>NC_092084.1:31975386-32333386 GCF_043229965.1 Drosophila suzukii
TTATATACATATATACGTGCAAGACTTGAAGGCGGTTTACAAAAACAAAACACAAAAATTATGTTACACAAAAAAATAACACTATCGCTGTATAGATATGTATGTATGTATGCATCGTATGCGAGTTCCACTGAGGCACACGTCAGTTCCACTGCTCGGGCTGGGCTGGTCGGTGCAGCTCCAATTTCTTGTTCAGCGTATGTAATTGGGGGTTCTGTTTACACTTGCATTCAGAAATGCATGTACTCGCAAATTGTTTTTGATTGTTTTGGCGATTCACTTTTTTTGTTTATAATATTGGAGTGCAATTTATTTATTATTATTTGTATTGTTTCTATTGTCTTTTTGCTGCTTTTATTGTCTTTTTGGTGGTTTCACTTCACTGTATCGGCTCGGCTTATGCTCCAATGTGGGTCACCACTTTCTCCAGGGCATGATGTTGGTCGCGGCGTCTCTGGACAGAGCGCTTGTAGATCTTTACAACCTTAAGGAGCACTATAACCAGGAGTAGTCCAACGATGAGCTTCATGGTCTTGTTGACATCCTGAATATCATCTTGGTGGTCAACGATCTCTACTGTGTTAATCACATTGGCGGTGCTGCCGGCCACTTTAGACGTTTTGCTACCCATCTTGGGGCCCTTAGGCCATTCACTTGGTTCACTAGTTATTTTCGTCCTTCGGGATTTTGCTGGTTGACTTCCTCCAGATTGTTGTCGATCGCAGGACCGGTTATCGGGACTTTCTCCTGGGTGAAGTTGATCCTAGGGAAACGTCAAGACATCCTTCTGGACACCAGCCTTCTTCCAGTCGTGGTCTGTGTTGACGGGAGTTGCACTTCTAGACCACCGTCATGGAGAGATCAGAACAATTTCTGTCTTTCTCCATTTGGCTGGGGTCTTTTATACCGGACTAGAGCTTTCGCTAGCCCCCATATTGGATGAATTAACTAGGTGTTCCCACCTAGGGGTACTGTTTCTCCATTTCCCCTATTTTAGGAGTCAATGGCCGGCTGGTGCACTTTGCCACCTTACTGGATTACGGTTACGAGCAGGTCGATCGTGGTCGTTGTTCTGGCCACGCGACACCCATGAGTTGTCGAATTGTTTTTGCTGTTTTGCTTTTATCAATCGCAGTGTGGTTAGTCATTACGGCCCCTACCCTCAACTAATGGCAGTTGTTTTGCCGGGGTTAATCTTGATATGGGGAAGGGCGTACGTAACAGGCTCGAAGTGATCGATGCGGCTTCGCATGGAATGACTTCGCAAAAGAAATCCTCGTACGGCCATCTCTTTAGATCTCCTTCTTCTCCTTTATTCTTTTCTTAGGCGCCCATTTACGTGTGGCTTCGACCCACTACATCAACCCAGTCTCAGATGAGCTAGTCGGGCTTATTACTTTATTGTTTTAATATTGTACTTGGTTATTTTATTATTATATATGCTGAAAAAGAAAAGCTTTCCGGCCTCGCACGGAAACATACATACATACATATTTATACCTGTAAATAAAAATATGGCTCATAATAAAATATATAATATAGTTTTAATGAAAAATAATATATAAATTTATATATAAAAATCAGAAGTGAGTAACAGCTAAAAAGTTGAGAATAAAATTGCTGAGTGTGCCATAACCATGGTTTTTGACCAGGGGCTGCTCAGCTGAAAAGTGAAAAGTTGAATAAAAAGGTTTCCCATTTCCCGAAGAAAAATATATTAAAAAGTATAAGAATTGTTTTTTTTTTTTTTGTATTATTTTTATTTTTATATGCTTAACATTTTATATTAATAACAAAGTTTTAAATTAAGTTTAGCGGCTCTTTCAGGATGGCTGCTACTTCTCGCCTCGCCTGGATACCAAGTTGAGGGCTTCGAGTGTAAATTCTCCTGACCGCGCGGTTCATGCGCCGGCTCATTCTCCATGTTTCCCGTTGTATCCGGGCGATGTGTGCTTGGTTCCTTTGTAGTTGCTCCTGGACTCGGAGCAACTGGTTCTGGTCCTCTTCCTGATCTCGGCTCCGGTGCCGGATCTCTTGCTCGATTTCGGATGCCAGTTCTTCATCTTTTGACTGGTATCGGTGTATCCAGCATTGCTGGATATGATCCTCGTTCAAGTGGATGGCATGGCAAAGCCCGTTCATCCACTCGACGAGGAGCGCCAGATATGATGCCTGGTCCCCATACCTAGCCTGTAGCCGACGAAGCCGGCGGGCAGCTCGGATGGCTTGGTTATAGCTGTTGGAGGACTGCATCATGTCTGGTGACTGGTCGGTCCCTGGTTGTGGCTTTTATAGCAGAACTGGGGCAGTTCTGATGACTGTTCTACCCATCATGTGATCGAGAGCTTCTATCAAGTAGTGCAATCTCGCAGTTCTGAGTTTGTCGCCTTTTGGAGTCGTCGGATTACGTTCAGAGGTTTAGGCGACATACAGGTCTTTAGCATGGAATACCCCGACACTTTTCCCTACTGCATTGCCCAGCTCATATAGCGCTTTGCCCTTACGCTGGAGTACAACACAGCGAATTCGATTCGGGCCCAGCTTGGGATTATATCCGTCAGCTTTGTTACTCTGCTTGTAGTTTTTCCTATAGACAACTTGTCCTACGGAAAACTCTACGAGCTTGCTACGGGTGTTATATGCCTTTTCTGCGCGTTCATGAGTTCGGTTTAATCCTTGGGTCACTTTTTGTCGGATAAGTTCCATTTTGTCTGGGAGACTTATCTGTGGATCTCCTGCCTGTATTCCCCCTAGTTTCCGTAGGATCGGGTAGGCTGTTCCATGGGTAACCATCCGCGTGCCGAACATTGCGTAATATGGTTCCATGCCTATTGATTCTTGTAGGCCATTCCTAAGGGCACACTCTATTCGACTTAGTTGGGTATCCCAATTTCGCTGATCGGTGGCAATTGTCGCTCGCAAAATTTGGAGTACAGATCGGTTTACCCTCTCCGCCGCGTTCGCTTGCGGGGAGTAAAGTACAGTCTTTACGTGTCGAATACCGTAGCGGGTCATTAGCTCGCCAAAAATTTGAGACACAAACTGTTTGCCGTTGTCTGAGTGTACAAACTCGGGGACTCCAAATTGATGGAAAATTTTGGTCTCAAGGAATTTGATGACTTCTGCAGCTACTGCATGTCTCATCGGCTGTAGCCAGACAAATTTGGAGAAATGGTCTAGGCATACGAAAATCACCGAGTTCCCAGCTTTGGTCCTCGGGTATGGTCCCATAAAGTCGATGAACAACCTTTGGCCAGCCCGCTCCGTAACCCGCTGTTCTCCCATGGGTGGCCGGTCATTTTTGTTGGCGGTCTTGGTGATCTTACAGACCTCGCATTCTTTCACTACTTTTTGGACGTCTACAGCCATGCCTGGCCAATAGTAAAACTGTCTCAATTTGGCTAGTGATTTGTGCAACCCCCCATGCCCTGCGGTTATGGCATGATGTGCTCTCCAGACTAAATCGGGACGCAGCTCGGCGGGAACCCAGAGCTTCCATGCTCGGGCTTCATCCACAGCGTCGTTTAGGCAGAATCCCATCCGTTTATATACATAGCCTTCTGATGTTTGAAGGTCTGGACTTTTACCTAAATTTTCGTCCACCGCCTGCACTAGGTTGACATAATCCGCTGACTGGAACGCTGTCGAATCGAGGTTGATGTGTATGTCCAGTTCTTCCGCACCGGCCTTCTGTAGCTCGTCCATATGAACTCGTGAGAGAGCATCTGGGACTACATTTAGTGATCCTTTCCTGTGTTCTATGGTGAAGTCGAACGCTTGTAGCTTCAGACTCCATCGCGCAAGCCTGCCTGATAAGTCTTTCTGACTCATCAGCCATTTTAGGCTAGCGTGGTCAGTGATCACTTTGAAGGGCATCCCATCTACGTAGGCACGGAATTTGGTAATGCTGAGGATAGCGGCATAGCACTCCAACTCGGTTATGCTGTAATTCCGCTGTGCTTTGTTCAATTTGGCTGACATATAGGCGATTGGATGTTCTCCGCCCTCGTCATCTGTTTGGAACAAAACTCCCCCCACTCCAGTGGTCGAGGCATCACATTGGATGGTAAATGGTTTCTTAAAATCCGGGGTGACGAGTACAGGTGCTGTTGCCATGCTGGTTTTCAAAAGTTCAAACGCCTTAATTGCCTCTTCTGACAATTCAAATTTCTTTATGCGGTCTTTCTTCAAGCAGTCGTGAAGCGGTGCCGCTGTCTGGGCGTAATTTTGGATGAACCTCCTGTACCAGCCTGTCATTCCCAGGAACCTCCGCATTTGTTTGGCGGAGCTAGGCTGGGGAAATTCCTGTATCGATTGTATTTTCGTGTCATCCGTTCGGATGCATCCTCCCCCAACTACATATCCTAAATATCTTGCCTGGCTGTAGCAAAACTTGCTTTTGTCTACATTTATCGTTAGCTCTGCCCGCTGTAAGCAGGCACTGACCTGGCTCAACATATCCATGTGGGCTTCAAATGTAGGTGAACAGACCAGTAAGTCATCCAGATACACAAATACATTATCGCGTAGCGCCGCTGGTATAACTTTATTTATTAGTCGGCACATTCGCTGCGCGGCATTGCACAAGCCGAACGGCATGACTGTAAACTGATACAGTGGCCTGCCGGGCACTGTAAACGCGGTTTTCTCTCTGCTTTTGGTTTCGAGAGGTATTTGCCAAAAGGCGTCTTTTAAATCAATTGCGGAAATGTAATACGTTTCCTGTAGTCGACTCAACAGACCCTCGATATGTGGTAGTGGATACGCATCTTTGATCGTCCGGGAATTTACTTTACGCGCATCGAGGCAGAGGCGATTTCTCGGCCCTTTTTGCACCAGTGTTACCGGTGAACTCCAGCTACTATTGCTTTCTTCGATCACGCCTAGACCTAACATGCGATCTAGCTCGGCGTACACCAGCTTCTGTTTGGCTGGGGATATCGGGTAATGTCGCTGCTTGATTGGTAAGTCCTCGTTGGTCACTTCAATTATATGTTGCTCTAAACTGGTCTTTCCTAATCCTTTTTCTATCACTTGCTGCAGCTTACAATGTTGTTCTGGGGTAAGCTGATGTGGGGTATAGGCGGTCTCGGGCTTGAGCGTATTGTTCATGTCTAGGTCGCCGGTCATAAGGTCGAAATCCGGAGTTGTTTCGACGGCGGCAACCTCGCGTCTACCTTTACCGAGGAATGTGAGGCCGAACGTATCCCAGAAATTATTTCCGAAATAAAATCGTTGTATCAGACCTGGCACTATCAAAAACTCTAGGTCCTTGGTTTCTCCTTCCCATTCCACGGGTAACGTTATGGCTCCGGTTACTTGGGTCTCACCACCGCTTGCTGTGCGTACGCATTCTTCGCTTAGCTTCCTTATCGGCCGCGTCCGGTTTTCCAAGAAAGCGTGTGCTCCTCTGCCAATACAGTTCGCACTGGCGCCTGTGTCCAGTAATGCGCGTATCTCTTCTCCATCGACCTTCGTTTTAGCAAAGAAACGGTTGTCATTTTGCACGCTCACCACTGTGTCCACCACCTTTTGCTTGAGCCGGCGATAGTCTGCTCGGGCATCATATAATCTTAGTATTTTTCGCGTTGTCCGTGTCTTGCTGTCTGCATCTTCCGAGCCATTGAAGATACGTTCACGAGCGTGTTCGTACTCCCTCTCTCGTTGTTCTAGGCTCTTATGAGGGGAGATTTGGTTGGGCTTCCGTGTGTTTACCGGAAAGGGTTGGTCCTGGTCCGCCCGGCTGTCCCGGTCTTGCCTGACGGACTCCGCGCAAAAGCCGCTGGGTTAGCATCTGCATCCGTCCCGACTTTCTCGCAGAACCTGCAGGTGGCATCGTGGAATTTGATAGGGCAGGATTCTTCCTTCGAAGGATGCTTCCTGTAGAAGTCTGCTCCTTTGCCACACTTATAACACACCAGCGCGTGTAATGGGCCTCGGCATCCTTGTCCATCCTCGTAACGCCCTCGCGTATCTTTCCGCTGCCGGTTGAATTCTTCCACCGTGACTGCGTCCGGCAAGTCCTCCAGTGTCTGGAATTCCTCTATTTCGTTAATTGCAGCTCGGCTGCGTATGTTCTTTCCTGTGTTTCTCAGCCAGCGATCAACTCTGAGACCCTCTCTTTTGAGCTCCGCTAATGAGGTAATTGGGGATGTTAGTAGTAATCCCCCCATCTGGGAGTTCATGTTATCCTTTAAGAGCTCCACGAATTCATCTTCAGCGATTTTGTGCTTGAGCTTGAAATGCATGTTATGCATATCCGAGACATAATCGCTAAAGGTTTCGTGTGGCCCTTGCTTGCGTTCCATCAATTCTTTGACTTTCATAAGGTCACTTCCGGTAGTGGAAAATGCCCGTCTCATTTCTTGGGTCAATGAGTAGTAGTCAAAGTCGTAATCCTCTGCCTTGTCTTCCATAAGCTGCCAATACCATTTCGTGGCTGCACCTGCCAGCAGAAGATGGAATTCACGAAAGACTTGTTGACGGCTGAGGTCATACAATTCTTGTAGTCGGTCCACGCGGAATAGGAAACTCTCAACTGTCATGCCGCGTCCGCTTCCATCGAACTTTAGGTTCCATCTGTCCAATCTGACATCTTTTGGTCGCGGTCCTTGGAATGATGAGTTCCGATCGATCTCTGGATGCAGTTGGTGACTCGACTCCCTCTCGTTTGTTCTGAACTGCCTGTGTGATGGGGTGTCCATCCGCCTGGGTGTTCTTAGCCGGTGCATCTGGCTATTGAGCATGTCCTGTGTTACCGGTTCCAGAGGCGGGGTCTCTTGGTATCTCAAAAAACTGTCCGTTGGATTCGGGACAGTACGGGGCGGCGAAGGCAGTCCCTTCTGTTCGGGTCTCCTGTCTGTCGGAGACTGCATTTCTGTTATCTGGGCTTTCAGCGCTTCTATCTGGGCACTCATTCCACGCTGCATTTCATTGCTTTGCCTCAAGAGCTCCATCAATCTTTGTTCACGTCGCTCGGCAGCCTCTAAGTTGTCCTCCTCGTGCCTCTGAAATTGGGGAAGCATACTTAATCTTCCTTTCGGTGGTCCGAGGGGTAGATTCTCCCCTCCGGCGGCTCCTTCCATTTCAGAATATTGGTCCAGGTTGTTTTCTTCAGACAGGGTATCTACCTGTCCTGGCTGATCCTGTGCGCGCTCCCACGGCTCTCTTTCAGGTGAATCTCCTAGCCTTGGCGCGCTTGCACTGGGGGGTTGGTGATTGTCTCCGCGCGTTGTTGCTCGGGTCACTCTTCCGGTGCTGGGTTGGAATAAGACCTTCTTCTTGGCCCCCTTCATTTATACGATTGGACCTTCTTTAAAGGCCTCCGCTTTCTTTTTATAGATTGTCACTTTGTGCGGATTAATACACGCACTAAAATTTGTCTTCACCTTTTTCTTTTTGCGTTTTGGTATAAAGGTTCACGTGTTTCTTTTCAAAACACCCGGTCAGCGACGTATCCGCTGAATAAGTCGACAATAAAAATGTTTATAAACTGGAGGTGCTTCTCTCTGCTTCTCAAGTTTCTCTTCGGTCAAGAACCGTCCGATATTTAAGCCCCAAACAAAAACAAATAAATTTCCCTAAGTAGGGGCTAACAAGCCGCTTCTACACAACGCGGTTCCGCTAAGCTATCATGCCCTTACTTTCCCTTTCTCTAGACATCCCAAATGTTCCAAACGGAATGGCTGTGTCTAGATAAGGAGTCTGTCCAAAAACCCCCTCCCGCCAGTCGTCGGAAAACAAGTTATTTGACCGATCATTCTTGGGCTCCACAACCGTCTCCTATTTCTCTGGACTCGAACCAAGCAAACGACCTGACCAACTAGCCTAATACGTTGTGGGGCGTCGGCCAGAGAAACTAAAAATCGTCCACCACCCAAATATGTCAAGGGAAACAGCAAAGACTCGAACCAAGCAAACGACCGGACCAATGTCTAGTACGTTGTAGGGCGTCGGCTTTGCGTTTCCTGTCAGTTCCCCCACCCCCATTCTGTCCTGGATCGACAAACGAACAGTAGACCCGCACCGCAACTGCTAAATGCGTTACCGTAATGCTTGCGCTCCTGCTCTTTCTGGACTCGAACCAATTCAAACGACCGGGCAAATGCGTAGTACGTCGTGTGGCGTCGGCCAGAAAGCACCTATAAATTGTATTTACGTTAATTTTAGCAAGTAGTCGTCGACACTTAGTTGTAGGTATAGTATTATAAAAAGGATATCTCATAGTTCTTGATTTAAGGAAGTCCTGGTAAATTTGTCCATGAACAAAACAGAGAATTTTTAAGGTTAAAAACATTTCAAAGTCAGGCCTCTATTCTGCGACAAAGTTCTGATTGAGCGGCCGCTCAACACTGACAGTCACAGAAGTTGGGGACTTTATAGTTACTAGCTCGACAAATAAATAAGTACGCGTACATTTAAAATTATTTAATCCCCCTGCTCTATAAAACAGTCAAATTACCTATGGCAAAAAAAAAGATGAAAGCTTTGCCATACTTAGGTGCATCCACTCCGATACCGCAGGCATCGAGATGGTTGACCCTAATAATATTCCTTAAGGAATATGAAAAATCCTAGCGTTGGGCGCCAATTCTGTTACGTTGGCATATTAGTGCCCGAGTCCTGACAGGGACTTGGGCCGAGGGAGAGGCGTCCGATATTCTGGCACCATTTGCCGGCATAAGCTACGTCGTATTCGGGTCGTGGGATCTTGGTAAGCCTCTCTCCTCTCCAACATAACGAGAATAAATATTAAAAGTGCCTGGAAAATAATATTACTTCATAAAGTTCGTCGGTCGTCAGTCCACACTGCCCCACAAGCTTAGCTGTCGCTTGATCGCATTACGATCGGGCTGTGTTTTGGCCATATTCCCTCCCCTTCACACATTCGTGTGCCAATGGATCGTCGCGGGCCGCGCAATACGATCCCCTATTGTCAAGGTTGTCCGTCAAAAGTTATGTCATTGTTCTTGACCTACTTCACTCCTCGCGTCAGCACACCCCCTTTGTTAGAGTTCTAGCACAACATGGTTTCGAATACTTTTTCACATTATAAATTTATTAAATAATATTTATGTCGGCGTGTGCCGGTGTTGAATAACATAATATTGGTTAATTCATATATGGATTAAATTAATTGACAATTATTGTATTAGCGGAGAGTATCGATTTGACCACCTGTGAAGGTGCACACATCAGCAAAATGCTGACTATTCACGACTGCAAACGTCGCTCAGAGGGCTCTTGCAATTGTCATACAATTACAAGGCTGATACTCGCCGCTGAAAAATTAACATTTAATTATTATGTATAAAAAAAGGTATAAAAAGAAAAGTATATCTAAATGATTATATATATGAAACAATTATTATATGTGGATATTATATATTATTACATGTATTCCTAACAGATTAATTCTTTGTCTTAACTAGGAAAGTATTAACATTGCCCAAAAACAAATTCTTATCCAGACGGGAAAGAACAATGACCGTTGGAACGGTAGAGATAATGATAGCTTTTTCGGTCTTATTACAGTGGGCAAGTGGAGAAAAATCTAGACGGAAGGTCTCAATATATAAGTATTCCAATTCATTCACTGTTATTGGTAGGGTCGCTTTTGATAACAAGTATAAAATTCTTACGTTAAATTGTGGATCAGTGTCTATTGTTTTTGCTAAAGCTTCTGATGTAATCATGGTGCACGGATATATATATATATATATGTATGTATGAGAAAAGGAACCGTGTTCCGAAAAACTTACCCTCTTTTTAATCCTGGGCGATGAGATCTCGACGCTCCGGATCCTGGGCTTTGGGAGATTTTATAATTGGTTTATATACATATATACGTGCAAGACTTGAAGGCGGTTTACAAAAACAAAACACAAAAATTATGTTACACAAAAAAATAACACTATCGCTGTATAGATATGTATGTATGTATGCATCGTATGCGAGTTCCACTGAGGCACACGTCAGTTCCACTGCTCGGGCTGGGCTGGTCGGTGCAGCTCCAATTTCTTGTTCAGCGTATGTAATTGGGGGTTCTGTTTACACTTGCATTCAGAAATGCATGTACTCGCAAATTGTTTTTGATTGTTTTGGCGATTCACTTTTTTTGTTTATAATATTGGAGTGCAATTTATTTATTATTATTTGTATTGTTTCTATTGTCTTTTTGCTGCTTTTATTGTCTTTTTGGTGGTTTCACTTCACTGTATCGGCTCGGCTTATGCTCCAATGTGGGTCACCACTTTCTCCAGGGCATGATGTTGGTCGCGGCGTCTCTGGACAGAGCGCTTGTAGATCTTTACAACCTTAAGGAGCACTATAACCAGGAGTAGTCCAACGATGAGCTTCATGGTCTTGTTGACATCCTGAATATCATCTTGGTGGTCAACGATCTCTACTGTGTTAATCACATTGGCGGTGCTGCCGGCCACTTTAGACGTTTTGCTACCCATCTTGGGGCCCTTAGGCCATTCACTTGGTTCACTAGTTATTTTCGTCCTTCGGGATTTTGCTGGTTGACTTCCTCCAGATTGTTGTCGATCGCAGGACCGGTTATCGGGACTTTCTCCTGGGTGAAGTTGATCCTAGGGAAACGTCAAGACATCCTTCTGGACACCAGCCTTCTTCCAGTCGTGGTCTGTGTTGACGGGAGTTGCACTTCTAGACCACCGTCATGGAGAGATCAGAACAATTTCTGTCTTTCTCCATTTGGCTGGGGTCTTTTATACCGGACTAGAGCTTTCGCTAGCCCCCATATTGGATGAATTAACTAGGTGTTCCCACCTAGGGGTACTGTTTCTCCATTTCCCCTATTTTAGGAGTCAATGGCCGGCTGGTGCACTTTGCCACCTTACTGGATTACGGTTACGAGCAGGTCGATCGTGGTCGTTGTTCTGGCCACGCGACACCCATGAGTTGTCGAATTGTTTTTGCTGTTTTGCTTTCATCAATCGCAGTGTGGTTAGTCATTACGGCCCCTACCCTCAACTAATGGCAGTTGTTTTGCCGGGGTTAATCTTGGTATGGGGAAGGGCGTACGTAACACTGTAAGCCATATTCATGCGATTCATTCACTAGTGCCGCCCCTCACTAGATTTATATATCTCATTTCAGTGATATATGGGTAAATTCTATTATTTGTTTTTATACATATGGCATTTTTATGTCATATCAAAAGTTTTAACCAATACGTGGAGGGCCCCGCCAACGACCACCTCCCTATAATAGTTTTTTACCTCCCGATCTTTCATATGCACGTTTACAGTACTAGTGCCGCCCCTCACTAGGTTTATATTTCTTATTTCAGTGATATATGGGAACATTGTACTATTAATTCTTATGTATATGGCATTTATATGCCATATCTATACAATTCATTCATATTTAAATGTATATTTATTATATTATCCAGTATTATGCTTTAAAGGTATTATACCTGTAAGCCATATTCATACGATTCATTCACTAGTGCCGCCCCTAACTAGATTTTAGTATCTCATTTCAGTGATATATGGGTGAATTCTATTATTTGTTATTATACATATGGCATTTTTATGTCATATAAAAAGTTTTAACCAATACGTGGAGGGCCCCGCCAACGACCACCTCCCTATAATAGTTTTTTACCTCCCGATCTTTCATATGCACGTTTACAGTACTAGTGCCGCCCCTCACTAGGTTTATATTTCTTATTTCAGTGATATATGGGAACATTGTACTGTTTATTCTTATGTATATGGCATTTATATGCCATATCTATACAATTCATTCATATTTAAATGTATATTTATTATATTATCCAGTATTATGCTTCAAAGGTATTATACCTGTAAGCCACCTCCATACGATTCATTCACTAGTGCCGCCCCTCACTAGATTTATATATCTCATTTCAGTGATATATGGGTAAATTCCACTATTTGTTCTTATACATATGGCATTTTTATGTCATATCATAAGTTTTAACCAATACGTGGAGGGCCCCGCCAACGACCACCTCCCTACAATAGTTTTTTACCTCCCGATCTTTCATATGCACGTTTACAGTACTAGTGCCGCCCTACACTAGGTTTATATTTCTTATTGCAGTGATATATGGGAACACTGTACTATTTATTCTTATGTATATGGCATTTATATGCTATATCTATATAATGCAATAATATTTCAATGTATATTTATTATATTATACAGTATTAAGCTTTAAAGGTATTATACCAGTAAGCCATATCCATACGATTCATTCACTAGTGCTGCCCCTCACTAGATTTATATATCTCATATCATAAGTTTTGACCAATACGTGGAGGGCCCCGCCAACGACCACCTCCCTATAATAGTTTTTTACCTCCCGATCTTTCGTATGCACGTTTACAATACTAGTGCCGCCCCTCACTATGTTCATATTTCTTATTTCAGTGATATATGGGAGCATTGTACTATTTATTCTTATGTATATGGCATTTATATTCCATATCTAAGCAATTCATTTATATCTCAATGTATATTTATTATATTATCCAGTATTATGCTTTAAAGGTATTATACCTGCAAGCCATATCCATAGGGTTCATTCACTAGTGCCGCCCCTCACTAGATTAATATATCTCATTTCAGTGATATATGGGTAAATTCCACTATTTGTTCTTATACATATGGCATTTTTATGTCCTATCATAAGTTTTGACCAATACGTGGAGGGCCCCGCCAACGACCACCTCCCTATAATAGTTTTTATCTCTCGATCTTTCATATGCACGTTTACAGTACTAGTGCCGCCCCTCACTAGGTTTAAATTTCGTATTTCAGTGATTTATGGGAACATTATACTATTTATTCTTATGTATATGGCATTTATATGCCATATCTATACAATTCATTCATATTTAAATGTATATTTAATATATTATCCAGTATTATGATTTAAAGGTATTATACCTATAAGCCATATTCATACGATTCATTCACTAGTGCCTCCCCTCACTAGATTTATATATCTCATTTCAGTGATATATGGGTAAATTCTATTATTTGTTTTTATACATATGGCATTTTTATGTCATATCAAAAGTTTTAACCAATACGTGGAGGGCCCCGCCAACGACCACCTCCCTATACTAGTTTTTATCTCCCGATCTTTCATATGCACGTTTACAGTACTAGTGCCGCCCCTCACTAGGTTTATATTTCTTATTGCAGTTATATATGGGAACATTGTACTATTTACTAGTATTATTACTACTATTTACTCACTAGGTTTATATTTCTTATTTCAGTGATATATGGGAACATTGTACTATGCCATATCTATACAATTAAATCATATTTCAATGTATATTTATTTTTATTATCCATTATTATGCTTTAAAGGTAAGCCATATCCATAGGGTTCATTCACTAGTGCCGCCCCTCACTAGATTAATATATCTCCTTTCAGTGATACATGGGTAAATTCCAATATTTCTTCTTATACATATGGCATTTTTATGTCATATTATAAGTTTTAACCAATACGTGGAGGGCCCCGCCAACGACCACCTCCCTATAATAGTTTTTTACCTCCCGATCTTTCATATGCACGTTTACAATACTAGTGCCTCCCCTCACTAGGTTTATATTTCTTATTTCAGTGATATATGGGAACATTGTACTATTTATTCTTATGTATATGGCATTTATATGCCATATCTATACAATTCATTCATATTTAAATGTATATTTATTATATTATCCAGGTATTATACCTGTAAGCCATATTCATGCGATTCATTCACTAATGCCGCCCCTCACTAGATTTATATATCTCATTTCAGTGATATATGGGTAAATTCTATTATTTGTTTTTATACATATGGCATTTTTATGTCATATAAAAAGTTTTAACCAATACGTGAAGGGCCCCGCCAACGACCACCTCCCTATAATAGTTTTTTAACTCCCGATCTTTCATATGCACGTTTACAGTACTAGTGCCACCCCTCACTAGGATTATATTTCTTATTTCAGTGATATATGGGAACATTGTACTATTTATTCTTATGTATATGGCATTTATACGCCATATCTATACAATTCATTCATATTTAAATGTATATTTATTATATTATCCAGTATTATGCTTTAAAGGTATTATACCTGTAAGCCACATCCATACGATTCATTCACTAGTGCCGCCCCTCACTAGATTTATATATCTCATTTCAGTGCTATATGGGTAAATTCTACTATTTGTTCTTATATATATAGCATTTTTAAGTCATATCTATGCAATTCATTCATATTTCATTGTATATTTAATATATTATACATTATTATGGCTTAAAGGTATTATATCTTTGACCCAAATCCTAACGATTCATTTATATAAATATAAATTATGTTTTTCGCTTCGGCATGTATTAAAAAAGCCTTTTACGTGGAGGGCCCCGCCAACGACCACCTCCCTATAATAGTTTTTTACCTCCCGATCTTTCATATGCACGTTTACAGTACTAGTGCCGCCCCTCACTAGGTTTATATTTCTTATTTCAGTGATATATGGGAACATTGTACTATTTATTCTTATGTATATGGCATTTATATGCCATATCTATACAATTCATTCATATTTAAATGTATATTTAATATATTATCCAGTATTATGATTTAAAGGTATTATACCTATAAGCCATATTCATACGATTCATTCACTAGTGCCTCCCCTCACTAGATTTATATATCTCATTTCAGTGATATATGGGTAAATTCTATTATTTGTTTTTATACATATGGCATTTTTATGTCATATAAAAAGTTTTAACCAATACGTGGAGGGCCCCGCCAACGACCACCTCCCTATAATAGTTTTTTACCTCCCGATCTTTCATATGCACGTTTACAGTACTAGTACCGCCGCTCACTAGGTTTATATTTCTTATTTCAGTGATATATGGGAACATTGTACTATTTATTCTTATGTATATGGCATTTATATGCCATATCTATACAATTCCTTCATATTTAAATGTATATTTATTATATTATCCAGTATTATGCTTTAAAGGTATTATACCTGTAAGCCACATCCATACGATTCATTCACTAGTGCCGCCCCTCACTAGATTTATATATCTCATTTCAGTGATATATGGGTAAATTCCACTATTTGTTCTTATACATATGGCTTTTTTATGTCATATCATAAGTTTTAACCAATACGTGGAGGGCCCCGCCAACGACCACCTCCCTACAATAGTTTTTTACCTCCCGATCTTTCATATGCACGTTTACAGTACTAGTGCCGCCCTACACTAGGTTTATATTTCTTATTGCAGTGATATATGGGAACACTGTACTATTTATTCTTATGTATATGGCATTTATATGCTATATCTATATAATGCATTAATATTTCAATGTATATTTATTATATTATACAGTATTAAGCTTTAAAGGTATTATACCTGTAAGCCATATCCATACGATTCATTTACTAGTGCCGCCCCTCACTAGATTTATATATCTCATTTCAGTAATATATGGGTAAATTCTACTATTTGTTCTTATATATATAGCATTTTTAAGTCATATCTATGCAATTCATTCATATTTCAATGTATATTTAATATATTATACATTATTATGGCTTAAAGGTATTATATCTTTGACCCAAATCCTAACGATTCATTTATATAAATATAAATTATGTTATTCGCTTCGGC
Organism: Drosophila suzukii; assembly: GCF_043229965.1. Taxonomy (NCBI): domain Eukaryota; kingdom Metazoa; phylum Arthropoda; class Insecta; order Diptera; family Drosophilidae; genus Drosophila; species Drosophila suzukii. The sequence goes on from NC_092084.1 coordinate 31,991,097, forward strand.
ATATATTAAAAAAGCCGTTTTTATTTTAATACGTAGCGGAGTTTTTATTGGTAATGTTTTTCCTAGTTAGATCCCCAATCTTAAACTGACTTTACAAAATGCATTATTCTGATATCTATGGCATTAAGCAGTGACAGCGACGCGAGCAGCGGAAGTGGACTTTGATAAAATTTAAAATTATATTTTGATTGGTCAAATCAGTGGCTCGATGAAATGGTTTCTAGGGTGCATCTTTTAGCATCAAAACTGTAGGAGCCACAGTTTTGGGCGGTCCCAAATCTTAAACTGACTTTACAAAATGCATTATTCTGATAACTATGGCATTTAGCAGTGACAGCGACGCGAGCAGCGGAAGTGGACTTTGATAAAATTTAAAATTATATTTTGATTGGTCAAATCAGTGGCTCGATGAAATGGTTTCTAGGGTGCATCTTCTAGCATCAAAACTGTAGGAGCCACAGTTTTGGGCGGTTTGTGGGCGTTAGAGTGGGCGTGGCACTCTACTGAAACAAACTTGCGCTGCGTAAGAAGCTCAGGAATCTGCACGCCAAATCTCAATAGCCTAGCTCCCATAGTTTCCGATATCTCAGCGTTCATCCGGACAGACAGACGGACATGGCTAGATCGACTCGGCTAGTGATCCTGATCAAGAATATATATACTTTATGGGGTCGGAAAGGCTTCCTTCTGCCTGTTACATACTTTCCGACGAAACTAGTATGTCCTTTTACTCTGCGAGTAACGGGTATAAAAATGTAATCCGGTCATACATTGGTCTTCTATTCCGTTCCATGTGCTAAACTCAACTAATATGCGCAAAATTTTTGAGCCCTTATGTCAAGGTCTTGACGAAAAAAGCGGAAAAAACATTATTTTGAACGGAAACAAGTGCACGTCTGTTCTAAAACAGATAGCAGCGAATGTTAGACTTGAAATACATCATTACATCATTCAATAACTCTCAATGTAGTGGGGGTCTTTGGAACCCCTTTCCCAGCTTCAGGGGTCTTTTTCACCTTCCGCTTAAATGAGATGAGACTTTTAATGCCTCCATCGCCATTTGTGTAACCTTCTCAAAAGACTCAGTTGGGTCGACCCGACCAAGAGCATTTTAAATTAGAAAAAACTAAGGTTCAAAATATAACAAGAACCATTATGTATAAAAACGAGTGACAAATGTAACAATTCTTTGTTGACCTACAGTCGGTTCTGGAGAGAGAAATGCGCGTCATGAACAAATGAACAACAACAGTAAGAAAGCGCAGAAATGAAAGCATAAGAAACTGTAAATTGTGGGAGTCAGTATATTCGGCTAAATTGACATTTCTAGTTAGGACATTCCCCATGGTAATTTACATAAATAGCCCAGATGCAACCCTTCAGTTTAGCAAGGTTCCGATCTTCTCATGAATACAAAAAATACCATTTTGATGAATTTTGGGGACTTTGTGCATCCTACGTCCACTCTAGGCAACATGATTTCCTCCTCTTTGCTGCAAGCTTCTCCCGAGGACGGTTTGTTTCCTGCGTAAAAAGTTAAGGTTTTCAAACCCGATCACATCCATATATCCGCGTGTTAAATTCTTGGACTTTTGTTGACCAGTACGACCTATTATCATTCCCAATATTGGTGGTAAGATAATTGGGACGGAATATTGACAGTATCTAACCATAATTCCCGGAAAATAGCAGTGACGAGCGACCGTGTGAATTTTTGGAATTGTCGGAATTTTTTGTTCTTCCTCCCCTTACGTACAGCAACCATTTGAGAGTCTCATACCGCACACTGCGTGAAGGGGATCTTTCATCCTTGCCACACCTGGATTGATTTCATCATCGTCAAACCATAAGCGGCCTCAAGGATCACCGGCGTCAACCCGCGTGAGGTTTTGAGGGCGAATTTCGTACCGGCGCCGATTCGGCGTAATTCGGGCAAGACTGCCCAGCACGATGCCGCAACCCAATTGGAACTCGCGTTCCAATTCTGCTTTCTAATTTATCTTGGCTGGGACTGCCATCGCTAGAGTGATCGAAGTTTGGTTTTCCTTGTTCTAAATATTTTTAAGACAACTTTCTCATTCAATTTACGATTCCTATTTAGCCATTATATTTTCGTGTGTGCCTATATACACCTAAATTAAACTATTCAAGTTCTACAGCGCACATCGATCGTCATCAGGCCTGCTGATTTCGTTGAAGAGTTCGTAAGTACGACAGATCAATAAATTATTTACATTTCTACATATATATATATTCGTTCTTGTCTGAGCACGCACATTTTTTATGCATATATACATATAAACTTTCCTACATTCGTATATTGAAAAATATTAAATACGAATCGTTTGCCTCTAATTACTTTAACGTAATCCGCCCAAGTGCGTTTGTGTAATCTTCGAATAAGAATATCGTATATCGATAAGCCTGTAAACATTTAGCTATAATTAAATGTAAAGTAATTATCCCTTTCTTTTCCTTTTTGATAATCTTGTACTGAAACACGATCAAATAGAGAGCCGTTTGGCGTGAAAAACGTTTAGTTTCAGGGATTTAGTGTTATGATATGTAGTATTAAGAACCATGAGCCATACTATCGTAATTGCCGTATTAAATGAATTTGAACTTTTGATGATGATTAAGTTGTGATCTCTTGAGGGCACCTTAGAAGATGTAGCGCAGCGATTGTTTTAAAGGGTGGAGTCTAATGAGACATCACAGATAGGGTGGGTATAGATAGGTATAGCCTCTCGTCCGAGTCTTAGCCGTTGGCTTAAAATCCTTATTGTTATCGTCTCTCTGTCTATATTGTTAGTTCTGTGACACTCCTGTTTCATCTTAACCCAAACCCACACCCATCTACCTGAGCAGGCCGGTCATAACGTAGACAGAGGTGTTAGGGCAGACAGCGCTCATAGATTGTTTATGTTTTTAGATTTTATATACTTTTTGAGCTAGTGTTTCGGGAGCTCTGCAAAAACGCGACTTATGTTTTGCTTTCTATGTATTTCTTTCAACTGAAAATTTCCGAACAATTTGTATGCAAATTTATTCACTTGACCCAGCTCAGTATTTTACGATACCAGGTCTATCTTGGGATGCAATGGTGAAAACCACAAATATTCAACTTGAATTGCTGACAGATATATATATGTATAGATTTATTTAAAATATCATTCAATGTGGTTTAGTTCAATGTTGTCTTAGATATATCCAAAACAAATAATAAATATTTGTCAGATAATGATTCCTCGAAGGAGTCTTCATTTTTAATGTATGTTTATATGTCACTACCTTTACCATATAAAGACTTTAAGAGGATGTATACCACAGACATAAACAATTTTGATATTCATGATATTACAATTGATAGCAAATACGGTTATTTTTTGGAAGTGGACATAATGTATCCGTACCGTTTGCATGATCTTCATAATGATCTCCATTTTGTCCGTCAAATTGTCTGGCCTCAAAAGAGGATAAGGTAAAAAAATTAATTGCTGACCTGGGAAAAAATAAAAATTAGTCATACACTATCAGAATTTGCAACAATGTATACAGAATGGGTTAGTACTGAAAAAGACTTACAAATGCCTTGGATAAAGAATTACATTGACTTAAATACTTTAAATAGGCAAAATGCTAGAAATAAATTTGAAAAAGATTTTTCTTAATAAATAAATAATTTTGTTTACGGAAAACAATGGAAGATCCCGAGCGCAGGGTCGGTATTATGCATACACATAACATAAGTTTTGCAGTTTTAGCAGTTTTTACCTCCCGATCTTTCATGTGCACGTTTACAGTACTAGTGATATATGGGTAAATTCTACTATTTATTCTTATGTATATGGCATTTATATGCCATATCTTTTCAATTCATTCATATTTCAATGTATATTTATTATATTATACAGTATTATGTTCTAAAGGTATTATGCCTGTAAGCCATATCCATACGATTCATTTACTAGTGCCGCCCCTCACTAGATTTATATATCACATTTGGGTAAATTCCACTATTTGTTCTTATACATATGGCATTTTTATGTCATATCATAAGTTTTGACCAATACGTGGAGGGCCCCGCCAACGACCACCTCCCTATTATAGTTTTTATCTCCCGATCTTTCATATGCACGTTTACAGTACTAGTGCCGCCCCTCACTAGGTTTAAATTTCGTATTTCAGTGATTTATGGGAACATTGTACTATTTATTCTTATGTATATGGCATTTATATGCCATATCTATACAATTCATTCATATTTAAATGTATATTTATTCTATTATCCAGTATTATGCTTTAAAGGTATTATACCTATAAGCCATATTCATACGATTCATTCACTAGTGCCGCCCCTCACTCGATTTATATATGTCATTTCAGTGATATATGGGTAAATTCTATTATTTGTTTTTATACATATGGCATTTTTATGTCATATCAAAAGTTTTAACCAATACGTGGAGGGCCCCGCCAACGACCACCTCCCTATAATAGTTTTTTACCTACCGATCTTTCATATGCACGTTTACAGTACTAGTGCCGGCCCTCACTAGGTTTATATTTCTTATTGCAGTGATATATGGGAACATTGTACTATTTACTAGTATTATTACTACTATTTACTCACTAGGTTTATACTTCTTATTTCAGTGATATATGGGAACATTGTACTATGCCATATCTATACAATTAAATCATATTTCAATGTATATTTATTATATTATCCAGTATTATGCTTTAAAGGTATTATACCTGTAAGCCATATCCATAGGGTTCATTCACTAGTGCCGCCCCTCACTAGATTAATATATCTCATTTCAGTGATATATGGGTAAATTCCAATATTTCTTCTTATACATATGGCATTTTTATGTCATATTATAAGTTTTAACTAATACGTGGAGGGCCCCGCCAACGACCACCTCCCTATAATAGTTTTTTACCTCCCGATCTTTCATATGCACGTTTACAATACTAGTGCCTCCCCTCACTAGGTTTATATTTCTTATTTCAGTGATATATGGGAACATTGTACTATTTATTCTTATGTATATGGCATTTATATGCCATATCTATACAATTCATTCATATTTAAATGTATATTTATTATATTATCCAGGTATTATACCTGTAAGCCATATTCATGCGATTCATTCACTAGTGCCGCCCCTCACTAGATTTATATATGTCATTTCAGTGATATACGGGTAAATTCTATTATTTGCTTTTATACATATGGCATTTTTATGTCATATCAAAAGTTTTAACAAATACGTGGAGGGCCCCGCCAACGACCACCTCCCTATAATAGTTTTTTACCTGCCGATCTTTCATATGCACGTTTACAGTACTAGTGCCGGCCCTCACTAGGTTTATATTTCTTATTTCAGTGATATATGGGAACATTGTACTATTTATTCATATGTATATGGCATTTATATGCCATATCTATACAATTCATTCATATTTAAATGTATATTTATTATGTTATCCAGTATTATGCTTTAAAGGTATTATACCTGTAAGCCATATTCATACGATTCATTCACTAGTGCCGCCCCTAACTGGATTTTAGTATCTCATTTCAGTGATATATGGGTGAATTCTATTATTTGTTATTATACATATGGCATTTTTATGTCATATAAAAAGTTTTAACCAATACGTGGAGGGCCCCGCCAACGACCACCTCCCTATAATAGTTTTTTACCTCCCGATCTTTCATATGCACGTTTACAGTACTAGTGCCGCCCCTCACTAGGTTTATATTTCTTATTTCAGTGATATATGGGAACATTGTACTATTTATTCTTATGTTTATGGCATTTATATGCCATATCTATACAATTCATTCATATTTAAATGTATATTTATTATATTATCCAGTATTATGCTTTAAAGGTATTATACCTGTAAGCCACATCCATACGATTCATTCACTAGTGCCGCCCCTCACTAGATTTTAGTATCTCATTTCAGTGATATATGGGTGAATTCTATTATTTGTTTTTATACATATGACATTTTTATGTCATATCAAAAGTTTTAACCAATACGTGGAGGGCCCCGCCAACGACCACCTCCCTATAATAGTTTTTTACCTCCCGATCTTTCATATGCAAATTAAATTCGTCACTGGTAATATTTAAAAAAAAAAGTTTTATTATTTTATTAAACTTGGTGTTAAATCTTTTTTTCTTCTTCACTTTTACAAGACACTTATTTATTATTTTCGAACCGATCGCGGTCTTGGACAAAATAGGACTGAATCTTAATTCTAAAAAACTCTCCAATGAACCTCGGCCAGAAGCTTTCCTTTTCTTAAGCTTCCAGAACTTTAATTTTTGTTTAAAATAAAAGCTTATGCTGAAACTGTCGCATCTCGTTGTGAAATGAAATTATGCTGACCGATGCAATTTGATTGAAAATCGGAACGCAATATGTTCTGAACTTAGAACGCAATACTGTGGGCTTTGAACGGAAAAGTTTGGGCTTCGAACGGAAGCTTGTGTTTACTTTACGATTGGTTTATTTATTTTAGCAGGACGGTCAAGCGCGGCCCTCGAAGTAAATGGCAAAGGCAAAGGCAGAGTCTTTAAACAAAGGCAATGTCGCTGAAGGCAAGGGTAACATAGCTGAGATTGAATTCAAAAATTTGTTTATAAATTCCATAAGTGGAACCGTTTCACGGGTTGGATAACTCTCCCCCTTCTAAAATGGATCGTCCCGATTCAATATGAAATTCATTTAATTGATCTCTTAATTCTGTTAAAAAATTTTCTTGGTTAATAGATTTTTCTGGTTCTGGCCGTTGTTTTTTGGTTACAAATAATATGACATTTTTGTATTTTATAATAAGTAAAAAAATCAAATATATAATGATTAAAATTAATAATATAAAGGTAAGTGATATTTTGGTATTATTAATTTTAATGAAAGGATTTAAAATGTTTATATTATCTAAAGAAAGTTCTGAGTTATTTGATAATATGTAATCGGATATTTCATAATTTTTGAAGTGGTTCGTAGTTAAGTAGTAAAGAATTTTGTTTTCCAAATTGGTATAAGAAATATTATTAATTTCGGTTGTACCATTAAATGTTATCAAAAATGAACCGTTTAAATGAGAGTTGTTCACAATATTGTTACCATTTATAAGAATGGCACCATCTTGTATGATGTCTATTTTTTTATTTTTCTCTCTTATTTTTTTACAAGTGGATTTCTCGTCATTTAATAAGCGGGTAAAACAAGTTTTTTCATTATTTAAAGTGCAATAATTATTAAAAAGTTCGTTCTTAAAGTAAGACATTTCATAAAACATATTTGCGCATTTTGCGACTTGATTGCTTAATACTAGTTTCCCATCGATTTGGGAAATCGCTCTAGCGTAATATATTTCGCATCTGTTTTTTATTATTGGGTATTTTATATAAATTATTACAAGTTCTTTATGCAGTGCGATTTTAAAAACAGAGATGTCCATTAAGTCAGCGATAATTACTGGTTTTTGTTCATGTTTTAATATTTCCATAATGTCATAATTGTTTAATATTTTGGTATTAAAAACGTCAATTTTTGCTAGGGTGATTGTGTCAATTAAATTTTGCAGATCAAATGTTAATAATCGTAAGCGATGTTTTCGCAGTGGTAAATCTTGATCAATAAAAACATTTTTAAAATCATCAGAAAGAGATTCTATTTCTTTAAACAGTTTGGAATTGATAATAAATTGCTTATTATTATTTTCAATTAATTCATCGATTTTATTCTGTATTTTAATAAAATCATCATGATCCGGAGTTCCAGCTAACCATTTCCACACAGTGCCTATCTCATTTATCCCCCTTTTTGACCTAGTTGATATTAATTGGGATAAAATTAATTCGATTACTTCTATGTCATATTTAATTTCCCATTGTGACCTTTTATTAGTATCCCTTTTTATATTATCTGATTCCAATTTTATTATTTCTTTATAAAAACTTAAGTTAGTTACGTGGAATAATTCTGCGTATGAATCGTACGTCAATACGTCTTTATTGTCCTTGAATAAAAGATATTCGTGACTTTTATAGTCTATTATTTCTGATTTTGTTAATAAAATAAGGTGTAGTATGAGCACCTGATAAAACATTTTCTGGAAAAGGAAAAAAAAAAAAGTAACATATAAATTTTTAGAATTTTATATTATTTTTGTGAATAATTCTATTTCTATTGTTGATTATTATTTTCTTAGGTAAATTTTCTTTAACTACTTGTTTTTTATATCTAGTTTTAAGTTTATTTCTTTCCCCGTGTTTCTTTTCATAAATTACCTGTCCTACATGATATACTTTTTCTTTTCTGTTTTCATTATGTGTTTCTAACATTTTCTCTTGTGTATTTTTTAAAATTTGAGGAATGTTATCGTGCTTTATTTTATTATATAGTACGTCAAAGGGTTTTTGGTTCGTTGTAGAGTGAATGCTCTGATTATATTCTTGAGCGGCTCTTATTACTATTTCGGAATAGTCGGTCAGATTAAATTCTTCTTTAATGCATCGAGCTAATTCTGTTAGTGTAGAATGTGCCCTTTCAACTTGTCCGTTTGAAGTACTGTGCCTCGGGTCTGCGTAATGTAAAGTTAAACCGCACCTTTGTGCAAAAGATTTAAATTGGGCCGAGGTAAAGCTTGGTTCATTATCGGTCATTATTACTTTGGCTTGTGGAAAATGTTGAAGAAGTTCCATTACTTTGTTTTCGATATTTAATTTATTTTGGATTTCTTTTACTACTAAAAATTTTGAGTAAGCGTCAATACAAGTTATGAAAGTAAGACTTTGCGCGTAATAAATGTCGATGTGTAAATTTTCGCCTTCTTTAGTCGGGATTGGGGCTTCTCCAATTGGAATTTTAGTTGGGTGTCTGTTATATTTGTTTTCATTGCAAATTTTACAATTTTTTATATATTCTTTTAATTTTGTAAGTAAGTTTGGCCAATAATACAATCTACTGATTTGTTTATAATTTTCGTCAAGTCCCCTGTGTGCTCTGCAATGTGTTTCTTCGATTATAAGTGCTCTGTCCTCAGGAGTTTCTACATCTTGGACAAATATTTTTGTATACAAAAATTTATTCACAAAATTATCTTTAAGTGGTTTTTGAATTCTATAAAAGTCCTCTAAAGTACAATGAATACCTACCGTTAAATTAGGAGGAATATATTCTCTTAAGATTGATATCAAATTTTCGGGAGTGTCAAATTCTATTATATGTCTGGTATTTTCGAATATATTAATCGACTCATGTATTGTATACCTCCCCGTTGCTAATAGCAATTGTTGCTTAAACTGGTTTAAGGGTTTACGGGTTTCTTGTATAACATTCTCAAAACTACTCTCTGCTGAATGCTGAGTGTTTTGATCTGAGACCGATTCGTTACTGTCAGTTAAGTTGTTGATCTGAATTCTTGATAAGGCGTCTGCAACTACATTAGTTGTACCTGGCTTATAAATGACTTTAGGAGTGAAACTTTCTATGAAGGAGTACCAGCGTTTCATTTCAATATTAGGATTTTTATCAGAGATTGCGAAAGATAATGGTTGATGATCGGTTTGGATTTCAATTCCAATCACTCCGTATAAGTAATTTCTTAGATTTTTAAGAGCCCATACTATGGCTAAAAGTTCCTTCTTATTAGTTGCATAAACTTGTTCTGTTTTAGTCAAGGTTTTTGAAATAAAAGTAATTGGTTTACCTTCTTGAGATAATACTGCACCAATTGCGACGTCCGAAGCGTCGGTGGTCAAGGTAAATTTTTTATTATAATCCGGTTGAACTAATTCTACTTGAGCAATGAGATTTTCTTTCAGCTCGTTAAAAGCTTTAATAGCTGGGTCATCCAGCTGAATTAACATTTTTGTTGACATTCTTTTTGAAATTTTGCCATTATGACCTCCAAGATATTTTGTTAGAGGTTTGGCTATAGAGGCGTAATTTAAAACAAATTTTCTATAATAGCCCGTAAGGCCTAAGAAACTTCTTAGTTCCCGAATATTTTTTGGAAGCGGATATTTAATTATGGTGTCAATTTTTTCTGGGTCTGTTTTGATGACGTTATAAGATACGATGTATCCTAGAAAACTGGTTTCGCGTTTGAAAAACTTTGATTTTTCTAATGAGATTTTCATGTTTGCCTTTAATAGTATATTTATAATTTTGTTTAAGTCTTTATAATGTTGTTCAATCGAGTTTGAGAATATTATAATGTCGTCCATGTAGACATGACATGTTTTCCCTATCTGTTCTCTTAGGATGTCGTCCATTGCTCTCTGAAAAATTCTTGGTGCATTTGTTAGTCCGAATGGCATTCTTAAAAATTCGTATTTTCCATTATTTATTGAAAAGGATGTTTTTTCTACATCAGATTCTTTCATTAATATCTGATGAAAACCTGATTCTAAATCTATTGTTGAAAAATATCTTGCTTTTCCCAAATAAGATAGAATTACTGATGGGTCTTGCATTGGGTACCTGTCAGGTATGGTATTTTCATTTAATTTTTTATAGTCAATGACGAGTCTTAATTTACGGCTTCCGTCTTGATTTTCTCCTTTCTTTGGTACTACCAGAACTGGTGAATTATAAGGGCTTCGACTGGGCCTTATAATTTCCTCTGCTAACATTCTACTGATTTCGCTGTTCACGAAGTCGGTGACAGAAAAGGCGTACGGATATTGTTTCCCGTATATTGGCCTGTCGTGAATAAGATTTATTTCCCCCTTTATGTCTGTTCTAAAAGGAATTTGCATATTTATCTTTGAATGCTCTTTTTCAATATAGAGAACTATTTTTTCCTTTAGTCCGTCTAATTGATCAGTACCTATATTGTTTATCTGTTGTTTGTCGGATAACTCAACGACGGCGGGCTTGAAATTTTTATATTTCAAACAATTTTTATTTATTTGATTTTTGACGATAATTACTTCGTCGGCACTCTCAGGATTTTGAATTCCCAAGATAATTGTATTTTTATTGACGGTATTTACTTCGTCGGCACTCTCAGGATTTTGAATTCCCAAGATATTTGTATTTTTATTGACGGTATTTACTTCGTCGGCACTCTCAGGATTTTGAATTCCCAAGATAATTGTATTTTTATTGACGGTATTTACTTCGTCGGCACTCTCAGGATTTTGTATTCCCAAGCCTTTTTCACTATTTTCCACAAATAATGAATCTGTGTTTTCGCTATTTTTTTCATCAAAATATTTTTTTATAATAAATTCTTTTAACGGAAGAATATTATTTTCTTCAATTAAACTTATTTCATTTTTTTCCTCATTATCATAATATTTTTACTTTTCTGTTTTCCCTTTATATTCCAAGACTCCCTTTTCTATATTTATTATAGCTCCGATTTTTCTTAATAAATTAAATCCAATTAGCAGATCGGATTCTAATCCTTCGATTTCATAAAATAATTGTCTTGTTTCAAATATATTTATAATATGGTAATACCTAATAATTGAATACCCATGAACTGTAGTTACCTTTTTGTATATTGATAACTCATTTTTATTTTCGAAAATTCCCTTTTTTATATAACAAGCAGTGGCTCCTGTATCTATTAAAATCTTTAACTGCTTCTTGGTTTTTCGGTCTGTCCTATTTAAATAAGGCATTCCCCTGTAGGGGTCTGGTCTAAAAAATGATCTTCGTTGATATTGTTTAATCTGGTTACTTTATTAGCTGGCTGATTTACTGTTCCTTCTGGTTCCCTTTTCTGAGCTTGAGTTTGCTCTTTATTTTGATTTGCGCGATAGTTATTTGATCGATTATTATTTTGATAATAATTATTATTGTATCTACCTCGATTATTATTTGCCTGCCAATTATTATTCGGCTGTCGATTGTAACTAGGTTTGTTCTGGAGTTGAATCGATGGATCAACATCCATTGGCTCGACGGCTTGTTGCTTTTGATTATTATTATGATTATCGTTTTGCCAAAAATTTCCCTTTTGTGGCCAATTATAATTCTAGTTATTACTCCAATAATTTCCCGTTTTATTAGTATTATTGTTCTGTCTTTTTTGATCAAATCGTAAGTTGTTTCCCTGATATTTATTTTCATTTTTAAATCCATTAAACCTGTTTGCAAATTGAGCACGGAAATTGTTTGATTCTAGTTCTTGGACCTTTGCCAAGGCATTGGGTAAATCTGGTGGATTTAATGAGAAAAGAGTTTCTGAGATAGATCCATTTAGCCCAGATATAAAAATTCGTAAAGCATTGCTCCTTATTGTTTTGTTTGTTTCTTTGGCAATTACGCTGTCCTTTCCGTATGTCATTATGGTTTTGTTTATTAGTAGTGTCATTTTTTTATTGACTTCATTATAGTATTCTGTAACTGTCATTCGTCCCTGCCTGAGGATACTTAGTTCTGACTCGAGAATATGTATTGGGCGTTTATCGCTATATATAAAGTCCAATCTAGATAAGATTGCTCTAAAGTTTAAAACGGTGCCATGATTGGTAAGAGCATCATGGGCAGCTCCCAAAATTTTATTTCGTAAAATTGTTAAGGCGATAAAATATTGTTCACTTTGAATTTTATAGAGACTCATTACAGTTTCTGCGGCTTCCCTCCAACCTACATATTGTGTTGGTTCACCCGTGAATTTTGGTAAAGATTTTACCACTTCAAGTGTTGTATCGCATTTTATAGTTGGGTCGATTGTTTGTATTTTATAATCCTCCACAGTGTTTGCATCTGTGGCTAACTTTCCTTCTAAACCTTCTATTTTCCTGCTCACTTCATTTAATTGAACATTTATCAATCTATTTATTAATTCCACTGTTAAGCCGCTTGCTGTGGCTATACTACCTGCAGAAAAATTTGGTGCTGAACCTCCGGTTGCCATGGTTAGATTTATTTCACCAAAGCTATTTATTAAATCTTCCAGATTGTTTAATATTTTTTGTTTTTTTTTTTTTTTAAATCGTGAATCTATCTTACTTTCTATCAATGTTTAAATCTTATATTATTTATATTTTTTTTTTTAATTCCCTGATCTTAGATTATAATTTTTAATTTAATTATTTTTATTGAAAATTAATTTCTCACGAGACTGTCCCGATGGGGTCTTCCTTCTGCGAGGTTGTAGGTTGATCTTCCTTCTTTGTTATTTTGGTCGTAGTCGTGTTGAATTTTGGCGAGGGATTGCCCTTCAGCCCTTCCTTCCTTCCTTCTTTGTTATTTATTGAAATATTCCAGTTTTTTTTAATTATTGTTTAATTATTGATTTTTATTTTTCTTTCTTTTTTAATTTGTTTTTTTTTGTTACTATGTTTTAAATATTACTTTTTGGTTTTCACTGAATTTATTATTTTGTTTTTGTTGTGTGTTCTTGCACTGTGAATTAATTTATTCGGTCCACCTTTATTATATTTTACCAGCTTATTTAAATGGATTATTACATTAATTGATTTCCATTTAAAGTTTTAAATCACGATCACTTGTCACAATGTTATATGTCGTCGATTTATGGTGGATGTTTTGATTTTTCCACTAAAAATTTGAGTTTTTGGCTGCTCGAGTTCCTTTTTTAAATTTAATTTTTAATTTTCATTAAATTGTTTTTTTTTAGAACTTTTGATTAAGCAGCCCTACGTTGGGCGCCAATTAAATTCGTCACTGGTAATATTTAAAAAAAAAAGTTTTATTATTTTATTAAACTTGGTGTTAAATCTTTTTTTCTTCTTCACTTTTACAAGACACTTATTTATTATTTTCGAACCGATCGCGGTCTTGGACAAAATAGGACTGAATCTTAATTCTAAAAAACTCTCCAATGAACCTCGGCCAGAAGCTTTCCTTTTCTTAAGCTTCCAGAACTTTAATTTTTGTTTAAAATAAAAGCTTATGCTGAAACTGTCGCATCTCGTTGTGAAATGAAATTATGCTGACCGATGCAATTTGATTGAAAATCGGAACGCAATATGTTCTGAACTTAGAACGCAATACTGTGGGCTTTGAACGGAAAAGTTTGGGCTTCGAACGGAAGCTTGTGTTTACTTTACGATTGGTTTATTTATTTTAGCAGGACGGTCAAGCGCGGCCCTCGAAGTAAATGGCAAAGGCAAAGGCAGAGTCTTTAAACAAAGGCAATGTCGCTGAAGGCAAGGGTAACATAGCTGAGATTGAATTCAAAAATTTGTTTATAAATTCCATAAGTGGAACCGCTTCACGGGTTGGATAACTTGCACGTTTACAGTACTAGTGCCGCCCTACACTAGGTTTATATTTCTTATTGCAGTGATATATGGGAACACTGTACTATTTATTCTTATGTATATGGCATTTATATGCTATATCTATATAATGCATTAATATTTCAATGTATATTTATTATATTATACAGTATTAAGCTTTAAAGGTATTATACCTGTAAGCCATATCCATACGATTCATTTACTAGTGCCGCCCCTCACTAGATTTATATATCTCATTTCAGTGATATATGGGTAAATTCTACTATTTGTTCTTATATATATAGCATTTTTAAGTCATATCTATGCAGTTCATTCATATTTCAATGTATGTTTAATATATTATACATTATTATGGCTTAAAGGTATTATATCTTTGACCCAAATCCTTATTCATTTATATAGATATAAATTATGTTTTTCGCTTCGGCATATATTAAAAATGCCGTTTTTATTTTAATACACATCGGAGTTTTTATTGGTAATGTTTTTTCTAGTTAGATCCCCAATCTTAAACTTACTTTACAAAATGCATTATTCTTATAACTATGGCATTTAGCAGTGACAGCGACGCGAGCAGCGGAAGTGGACTTTGATAAAATTTAAAATTATATTTTGATTGGTCAAATCAGTGGATCGATGAAATGGTTTCTAGGGTGCATCTTTTGTTTAATTAATTTGTATTGGCCAAAGCTTTTATTCTGATGAATGGGTTCATAGGCTGGATCCTTTGTTGAAAGGTTTCAGTATTGTTTATTTCTGCCGTCGTCGATGACGGCGTGAGAAGTGGTAATAATAATTTGGGTGCCGCTGAGGGGTTAAATGTTTATGTCAAATTGATTTGAGTAACTGCAATAGAAGGCTTAGGACTTATTTTATTGACTATTGGAATAATAATATTCAGGTTGTACGTTGGATTTGGTATCCAGGGTATTTGCGTATACGTCACTCGCCAATCCTTTAAAAGATTCAACATCCTTGTTAAATTTAAACAAAATTTATTTTTTTTTTTGGCTAGGCTCCTGTAGGCAAATATTATGTAAGTAGTGATGCTTTAAAGTATAATTATTAATATTGTAAAAACAATCCACTTATAAATTGATTCTTGTTTTTAGGTAATAGGTAAAAGAATTTTAATGTTTTAACAATCGTATTGGCTTTAATGTTTATGCCGAATTGATTTGAATAACAGGGATAGTAGGCTTGGGACTTACTTCATTGACAATTGGAATAATAATATACAGGTTGTACGTTGGATTTGGTATCCAGGGTATTTGCGTATACGTCACTCGCCAATCCTTTAAAAGATTCAACATCCTTGTTAAATTTAAACAAAATTTCTTTTTTTTTGGACTAGGCTCCTGTTGGTAAATATGATGTAAGTAGTGATGCTTTAAAGTATAATTATTAATATTGTAAAAACAATACACTTATAAATTGATTCTTGTTTTCAGGTAATAGGTAATAGAATTTTAATGTTTTAACAAACGTATTGGTTCATATACAATAAAATTAGTGCTGGATAATATAAGTTTATATTCTTTGAAGTTGTAATTTGTGTATCTCTTATTTCTAAAGTACATTGACTTAATTGTAATATATTGTTACCTTAAATAGTTTTGTTGAACATTTCGCAATCTTGATTAGTTTGTGTATCACCTAATTTATAAGTGCCTGGAGAAAATCCTCCAGCTGAACCCTCCATTGGGCAATGGACACTGCATTACCCCGAGCAGGTTAATGCAATGTCGCTTGCCCTGCCCGAGTTAGGGCAGTGTCTAGCTAAGGCGACTGGTTCAACCCCTTGAATCAGTGGCCATGGTTGGAGGTGCCTGGCGGTAGGCATAAATCGCAAGTGGGTGGTTCCCCGGAACCCCCTGGGAGGCACTAGACAGCCTCAGCACGACAAAATCAGTACGGATCTATTGGGTTCCCAGCCACCAGGGCATCGATGGCAACGAGACAACTGTAGTATTTATGTAGGCTCCTTCTAGTGCCTTTGACAATTTCTCTATTTCTTGAACGTATTGATTGGCTGTTTTCTGTCTCTGTTGGAGATTAAATAGTTTTGCCGAAATGACATCTATTGATTCCCCTTTAACTTTTTTTTTAGCTTGTCTATTTTTTCTGAGATTGAATTCTCATTGTCCATTAAGTTTCTTGCATGGCCTTTTAGCTTAGTCTTGATCAGAATAACGGCTAGAGTTTCATGCGATTCCTTCAGGGAGTTTACCAAATTTAAGGAATCTAAGAATCTTTTTAAATTTTCTGCCTTACCATCAAACTCTGGTATGAGTGATGAGGCTAATTTTAGAAATTCAGTTGGTGTGATGTCTTCTTGATCCGGTATTATGACTGGTTTATCCTCAACAGTACTACAATTCTAACCACTTTTCTTCTTCTGCCTCAGGTAATGTTATTACGGCAGGTATAGTTAAATCATTTATATTTTTCTTGTCTATATTTTCTTCTTCTTCTGAATCAATTTTTTCAGTAGTATCGGTATCGGACTGTAGTTGTTGACCAGGTTCAGCCGTCAGTGGGGTATTGAGAACAGTGGGTATAGATATATCCAAATCGTATATTTATTTGATAGAAATAAGATTGGATCTTATCCGTAGGAATAATTTTGAGGCATATGACCAGTGTGACTGGTTTAGTTTTTCTCTGTTATTATGTACTAGCGATCGTGCTTCATTAAAGCATTCTATTAGTATTTTAGCGTGTTTGTTTATGGTGCCTTCTTGTATATTTCTGTTTTGATTTAGGCATTTAAAGGATTTGTCAAACGTATTTTTTACTTTTGTCAGCCTATCCTTTATTTCTTTCCATTCCATACTGCTATTATCACAATTACATTTCCAAGAAACGGATCTTTATTTACTTCCGAAAAATTTTTACACTTTGGTACTGTAGTCAGAAAAATTCCTTTTTGTGTTGGAGTGCAATGGATCAATGGTGAAAATTGTAGATTATATATTTCAATGTATTCATTTTCGAGTTCATTGATTGACATTGGTTAGTTGAGAAATTGAAGGATGGCTTGCACTCGCTCAGAAAATTCGGGGTCCTTTCTAAAGGTTTCCCTTATCGCTTTATTTGTTGGCATAATTAAAATATTTTTATCGACGTTTGTGTTTATTGTTCCTCTATTTTTTTCATTCGTACCTATCCATCCATTTGTATAGGAAATTACAGGGGCTCTGTTATCTTTTGTTTTATCAAAAATACCCTGTTCTCTATTCTCAAAATCTAGTTCACTTTTTTTTTTCTTTTACAATCATACATATGTTTCGTTTTTATTTACTATCATTATTTTTATTTTATTAATTTCATTATTCAGAAAAGATGATTATTTGACAATCAATTTATTTCTCGTTACTTTGACCATTTTTTAGAAAAACAATGTGGTTTTCAATTTTTATAAGTTAAAAGTTTAGATAGTATTTTATTTAAAAAAATACAAACTTTATTATTTGAGTTCAGATTTTCAACTAACTTTTCTTATGTTAATAATTAATAATGTAACCTAGGTGCTGCTGCCGTTTCTGCCGCTGCTGCTGCTGCTGCCTCTGCTGACGTTCTCTGCTATCGTCATTGAACATCGCTGCTGTTGTTGATGTGGTCGGTCCTAATTGGTTGCTGTCGCTGATATTGCTGCTGCCGCGGTGCAGTTGACCATTTCTTATTCTGATTGGTCAACTTAATTTGGCAATAACTGTTGTTGCCAAATGCACTCGGCGTTGGGTTCAATCACCCAGCGTTGAAGCTTTCCCACGATCGTAAGGTGGGAAGTGCAAGCTCAGCGCACGTGGCTGCTGAACTCAATTGGGGGCCTATTGGGCAACGTTCTGGCCAGTATAGGGTTACTGTTGGGAAATTGGTGCTTATGCTTTTCTCGCGCTCATAACCAATTTGTTTTTGTTTGGGATTTTGCGCGTGTGGCGATACTCTTACTTGAGCATTTAGCATTCTGGGTGTTAACTCCTCCCCCCTTAAACGCGACTGTCCTCGGTCGCAACGTAAAAGAGTACAGATCCGGAAGGGGATGGCTCTTCAGTTGTTTTCGCTGGAGCTGTTGGTTTGCGCCTTCGCATGAATCGTATGATCAGTCCTAGGGTAACTACAAATAGGCTGATGGCGGATCCATAATTCAGGGAAGAATCTATAATTCCTTCGCTTCTGAGTTTCTCTAGTACTCTTGTGTTGTTTTTGTTAAGTTCCTTGACCATTTGTAGTGACAGTACTTCATCTATTTTCGACTTTTCCGCTGTTAATTGAAAAAGTGGGGGTTCCGGTTCGACCGTGCTGGTTTCTTTTGACTTGTAGATGTTTTCTCCAATTGTTACTGTAGAGTTCCTGTATTGGATTATAAATGAGCCCTGTAGTTTTAAGAGTTTTTCGTCCAACGAGACCAATCCGCTAAAGTCGTTCAGCAGTAGAGTTCCTGGCAATATTTCCTCGACATCGGGAATGTGTTGATTGTTGACCATTTTGCATACTGGTTCCTTAAGGTTGAGCAGAGCATTTACGCAAGTATCGTTACTTAAGTCTAGCAATTTTTCGGAATTACAAATAGTTTTATCGTTATGTGCCTCGCAAGGTTCTGTTATTGCGAATAGCTGTTTCTTACATTCTAGTAGATTTTCATATTTTAGATCGTTAATTATATGGGCTTGTTTTAGTGCTTTTACTTTTAATGTTCTGCAAGTATCTTTATTAATTGTTGGTAGGCTAATAATGTAAATGAGGTCATAACCGTTGGTGGCAAGTTTGACTTTAGCAAATTCTAAAAGTTCTTCTATGTCGGAAAATAAACTGTTTTCTTCTTTAAAAATGTTTTCTACAATGTTGGTTTCTTTTGCTGAGAAAATGAATGAATTCACTGTGTTAGATTTTGCCCAAGTTATTGCGTACAGGATGTTTGTAATTTCTTCTTTAATTAGTTGTATTTTGTATTTTAAAATATTGGCTTTTTGGTCTATTATTCCTTCCGAGCTTTGAGTAAATTTTATAATTGCATTTGTGGCATTACTGAGTTGATTTATTTTTTCGTTAATTAGCCGGTTTATTACTACTTGTCTGTTATTATTTTCTAGCTGTTCATTTATCTTATTTTCTACGACCTCATAATCATGGTGATCTGGTGATCCTGCCAGCCACTTCCATGCTGTCCCTATTGCTTCTATTGCTCTTTTTGGTCCTTTTTTGTGTTTGCAATCTGCGTAAGTCGGATTTGATTTGTTTTAGTTCGTACGACAGATATGGTTGAAGCGGGTGAGATGAAGTAAGTGATTTAAATGATTCCTCTAAAGTTGTAAATGTCTCTTCGTAGCTGGTCAAGTTGAAAATGTGGATGATTCTAAACGTTCCGTCTTGTTTGGCTTCTAGTCCGGTTTCAAGTGAAATGAGTTGGGAGTTTGAATAGTCGAGGACCGTGGTAATACCCAGGCAGGTTGGTAAAAATAGTCTGAAAAATTATGTTTTAATATTATTTTTATGAATTATTTTTCCGCTTTGAGTTTTAATGGTGGTGTTTTTATTTTCTGCTACTTTTTCTTTTTTATACCTAGGTGTTAGTTTTGACCCTAATCTTTTGTCGATTTTAACGTGTACTATTTCGCCTGGCCTGAAATGTTTTGGTAGGTTCTTGTTTTTGTTGTGGTATTCTAAGTCATAAAGTTGTTTCTTTTGAATTTTTTGTATTATTTCCTCTCGTTGATTTCTTATATCTTCTGGTGTATTAGGGATTGTGTTTCTAAAAAAATGTCTATGGGCTTTTCTTTTGTTACTGAATGTATTGATTTATTGTATTCCTGGACCGCCTGAAAAAGTAAATCTTCAAATACCATGCTCCCGTTGTCTTTTTTTAAGCACCGTAAAATTTCGGATATTGTCGAATGATGCGTATGGGGCAGTGGTGTGCACTGAGATTTTAAGTTGGCCTTCAAGCATGAATTTTATAGCTGCAGAACTTAAAGAACGTTCGTTATCCATTATATCCATTTCGGCATACCGAAAGCTATAAGCATTTCTCTTAAGGGGTTTTTAATATCCTCAGCTGCTCTTGACTTTAAAATTTTTACTTGAGCGTATTTGGAAAATTTGTCAATACCTGTTAATACGCTGTTTTTTTCTGTGATATAAATATCTACATGGACTATTTCTCCTGGATATTTGGGGATAGGTGTTGGTTGAATTTCGCCCTTTGGCGGATGCCTATCATATTTAGATTCTTTACAGGTCTGGCAGGACTGAACTATTGCTTGAATTTTCTTTTGAGCTTGCGGGAAAAAATAATTCTTAAGTATTTGTATTTTATTTTCTTTCGCATCTCTATGCGCTCTCTTGTGTTCTAGAGTTATTAATTCATTCATTTTGTTGTAATTCGTCACGTCCGAACGTCTACTTGTTTTCGCGTGAACCTTACTTTATATGAACTGAAATATGTGGGATAAATTTTTTGTATTTTTCCCATTACTTCTTCGGAAGTAAAAATTCCGTTTATTAATCTGGGATCTAGTCTGCATGTTAGGATTGCTATTATTTGTTCTTCTGTGTACTCTCTTCTTTTTACTATGTGTCTATGGTAGGTTGGGAATGGAATTCCAAAAGTATCTGAGTCCGTTTCGTCCATGAGTAGGAATAATTGATTTTTGAAAACATTAATGGGAGCTTCTACAGAAAATATAAGATTGTGAGATGAGCTTTCGTCGCTATGAATGGTTGCTGTGGAGCTGAGTGAATTTATTTCGGCCGGGGGCCTAGAAAGTGCGTCAGCTACTACATTAGCTACTCCTGGCTTGTATTTAATTTCGTGATTATATTCGCCAATAAGGTCTCTCCATCGTTTTTGTTTCGCGTTATGGTTATTGACACTATTTGAAAAACTTAGGGGCTGGTGGTCTGTGTATATTACCACTTTCGAATATCCGTAAAGATAATGTCTTAGGCTTTGATGTGCCCACACGATGGCTAACATTTCCCTTTCGTTTGTTGCGTAATTTTCTTCGGTTGTTGTGAGTGTACGTGAGATAAATGTTATTGGTCTATGGTTTTGTTCTAAGACTGCGCCTATCGCATAACTTGACGCGTCGGTTGTAAGCTGAAATTCTTTTCCAAAATCTGGGTATGCTAGGGTGACGTCTCGGGAGATAAGTGTATTTTTTAATTTTTCGAAAGCATTTGTTGCTTCCTTGTCTAAGTTAATAGCTGTCCTGCTTGACTTATTTTTTGATATGCGACCTTCTTCTCCTCTGAGGAGAATGGTTAGTGGTTTTGCAATTTTTGCATAATCTCTAATAAATCTTCTATAATACCCTGTCATGCCTAAGAAAGATCGTAGATCTTTTAACGTTTTCGGAATCGGAAATTTTGCAATTGCTTTTATTTTGTCAATATTTGTCTTAACTCCGTCTTGTGACATGGTATACCCTAAAAAATCTACTTCGTTTTTGAAAAAATGACATTTCTCTATTTGTACCCTCATGTTGGCATTTTGTAGGGTTGAAAATACTTTTTCGAGGTTCTGACCGTGTTCTACTTCGTTTTTGCTAAAAACGATTATGTCGTCCACGTACACAGCAAATTTTCCCTATGTATTCCCTCAGGATGTCGTCCAAGGCTCTTTGGAAAATAGATGGCGAGTTTTTTAGACCAAATGGGAGCCTGGTGAATTCATATTTTCCACCGTTTACTGCAAAGGCTGTTTTTTCGATATCCGTGTCCTTTAATGGGATTTGATGAAATCCACTTTTCTAACACTGTCTAACACTGAAAAGTATTTATTATCCCCTAGCTGTGCGATAATTTCGCCAATCTCTGGGATAGGGTACCGATCAGAGATCTATACTTTTTTTCTTCGGACTGACCTGACTTTTTTGGAACTACCCGTTTGGGTGCATTATACGGAGAACGTGAAAGTCTAATAATGCCATCTTCGAGCATTTCGTTTATTTGTTTTTCTACTTCCTGTCTTAGTGAAGCTGGGTATGGGTAGTGTTTTCCATAGACTGGGGAGTCTGGTGAAGTTCTTATTTCTCCTACTACTTTAGTTGTGTATGCTAATTTTGTGTCTGGGTCGGCGAATAAGTTTTTGTGGCTTTGTACAAGGTTTTTTATAATTATTTTTTGTGACTCGGTCATATGACTGACTTGTGGTCCTATTGTGTTAACGGCTTGTGCGGCTAATTGGTGAATTTTAATTTTCCTTTTGTTTTCAAGAATGAGTGTATCGTTTTTGACATCTATAATTGCGCCTAATATTTTCATTGTATCGTTGCCTAATATGTTATGGAATGTTTTTAGTGTATCTAGTAGAAAAAATTTCATTGGTTTATCTGAGATATTGGGGAGTTTAAGAATCGTGTGTTGTTTAATATTATTGTTGCCTCCCACAGAGCTAACTGAAAAGTTTTTCTCGTTTGGTTTTGGGTTTGGTACCAGTTGTGGTTGGATGTAATTCTGGTTTGAGCCTGTGTCTATTAAAAATTTTAAGATTTTTCCGTTCCCCGTCGTTACTTTAAAATAAGGTAGTGAGGAACGATTTATTCTAAAAAAATAGAGCTCGGACATGTCAATGTATCTTGTTGTTCTGTATCAGTTTGCCACGTAAATTCTTCTTGAAGTTCGCCTATGTTATTATGTTCTGCCATTTCGTAATATTCCTGCTCTGCACTAGTTGTATCTTTTTGCGTTTCCTGTTGTATAGTAGTTTCGGACTCGGTTTGAATATGAAATTGTCTTGGCATCTTGCTAGTGTTCTGAACATTAGAAGTGCTAAGAGGTCGTTTCCCAGAATAATCGTTGTTCGCCGGCTTATTCATATAGTTAATATGACGCGATCGAATTGATTGATCAACTTCCATAGGTACTGCTTTTGGTTGGGGTCGGGGGGGCGGTGTCGGGGAAATATAGGGTGCTAATTGTCTTGCTTGGTCGGAATTAGCTTGATTGTAATAATTAGGTTGGGTGGTTTGTGTAAAGGGGAATTTCCCGGTTGCGGCTACTACTTGCATCTGTTTAGGGTTGTGGTATAAATGGGGATGAAAATTTTGTTTCGCTCCTACCATTCGGAACGGTTGGTGAGTTCTTGGTGGTAGTGTAGGCGGTTTTCCTGAGTAAATGTTTTAGGTGTTTGATTGTTTCTAGTGGTCTGGTTCTCAAGCAAACTGCATAGGTGTAGTGCGTGCCCTAAGTCGTGCGGTTCTTTGATTGCTAACAGTTGAGCTAGATTTCCGTTTAGGCCTCTAACAAAAGTGTCTAGAGCTTTTTCCCTGTACATAGTTGTTAAAGATTGTATGGTTTCTTGTGAAACGTCCATGTTACTAACTTGGTTCAGGATGAGGGATAGCTGTTGGTAGACTGTTTGGTAGAACTCGACTATAGTATTGTTTCCTTGAGCGAGGGCATAGAGCTGGTATTCTAAAGTTTTAAGGTCTCGTTTGTCGGCAAAATGCGATGTTAGGCATTTCGAAATAGCTGTCCAGTCGAGTGGGGTGTTGTATGATTCTAGCACTGCGTCTGCCTGTCCAGTAATTTTATTGCGGATTGCTAAAATAATTCCGTAATATTTTGGTGAACCAATTCTCCCTTCATAGATTTTTAAAACTCGTGCTACACTCTTTTTCCATGAGGAATATTCACTTTTGTTTCCTGAAAATTCCCTAAGCGATCGTACAATGTCCGGTATTTTGTCTAATTCACTAAGGTTGTGTGCTAGTTCTCGTTTAATTGTTTGGTCTGTATATTGCGAAAAATCATTATTGGGTTTAATTATTTCTTTCACCAAGCCACTTAATTTGGTTTCTAAGACACCTTTTATTATTTCTTCGATATCCCTCTCGGTCATAAGTCCCGCATTGGTAGTTGCGGAAGGGCCTGTAAGGTTTCCTAGTCTGTCTGCTAAATCTTGGTCGGGCATTTTAGTTATTTTTTATATATTTGAACAGTAGATTAAAAGGATGAATTTATATTTTAAAAAAATTTTTCTGATAGTTACTCAAAATTCGGAATGAAAATAATTAATTATTTCGTGCTGAAAATTATAAGGTTTGATTTAGAGCTTAGAATTTAAGTGCTCTGTGTTTTCTTAATTCTTAATATAGATTTTTAATCCTTAAATAGTTTTCTTTAAATTTGATAGGTAACGATTATTTTTTAAAAATTTTTGCGAACGATTTAATTTAATCTTAAAATTCTTTGATTCTTTGTTTATCAATTTAGTTATTCGTTAGTTATTATACTTTTCCTTTTCACGGAATTTGTTTGTCGCTTGACAATTATTGTTTCCTTTTTTTGTTTGGAATATTTGCTTAATTTTATGCTTACAAAATAATCATATCTCGGTGTGCTCTCGTGCCGGTAATCTTGGTGTTTTTCCTTTTTGTCCCACGTTGCAACGATTTCTCCAGAATGCGGGTCTACTAGGGCACCTCCTTTACACCTTTGTTTGCACGTTCCCTCCGAACGGATACTAAAGGGAATCACATCGATAGAGTTTGGCCTGATATGTCCACCAGGTACAAGTCCTTTTTGCAGGAGTGTCAGTTTGTAGCGTTTTCTGGAACGGCACTTTAATTGTGGCACTTCCGGGCTTCGGTGGTCGGATTTTACCGAACCGGTAGGATTTTTTTTTACTGCTCGTCGCGAAGCGCGGAACTTGTTTCTTTCGCGAACTTTTATACCAGGTCCCTGTTCGGGCGCCAGTTAAAAGTTTAGATAGTATTTTATTTAAAAAAATACAAACTTTATTATTTGAGTTCAGATTTTCAACTAACTTTTCTTATGTTAATAATTAATAATGTAACCTAGGTGCTGCTGCCGTTTCTGCCGCTGCTGCTGCTGCTGCTGCTGCCTCTGCTGACGTTCTCTGCTATCGTCATGGAACATCGCTGCTGTTGTTGATGTGGTCGGTCCTAATTGGTTGCTGTCGCTGATATTGCTGCTGCCGCGGTGCAGTTGACCATTTCTTATTCTGATTGGTCAACTTAATTTGGCAATAATTGTTGTTGCCAAATGCACTCGGCGTTGGGTTCAATCACCCAGCGTTGAAGCTTCCCCACGATCGTAAGGTGGGAAGTGCAAGCTCAGCGCACGTGGCTGCTGAACTCAATTGGGGGCCTATTGGGCAACGTTCTGGCCAGTATAGGGTTACTGTTGGGAAATTGGTGCTTATGCTTTTCTCGCGCTCATAACCAATTTGTTTTTGTTTGGGATTTTGCGCGTGTGGCGATACTCTTACTTGAGCATTTAGCATTCTGGGTGTTAACTTATATATATTTACATGAGTCGTTCTTCGCCCGAATACAAAATCATGAGATTTTTTATATTTATTGGTTATTCTTTATTAGAACGTTGGAAAAAGGCTGACTGTATGTTACAGAATTGGTTAGCATGAAACCTCGGTTTGCGTCATAGAATATACTGTTAGTTTAGTAGGTGACACAATCGCATGTGGATCGTCACTTCTTTGTTTATGTTTACATAATTCTGTCTTATTAGATTTTGCGATCTTATTGGATTTTCACGTTTATGGAATTACGTCATTGTTGAAGTTCGGACTTAATCAATTTTCTTTGATTGTTTGTATTGCGTTTTTTCAGGTTTTTGTAACGTTTTTAATCAAAGCCAAAATTGGCGATTCTGTTTGTTTGTGAACGGTTTCGTTCTTTGAACTGGTGGTGGCCGTTGAGATTAATATTTTATTAATGACGTTTGCAGTGGAGTCCATTGTTTTTGTATCGATCTATCCTATTGTGTTTATATAACTTATCTCATTACTTTCATCGAATTTACTTATGCTATTTCTATTCACTAGTATTTAATATTTTTTTTTTTAGGTTTTTCTTTTTTTTTTTAAGTTTAATTTTTACTTTTTTTGTTTTTGGTTTGAATTTTTTGATTATAAGAAAAAAAATTGTATTTCTCTTTCAGTGCTCTGCCTATTTGTTCGTATAGCTTAACGGGCTATACTGCTATTGGGCGAAAAGGGTTCCGCTCAATTTTACAATATTTTCTTTACATATATATATATATATTAAATTATGTCTAACTTAGGTACTTCCATGTAATATTGGTTTTCTTCTATGCTGCATCAGCTGGTCGTCGCCGGTCCGTGGCACGCTGATGCTCCATCGACGGCGTAGGTGGCGGCTTGCCGCCCTCACTTGTAGGGACCAATGGGCTCAGGCGGTACCGGTGCCGGCCATCGCACAGGTTTTTCCTTGTTTTAGTGGTAGTTTCTTAAACAATAGCCACTTTACGTGCGCTATTCTTTTATAGCTCCATCTCTACTAAATCAGTTTTATCCATTGTCCTCCAGATTTTTTCGTTCCTCCTCTCCGATTTTCCACCAGGTCATCAGATTTTTCTTCAATTTGTTTTTAATACTTGGTTGTCCTTTGTCCTGCAATCTCTTGAGGTCCTGCAATCTTCGGATTGCATGTCACGGTCGCCATGTAATATCCAGGTAATATCCATCAAGGTTTCCGGTAGTTTAGTTTTAATAAGTGTTTCTGAGCACTTTTACATTTCTTCCTACAGCTAGTGAACGCGGAGTTGTATAATTGTATAATTAAAGATCTGCACCATAAGTGTATTAAAATAAATCCTTATTTAATTTTACTTTTACAATGGTTACAATATTTTGGAAGAACACCGACCTACTGTTGATAAGTCTCAAACTGAACTCGTTCTCTAACTCCTACTTCACTTACGATCATACCTCGGTTTTAAGCTTTAGAGCTTTCTGTGAGTATGGCTTATTGCAATTGAGTGACTCTTTAAATTTAGACTTTGGACTCCAGACTTGCGTCCCGAAATCTGAGTATCCTGATTCGTGGGAACGTGCCAATAGTCTGAACAGCGGCTCGTTCTAATTGTTTAGTCTATAAAGTTTGGTTTTTAGTTTCATGGAAATTTCCTCTGGCTTGCCTTTATTTCGGTAATTTTCCATTGGCTTGTCGACAATTAAATCTGGATTCTTATTTCTTAAAGGGTGTCTCGAGGGTGACTGAATAATGTGTGCATGTATGTGTGGGTGTGTGGACATGTACATAGGAGTATGTGGTACTATGGATATGTCACTCCCCCATCCGTTGAATTTGGCCTGTCCTCAGGTCGGTAATCTTGGGTATAACATTATATTTTCTTCTATGTCAATTTGAAACGTTTACAATTTCAGTACTTTTTGGTGTTTCTTCCTTTGTTTTTATATATTTTACAATAAGTTTTCTTGGTATGCTCTTAAATTTATACCATAAATACAATAAAATGTTTATAATAATGATTACAAAGGTTGTTAAAGTAATAGTTTGAAATACATTATAATATTTTGTATGTGATTCTATTATCTCTTTTGTTTGAATATAAGACAATGGTTCTAATTTTGTTACATTATTATTTATGTAAACACTCTGTGTATAATCTAACATTGAATTTGAAAGAGTGTATTCATCTAATTGTATTGAACAATTAAGGATTTTAATGAGGTTACTTCCAACTATAGAAATTACTTTATTAATGCAATTTTGATTCAGCAATGTTTTAGGGATATTGCATGTCAATAAAATATTGGGCTCAACAAAATTAATTTGGAAATTTTTGTAAGTTTTCATATATTTGCATTCAGTGTTTTCCTGTCTAATTATTCCATTTATACAATCATCAATTACTATTTTTCCTGTTTCTTTATTAAATAATTTATCTTCATATATGAAATATTTATCAAGTATATTTTCTGTTAAAATATTGTTATTTTCATCGGGATAAAAAATAATTTCAAAAACGGGAGATTTGACTATCTCTGAAGGAATATGGGAAATAATCTAAATTTCATTTGTGTCTGTTTTAAGCCAAGTTGATGTTTTGATTCTCAACAATTTCTCAGGGTTCATATTTTTTAAATAATCGTGTTTTAGTAATTTTAGATTAAATAGTCCCAATCTTGTCATTTGCATTCCTAATTCGATATCTTCTACATATTCTGTAAAGTGTTGTAAGTTAAATATTAAAACGTTGACTTGCTGCTCTCTTTTTCCTTTTTCTTTTAATTTGTTAATTATTTCGATTCCGTTATTTATAACATCGATAATCATATTTAAATCTGTATTTTGAACGCTAGTATCTACCAAATTATTGGTTTTCTCTCCCATCTCATCTTTATCATCCTGATCTAAGGTTCCGAATAAATATTTGTAAACTGTTCCTACGATATTGAATAGACCTCTCTTACTACGTTTTGCTATTGTTATTCCATTGATTTCTATTTTAAGTTTTTCTACTAAATATCTGATTTACATAGCATCATTGAATTCATCGGCTTCTTTTAAAAGATCTTCAAATGTTTGTTCGGTGTTTGTTATACTTACGCTTAAGTAATGGTATTCATAATTAGTTGGGATTTCGATTGATCCTGTTTTAAATACAAGATATCCGTTTTGTGCCTTTATGGGATTTATTTCAATACTTTGTCCAATTGTCAGTTGAATTACAGTTGCTAATATTAAAGAGAAAATTATTGTTTTCACCGAGTTGTTCCTGAGTCCGTTCATTTCCTTCTGTTTGCCTGGAATTATGATCATATTTACTTTTATTAATTTTCTTCTTCTTTTTGAACTTTGATTTATAATGAACAATCTTTCTTCCTCTATTCGTTTCTTCAAAATGTTTTTCATCTACTTTCTTCAAGGTTCCTGTCTTTTTAAATGGATTTGTAGTCTTGGATTTCACTAGAGGAGCTTGTTTGTATTTTGGATCTATTTCATAGTCCTGACGTTTCTCGTTTAATTTTTCAGTTCTATTTATTTTCCTTCCTTGTGTGTTATATTCAGGAGTTCCTGCATACATAAATATGTCAGCCGGTATTTGATTTGTAGCATTATGTTTTGTTTTGTGATTGTAAATGTAAAGGAATCCTGCTAACTTAAAAGAATCAGCAATGATTTTAGGTTATTGGGATTCAGACCCTTTTGACAATTATAAGCCCAAACGTCATGATAACCGAAGGAGTTCGGGAAGTAACCTTTCGCATCAGAATCATTACTATCAGAAATATATTTCTCAGACACATAGTTACCCAAGATATATTTACAATAACAATCTAAGCAACTCAACAAATCCTCAAGGTTCAACGAACAGAAATCAAATTCCCCCTAGAAACCAGGGCCCAAACCAGGCAGGGCCCAAAATCCCCTAAATTTCCAGGCATCTACATCAAATGATTCCCCAAACGCACTTGTCAAAAGATAGAGAGAAAACGAAAGTACACAGAATAGAATGGATGTAAATTTTCAGCAAACTGCCTCGGTTATAGAAAACTTTGCCCATATGTAGGAGTGATGATTAAGGGAAAACTCCTTAGAGCAATGATAGATACCGGGTCATCTATCAATTTAATGACAGAAAATTTTGGAAACAATAAAGAACAAAAAGAGAAATTAAAAGTATTTACAATAAACGGATCAATGGAAGTTAAAAAAAAAGCATAACATTAGATCCTTGCAAAATCTGTCCTACTAAACAGAAATTTTATTTACATAAATTTTCCAACAATTACGATATCTTAATAGGCATAGATTATTTAAAAGACAGTAAGGCAAAAATAAATTACGATGAAGAAACAGTGATGTTAGGAGACACATTACTTTATGTAAAGTTTGGTTTGTAAAGTCCGGAGTAAAATGCCTTAGTCCACGATCGGTTGAAAAAAAGATTGAAGAGGATAAGACCGCATCAGAATGCCTTAATCCGCCCTTATCAAAGGACCAATCATTTAATTTTGCTATCAATAATGAAATAAAAGAATGCAATGAATACAGATTAGAACATTTAAATGAGGAAGAGAAAGAAAATTTAAAAAGGGTTTTATTCGAATATAATGACATCCAGTAAAAAGAAGGCGAAAATTTGACTTTTACAAGTACTATCAGGTATTCGATACAAAAAAAACATGAGGACCCAATATATAGAAAATCTTAAAATTACCCTCAAACTTTCGGTTAACAAACAAATAAGCGAAGTGATTGAACAGCGAATAATTCGCAAATCAAAATCTCCCTATTGCTCACTAATTTGGATAGTTCCAAAAAAAAGTGATGCCTCAGGAAAACCGAAATCAGACTAGTTGTAGATTACAGAAATTTAAATGAAATCACTAAATGATAAATTCCCAATACCCAGAATGGATGAAATATTGGACAAATTAGGAAGATACTGAATTTCACTACCATCGATTTAGCCAAAGGATTCCATCAAATTCAAATGGAACCAGAATCAATATCGAAAACAGCATTCTCAACAAAACATGGTCATTACGAATACACTCGAATGCCATTTGGCCTTAAAAACGCCCCCGCTACCTCTCAAAGATGTATGAACAATTTATTAGAGGATTTAATCAATAAAGATTGTTTAGTATATCTAGATGATATAATAATTTTTTCCACTTCATTGGAGGAACATATTCTATCATTGAAAAAGGTATTCCAAAAACTTCGAGATGCGAATTTAAAACTACAATTGAATAAATGCGAATTTATGAAAAAAGAAACAGAGTTCCTAGGTCACATACTAACAACTACAGGCATAAAACCGAATCCAAAAAAGATAAGTGCCATTATACATTTCCCGATACCGAAAACCCTAAAAGAAATAAAATCATTTTTAGGATTATGTGGATTTTATCGGAATTTCATACCAAACTTTGCCAATATTGTAAAACCAATGACAATAAAACTGAAGAAAGGTGCAACAATTAACACAAAAGACGAACCGCACATAGAAGCATTTGCAAAAATGAAATTCTTGATTACATCCGACCCCATTTTAATTTACCCCGACTTTAGTAAGTCATTTTCTTTGACAAAAGACGCAAGTAAAATGGCGATAGGAGCAGTATTATCTCAAAATCATAAACCCATTTGTTATGCTAGCAGAACCCTTAACGAACACGAAATAAATTATTCCATCATAGAAAGAGAACTCTTAGCAATTGTATGGGCCACCAAATTACACACTATTTCCATAAATTAAAAATCAAAATTATTTATAAAGAAATGACAGAATATTTATGCACAAAAAAGAGCGCAATTTATTTCCATAATGACTCAGATTTCCTCACATTCCAAAAAGCCTACGTAGAAATAATAAATGCAAACCATTTAACAAAATTAGTAAGATGTACAGCCAGACTCGAAGACATATTAAACAGACATAAACAATTTTGAAAAGACATAAGGAACTATTACATCCAGGAATCGAAGAAACTACTAAGTGGTTTAGAGAAAAATATTATTTCCCTGATTATCAAAAGTTTATTCAAAATATAATAAATGAATGTGAAATTTGTAACATCGCTAAAACAGAACATAGAAATACTAAACTGACATTTGAACTTACCCCAGAAATTCAAAATATAAGAGAAAAATTTGTTATGGATTTTTACATGGTAGGTAACCAACAATTTTTATCGTGTAACGATGTATATTCAAAATTTGCTACCCTAGTAGAAGTCACAGGTAGAGACTGGTTAGATGCCAAAAGAGCTATTATGATAGTATTCAATGAAATGGGAAAACCACAAGAAATCAAAGCAGATAAAGATTCAGCATTCATGTGTGTAGAGCTTTACACAACTGGTTAAATTCAGAAGGAGTACAAATTCAAGTAACAACAAGTAAAAACGGTATTTCGGACATAGAAAGATTTCATAAAACAGATTTCAACATCAGACATTGAAAATAGATATACTAAGTTCGAATTAATCCTTTACATTTACAATCACAAAACAAAACATAATGCTACAAATCAAATACCAGCTGACATATTTATGTATGCAGGAACTCCTGATTACGATACACAAGAAAAGAAAGTGAATAGAATTGAAAAATTAAACGAGAAACGTCAGGACTATGAAATAGATCCAAAATACAAGCAAGCTCCTTTAGTGAAATCCAAGACTACAAATCCATTTAAAAAGACAGGAACCTTGAAGAAAGTAGATGAAAAACATTTTGAAGAAACGAATAGAGGAAGAAAGATTGTTCATTATAAATCAAAGTTCAAAAAGAAGAAGAAAATTAATAAAAGTAAATATGATCATAATTCCACCCAAACAGAAGGAAATGAACGGACTCAGGAACAACTCGGTGAAAACAATAATTTTCTCTTTAATATTAGCAACTGTAATTCAACTGACAATTGGACAAAGTATTGAAATAAATCCCATAAAGGCACAAAACGGATATCTTGTATTTAAAACAGGATCAATCGAAATCCCAACTAATTATGAATACCATTACTTAAGCGTAAGTATAACAAACACCGAACAAACATTTGAAGATCTTTTAAAAGAAGCCGATGAATTCAATGATGCTATGTAAATCAGATATTTAGTAGAAAAACTTAAAAGAGAAATCAATGGAATAACAATAGCAAAACGTAGTAAGAGAGGTCTATTCAATATCGTAGGAACAGTTTACAAATATTTATTCGGAACCTTAGATCAGGATGACAAAGATGAGATGGGAGAGAAAACCAATAATTTGGTAGATACTAGCGTTCAAAATACAGATTTAAATATGATTATCGATGTTATAAATAACGGAATCGAAATAATTAACAAATTAAAAGAAAAAGGAAAAAGAGAGCAGCAAGTCAACGTTTTAATATTTAACTTACAACACTTTACAGAATATGTAGAAGATATCGAATTAGGAATGCAAATGACAAGATTGGGACTATTTAATCCAAAATTACTAAAACACGATTATTTAAAAAATATGAACCCTGAGAAATTGTTGAGAATCAAAACATCAACTTGGCTTAAAACAGACACAAATGAAATTTAGATTATTTCCCATATTCCTTCAGAGATAGTCAAATCTCCCGTTTTTGAAATTATTTTTTATCCCGATGAAAATAACAATATTTTAACAGAAAATATACTTGATAAATATTTCATATATGAAGATAAATTATTTAATAAAGAAACAGGAAAAATAGTAATTGATGATTGTATAAATGGAATAATTAGACAGGAAAACACTGAATGCAAATATATGAAAACTTACAAAAATTTCCAAATTAATTTTGTTGAGCCCAATATTTTATTGACATGCAATATCCCTAAAACATTGCTGAATCAAAATTGCATTAATAAAGTAATTTCTATAGTCGGAAGTAACCTCATTAAAATCCTTAATTGTTCAATACAATTAGATGAATACACTCTTTCAAATTCAATGTTAGATTATACACAGAGTGTTTACATAAATAATAATGTAACAAAATTAGAACCATTGTCTTATATTCAAACAAAAGAGATAATAGAATCACATACAAAATATTATAATGTATTTCAAACTATTACTTTAACAACCTTTGTAATCATTATTATAAGCATTTTATTGTATTTATGGTATAAATTTAAGAGCATACCAAGAAAACTTATTGTAAAATATATAAAAACAAAGGAAGAAACACCAAAAAGTACTGAAATTGTAAACGTTTCAAATTGACATAGAAGAAAATATAATGTTATACCCAAGATTACCGACCTGAGGACAGGCCAAATTAAACGGATGGGGGAGTGACATACCCATAGTACCACATACTCCTATGTACATGTCCACACACCCACACATACATGCACACATTATTCAGTCACCCTCGAGACACCCTTTAAGAAATAAGAATCCAGATTTAATTGTCGACAAGCCAATGGAAAATTACCGAAATAAAGGCAAGCCAGAGGAAATTTCCATGAAACTAAAAACCAAACTTTATAGACTTAACAATTAGAACGAGCCGCTGTTCAGACTATCGGCACGTTCCCACGAATCAGGATACTCAGATTTCGGGACCCAAGTCTGGAGTCCAAAGTCTAAATTTAAAGAATCACTCAATTGCAATAAGCCCTACTCACAGAAAGCTCTAAAGCTTAAAACCGAGGTATGATCGTAAGTGAAGTAGGAGTTAGAGAACGAGTTCAGTTTGAGACTTATCAACAGTAGGTCGGTGTTCTTCCAAAATATTGTAACCAGTGTAAAAGTAAAATTAAATAAAGATTTTTTTTAATACACTTATTGTTCAGATCTTTAATTATATATATTGTAAATTATGTCTTACTTAGGTACCTCCAAATAAAGATTGTCACTGGTAATTTATTTAAAAAAATATATTTTTTATTTCTTCGAACTTGGTGTTAAACCTTTTGTTTTATTTCACAGGAGAGATCAGAAAAAATTCTGTCTATCTTTTCTTTTTGGCTGGGGTCTTTTATACCGGACTAGAGCTTTCGCCAGCCCCCCATATTATTGGATGAATTAACTAGATGTTCCCACCTAGGGGTTTCTCTATTTCCCCTATCTTGGGCGTCAACAGCCGGCTGGTGCACTTTGCCACCTACTGGAGTACAGTTACGAGAAGGTCGATCGTAGTCGTTGTTCTGGCCACGGACACCCGTGAGTTCTCGAATTTTATTGCTGGCTTGCCCTTATCAATCTGAGTGTGGTTAGTCACTAGCGGCCCCTACTCTCAACTTAAGAAAGTTGTTTCGCTGGGGTTAATCTTTGTATGGGGAGGGCGTACATAACAACACCATCCTAAAATCATTAACTCAGATAGCCGAAGGCCCTGTCGCCAGTGCTGTATCATATAAGTTAGTCTAGCTTTGTAAACTTTTTTATCTTTAATAATAATAACAATTTTATTAATAGTTTTTTTTAAATTAGTGAGTATGTTCGTTAGTGTCTTGATTTCCCTTGTCAAGTAAGAGTTGGTGATTAAAAACGTAAACGTATCTGGAGTAGTATCTAAATTTTTTCATTTTGAAATACTTCTTCAATTTTGTTATCTTTTCGTTCTTTTTTGTAATCCTGTATAAAGCATATGCTACGTGATTCTCTTTTCCTTTAATAAACATTATTTCACAATCAAACTCTCTTAGTTTTATATTCCAACGTTGTAATATCATATTCGGTTCCTTTATATTGTGTAACCAAACAAGCAGCTTATGGTCAGAGCATTTTTTAAAACTCCTTCCAAAGAGATACGGGCGGAAATACTTAGTCGCCCATACAATAGCTAATAACTCTTTTTCCATAACTGCATAATTTAAAT
The DNA here is from genome assembly GCF_043229965.1 of Drosophila suzukii. Lineage (NCBI taxonomy): Eukaryota > Metazoa > Arthropoda > Insecta > Diptera > Drosophilidae > Drosophila > Drosophila suzukii. The sequence continues at coordinate 32,026,478 of NC_092084.1, forward strand.
CATGTTCATTTAATGTTCTACTGTCAAAACAAATGAGGTTACTTTCTTGGGATAGTACAGTACCTAATGCATCATTGCTTGCATCTGTAGTTAGATCGAACTTCTTTTTAAAATCTGGATATATGAGAATTGTATCGTTAGTTATTTAAGTTTTTAATTTTTCAAATGCTTCATTTATCCTTTCCTTAAGCAAAGAGTTGGTTTTGAAAGTTTTGCGATATCTTTTATAAATTTACGATAAATCCACAAAGGCCTAAAAACGATTTTATTTGTTTTGAAGAGTTTGGACTTTTAAAATCTTGAATAGCTTGCATTTTATTTGGATATGCTCTGATTCCTTGAGTTGAAATTATGTGACCTAAAAATTCCGTTTCTCGTTTCATAAATTCACATTTATCTAATTGCAGTTTGAGATTTTATTTGCGAAGACGTTCAAATACTTTTTTTTAAAGATTGAATATGCTCTTGTAAAGGTTGATAATATAACAATGTCGTCAATGTCGTCCGTGGAGAATGCAGTTTTTTGAATAGAGTCTTGGTCCATTTCAATTTGATGTATCCCTTTAGCAAGATATAATATTTCGTCCATGCTCGGAATAGGGAATTTATAATTGATAGTTTTTCATTCAGTCCTCTGTAATAAATAGCCATACGAAATTTGCGTGTGCCCGATGCATCCCTGTTCTTGGGTACCATTACAATTGGACTGCAATAAGAAGATTTGGATTTTCTGATAATACCTTGGGTTATCATTTCTTAAATTTGTTTTTCTACTTCTTTTTTGTAAATGTAAGGATAACTATATGGTCTCCTATATATTGGGTGGTCATGTTTTGTTTTTATAACGTGTTTGACTTCGTTCGTGAAAGTCAATTTTTCACCTTCAAGATACTGAATATCAAAATATTTTGACATTTAATAATTCAGTTTATTTTTTCTTCATTATTTAAGTGATCGTTTGTAAGGCATAAATATATTCCTCATCATCTACTACATTCGAAAAAGTTTGATTACGTTTTTCCGTTATATTTACCATAGGGAATTCAATAGTGTTTTTCAAAAAATCAATTTTTACTGACGATTCCTTCAGAATTTTCCTTCCTTTAAGAATGTCATAATGATTTGAAAAGTTTTTTATAGAAAATGTTTGCTTAGATGAAAATAATTTTGGAATACTAAACTGAATATATTTATTCAAGGTTACAGATTCACCTATTGTTTCAATTTTAGTAGAATTATTTTTAATTGAGTATTCAAAGGGGTTTTCGTTAAATAAATGTATGATTGATCCTGTATCGATAAGACAGACGCATGGATTATTATCAATTTAAATTTGTATGGCTTTGGTGTTTCGCCCGAGGCTGTTGTCTGAAAATTTTTAAATGTGTCCATTGGCCCAGACTTACCTTGTTGATCTGAATCTGAAATTCGGGGACGTTTTTGGGAAATATTAGTACTCTGAGTACTTTAGCCACCCTTTCCTTGATTGTTTTGAGAAGTTTTAGGATAATAACTATTTCCTGAATTATTATTATTATAATTATTTTTATTACCCCAATTTGTATTAGAGTCGAACCTATTCTGTCTCTGCTGGTTGTTTTTATATTTGTTTTGGTTATTATCTGAATAATAGTTGAGTTTTGTATTTGAGCTATGATTAGCTTTAGATTCAGAAGGAAATGGTTCTTGCATACATCTGAGAGGGTTTGTGATGCTTTTGCTGCTGCGGCTATGTTGATGGGAATTTTATTTTAAATGGATTTTTAAATTAGATTATGGCTTAGACACTAGAAATCCTCATTCGTGATTTGAATAATGATCTTTTAATTTTTTAGGTAAGTTCGATTTGCGGACACAAATAATGTTTTTATTTTCGCGAAGTAATTTTTTAAGTCCTTTTTTCACTCGCGAGGATATATTTTGTATCCTATCGGCTGCGCCAATTATGTTTTTCGCCTCGGGATATATTAAAAAAGCGATTTATCTTTTAATACACAGCAAAGTTTTTTTTGGTAAAGTTCTTCTAGTTGAATCCCCAATCTTGAACTGATTTTACAAAGTGCAATATTCTTATAACTATGGCTTTTAGCGATGACATCGACGCGAGCAGCGAAAGTGGACTTTGATTAAAGAATTTTGATTGGTGAAATCTGTGACCCGATGAAATAGTTTCTAGGCTGCATCTTTTGTTTAATTAATTTGGATTGGCCAAAGCTTTTATGCTGACGAATGCGTTCACAGGCTGGACCATTTGTTTAAAAGTTTGAGTATTGTTTATGTCTGCCGTCGTCGATAAAGACGTGAGAAATGTTTATAATTTGGGTGCAGCCGATCGAAGGCGTGGGATAAATTTGTCTCTGAGGGGTTAAATGTTTATGTCGGATTGGTTTGAATAACTGCGATGTTACGCTTTTTATTAACATTTTTTTATTAACATTTGAAATAATGGGTACCTCGGGATATAAAAATTATAAGAATTTGGTTGTTAATTTATTTGTTCTTTATTTACCATACGCCCGTTAGGGCATAGGTTTTATTTATAAGTTTATACAGAGCTATTACTCTGGAGTACCAATTAAGACTAACTTAAAACTCCTAACCAGCTGCAGCTCGAGGCCTTTGTCTTCCTGCAGCGCTGTCGCCAAGGTGCCGGGTCAGCAATTTTGTCCCGGCCCGTGGCGATCACTCGCTCCGCGAGTGCTCCAGTCTGGCTCCGGGCAATTGCACTTGGAGCGCGCGGTCAGCTATTTCTTCAATGCGCGTGCAGGCCACCGGATATGACCTGCAACTCTGCAGTTTCTCTCCGTGAGAACTGCCTGCGTTAACTCCTCCCTCCTTCAAGTGGTCGACGTCCCGGGGACCCGCTCGTTCCACCTCGTTGTCCGTTCTTGGGCTTGTGCGAGTTCTGGCCTTCAGGTATTTGTAGCTCACCCAAACGGTGGAACACAGCAAGAAGGCAGCGAGTAGGGCAAAGGAGTTGCTGAGGAAGGATCCCAGTGTAAGTTCTTCTCTGAGGGTCCCGATGTGGTGGAGATTGCTCAAACTCAGCTCGTGAAGAAATGGGAGGCTTAGCCGGTTTTGGTGGGCCGTGACGTTGACTATGGCCATGGCTGACACGGCAGGTTTTCTCACTGAACTTCCCAATTGATTCACGAACCAGGTTCCGTTGAGGGCTACCTTGTTGGAATAGGTTACCAGGTAGGTTCCGGATATTTTCTGGTCTCGCCCTTGGTCATCGGTTATGGTCATGTTGGCATCGTTCACGATGAGGGTGCCGTGATCGACTATGGTAATTGGATCCAGATGACCTGGGAGCGTGGAGCAGTGCGCAATAGCCCCAGAGACTATTTGTTGGGCGCAGGTGCCATTTTGGAGCTCCCTGCAAAAGGTGGCGCCGACTGTCGTCTTGCAGAAGCCGATGTTGAGGTTTCGTTTTGGGCACTCAGCGACTAGGTTTCCACTTTCGAAGTCCAGGATCTTTTTCTGGTGCTGAACTGGATAGACTGTTATCTTCTTACATATAAATTTAGGACTAGGGAATTTAATGAGAAAATGTAAAATTTCGGAATTTTGAAAATCAGTAATACTAGATACTTCTAATAATTCTATCAAACTAACGTCAATAGGCTGTCTGTCCCTGAATTCGCCAATATCGGAACTATCCATAATCGCTGGACTTACGATGTTTAATTTCGCTAGGGTTAAGCCCATTAAAATGTTTTCTAGATCCGTGATTACAATTCTATTTTTTGCTAGAATAATTTCCAAAAGGTGGGTTTCTTTATCTGTTTCGAATTTTTGGACTTGGTTCATCGCATTTGCGAGTTCATTTAGACGTTTCTGAAATTTGATATTTAATTCTGTTTGTCCTTCATCTGTTCTCATTAGTTGTTCTTGATTGAATTTTATTCGCTCCCAGTCGTTAAAGTCGGGTGTGCCGGCAATTACTTTCAGTGCTGTCCCGATTAGGTTAATACTCCTAGCGGCCCTATGGTGGATTTTCAAGGTAGTTACCAACTTGCGAATATTTGTAAGGTCCGTCATTATAACTGGTGTCCTGTGGTCCTCTGTAAATGTCCTCGTCATTGCTTCCGTCTGGTCGGCGTAGTCCTCGTAAGTCGTCATGTTCGTTGAGTGCTGTAGGTATCCGTAGGACTCCCAGATGACAATTTCATTGTCCTCTATCGGGATATAGTCTGCGTTCGTGTAGTCGTTTAGTTTTACTGTCGCGTCCGTCCTGGCAGTCATAAATACAAAAACTAGGATAAGTTTTCCTAACATAGAAAGATATAAAAAGAATAGAAAAAGGGGTCAGTAATCTCGCGAAGATGGTTAGCGTAGATTGTCCTTGTGGACCACCCTCCCCTCAATTTGGACCGTGGTTCCCAGGTCCGCCTCAATGATTTTTTCCGAACACAGAGGCGAAAGCTTGTTTCCTAGGCGTTTGTTTGCTTTTAGGAAGACCTTTTCGCCAGCTAGATAGTCTCTATTGGTCCTATCTTTGTTAACATAATCGAGCGTTTTTTTCTGAGCCTGCTGAATTTTTTGACTAATTCTCATTTCGAAATCTGCGGATTTTGAGTGAACAATCTGTACAGGTTTTTCGTTGGTAACCGAGTGGATTGTATTGTTATACTTGTTGGTTGCCAAAAGAATAAGTTCAGTTGTATCGTTTAAGTTGCCTTCTAGTTTCAAGCACCTGGCTATTTCTGCCAGGGTGCTGTGAAACCTTTCTACCTGACCGTTTGAGGTGCTATGCAAAGGTGGGGCGTTGGCAATGGTGATATTGAAATGATTCAGGAGAATCGATTTAATTGTTTCAGAGTTGAACGATCTTTCGTTATCACAATAAATTGTTTTAACTTTTGGAAAGAAATTTATTATTTGTAATAAAGGAGATTTTACATCCACTATGGCCCTCGATGCGATGGCCTGCACTGTGGCGAATTTAGAGAATTTATCGATGCATGTAAGAAAAAGAGTTCCGTCTGTTGAAAAAATGTCGATGTGAAGGATTTCCCCCACAAAGAAGGTATCGGTGTTTCCGCTACCACTTGTTTAGATGGATGGCATTTGTATTTTGCCAATGAACAGGTCTTGCAGTTCAAGGTTGTCTCTGTTGCTTGCCGAAGCATTTTAGGGAAAAAGTAGTCCCACAAGATTTGTTTCACGTTTTCTTGTGCTGCTCGGTGAGCCCTGTTGTGTTCTGCTATGACAATTTCCCTTTGCTCGGTTGTATCCGTTATGTCCTGCACGAAGCTCTTCGTATATTTGAATGGAGTGCTTGGGAACAATTCAACTAGTCGGTGTTGGATAAATGCCAAGATCGGTAGGGAACAATGTATTGCGTTAACCACCTCAGCATTGACTACATCTTGTAAAGTGCTAAGCAAATTTTCTCGGTTAGAAATTTTAATTATGTGTCTCACCTTGCTTCTAAACAGAATAAATGTGTCTACCGAGGAGCTGTTTCCTTCTTCAATTATTATCTGATTTCTGAAACAGTTTATTGGGTTGTCCGTCGTGTCTATGGTGTATGTTAGTGATTGTTCGCTGTGTATGGTTGCTACATCTGATTCTACTTCGTCTTCTAAAACGTTTATGTTTTGGCGGGACAACGCGTCCGCCACATGGTTTTCCTTGCCAGGTTTATAAACTAATTTGGCGCCGTGATCGTCGATAATCCCCTTCCAGCGCTTTAGTTTCGCGTTAGGGTTTTTGTCCGAAACGGCAAAGGTAAGTGGCTGATGATCGGTAAAGATCTGCAAGCCTTTTACTCCGTACAAGTAATTTCGGAGGTTTTTCGGTGCCCAAACTATAGCGAGGAGCTCTCGCTCGTTGGTCGCATAATTTTTTTCGTTGTCTCGTAGGGCACGTGAAATCATTGTGATTGGGCGGCCATCTTGAGATAGTACCGCTCCCAGACCAAAACCTGAAGCGTCTGTTGTCAAATCGAATGGTCTCTTGAAGTCCGGGTAGGAAAGCAGAACGTCTTCTGATGCCAAGATTTCTCTCAGCCTGTCAAACGTTTCTCGCTGTTCCTTGGTCATATCGACGTCAACTTTTCTTGACTGATATTTGCTAGTTTTACCATTATCTCCCTTTAGGATGCTTGTTAAGGGCCTTGCGATTGCCGCGAAGTTTTTTATGAAGCACCTATAATAGCTTGCTAATCCCAGGAAGGATCTGAGTTCGTAAAGCGTTTTTGGTGGGGGAAATTGTCTTATTGCCTTGACCTTTTCAGGTGAGGTTCGCAGCCCCCCTTGAGACACTATGAACCCCAAGTATTCAACGCTCTTTTTAAAGAACTTTGACTTTTCTTGGGATACTCTCATGCCTGCCTCTAAAAGTTTTGTTAAGACCCAGTCCACGTCCTTAACATGATCTTCTTTTGTCTTGGAGAATATTATGACATCATCGACCTACACGTAGCATATCTTTGAAATTCCTTCTTGTAGGACATCGTCGATGGCCCTTTGGAAAATGCTTGGGGCATTCTTAAGTCCAAATGGCAATCTACAGAATTCGTACTTGCCGTTGTTTATTGAAAAAGCTGTCTTTTCTCTGTCCTTTTCGGCCAGCTCTATCTGATGAAAGCCTGACTTGAGGTCAAGAGTCGTAAAAAATTTCGACTCGCCCATATTCGACAGTATTGTCGAAATGGTAGGGATAGGGTATCTATCGTCTACGGTCTTTTGGTTTAGTTTCCTAAAGTCGATAACCAATCTTTTCTTTTTAACCCCATTTTGGTCGGTTCCTTTTTTATCTACAACCCAGGTAGGGTTGTTATATGGGGATTTGGATGGCCTTATTACGCCGTCCGCAAGAAGTTGTTTAACCTCTGCATTGACGAATTCAGTTACACCCATGGGATGTGGATATGACCTAGAGTATACCGGCTCCCCATCCGTTTTAATCGTGGCTAATGTGTTTATGTTGAAAGGTAGGGCCTCGTCCGGGTCGGCGAAAGCTTTATGATTTTTTACAATCATTTTATCGAAAGTGATTTTAATTGCCGGAGGAACGTCTTCGTCATCGATTTTTATGAAGTTAACGTTTTCCGCTTTAGTAAACTGAATTTTTTCAGTTCCTTTGCTAGTGTGTAGAACATTTCCGGTAAAATCGAGTTTCGCATTCACCTGTTTAAGTAAGTCGAGTCCGATAATGCCGTTAAAGTCTTTAAGGTCGTTAAGAATAAAAAAGGGCGTTTTTACGTTGAACACTGAAACTAGGCATTTTTTATTTATTTTAGTAAAGCCGTGGATCGACTTTACTGTAAAGGGTTTATCTGCTGCCACGATGCCTTTCAGCCCCGGGAGTGGAGTAATGTAATTTTTAGAAGTCCCTGTGTCGAGTAATAGTTTTATTTCTCTTCCTGCCACCGTACGTGTAATGTAAGGAAGCAGGGATTTTACCCTAAAAAATTGCAGGAGTCTTCCTCATCTAGCTCGTCTTCTATCTCTGTGGCGCTCGCTTGCGCGATGGAGTCATATTCTTCATCGTCGGTTTTTTCTTCCGGCATGAAGTTAATTTTTTGGTGAGACCGCGTCGACCCCTTTTGCCACGCCGTGGGCTGCCTGAACCTGGAGGAGGTGTCGACCTCCATTGGTTCTGGCGCTGGCTGACCTTGACCTGTGTTACTATGTGGTCTTTGTTTAAAAGAACCACCCTTATTATTTCCTCCCCCTTGGGTCCTGACAAAGTGAGGGTTCTTTTTTATCGCCCCCTGGTTTTGGTTTTGTTCGTAGCTTCTCCAACCTGCCTGTCGCTTGTTGTTGGGCCTATAAATTTTTTCTTCGTTATGGCGGGCAAAGGTGGCCGCGAAAGCGCTTCTATCATTACTTGACTCAGCTTCTTGAGCTAATGCCAAGGCTGATGGTAAATCTTTCGGTTGTGCCGGAAAAACGGCAATTTTCAATGACTTTTTTAAGCCGGATATGAACGCATGTAAAGCGTCATCTCTGTGCTGTTCGTTTAGAACAGCCGCTGTGGCTGCGTCGTGAGTCATGATAGTTTTGTTTGTTAGAAGCGTTAGCTTCCGTTCGATCTCGTCATAGTATTTAAGAAGGGGCAATTCTCCCTGTCTTGACAAACTCAACTCTTGTTTGATTACGTGTACCGGAGTTTTATCCGCATAAGTAAAATCTAACCTTGCCAGTATGGCATGAAAATTGAACACTGTGTTAAAAGAGGCTAATATAGCCGCTGCTGCGCCTCGTACCTTATTTTTAAGTATTCCTACAGCTTGGTAATGTCGGCTGCTGCCTTCGTATGGCTCAAATACCTTATATGCTGCAGTGGCAGCCTGCCTCCAGGAAACGTAATTTTCCTGTTTCCCGACGAATTCCGGGACAGATTTTTCCATGTCCACGGGTTCGCTACATTCTTTCCCCGGTTCTATTTTTATTTCTAGGAAAGTCTGAATTTTCGGAGATTTATCCTTAAGTGAGCATAACTCCCCCATAATTATAGCTAATTTTTCATCAAATAACTCCTGCTGCCTTTGGAGCGCAGAAGCTATGGCAGCCTCCATGCTCGCAATCTGTTCTGCTTGCATTTTTTTTTCGTTCTGATTTTCTGGGTTTTTAAAGCTAAGAACACTGTCTCGGATGTGTGGTACCCTGCTGGTCGAAGGGTAACAATCTACTTCAGATTGGTTCTGTTCTGATTTCTGCCTTTCTACTCTAGTTTTCAAAAGTTTTTTATATTCTTCTAGAATTTCTTCATCCGATGAGACGTTGTCGTTGTTCCTATACATGAGTCAGTAATAAAATAATTTTGGATGCTATAAAATTCAATCAAGGGTTTGTAAAAAATTCCTTTCTAGTATTTGTTATTTTTTCACAACGAAAATTAAATATCAAAATAAATGTTTTATTATTGAGAATTCAATAAAATTTTATTGACCATTTTTCGTCCAGTATTTTTCGCAACGAAAATTAAGAATCAGAAACAAGTTTTTTTTATTATTAAAAAATTTTAATTTTCCCAAATATGGTTGGTGTGTTTTATTTTTTGCATAATTTAACACGGGAATGTTTTTAATTTACTCAATTTTAAATCTTTACAAAATTTATTTTTCGAATATTTGTACTGGCGAACACTCTTGACAAAAAGCCTACTCACATGTTCATATATTTATTTTGTCGTCGAAAAGCCGTCGGTACTGTTGCTACCGCCGCCGTTGTCTCTGCCGCTGCCGCTGCCGTTGTCGCTGCCGCTGCCGTTGTCGCTGCCGCTGCCGTTGTCGCTGCCGTTGTCGCTTTTTGTTTTAAAGGCTTATGAATTTTTATTTAAATTTTCGTTTAGACGAATTTATTATTATTTTGTTTTGTGCCAGTTCCTGGCTGTACTTTAATTTTTTCTTCACTGCAATTTACTTGCACCGAATAATTTTAATTCGAATTTTTGTTTGGATGAATTTATTATTTTGTTTTGGGCCAGTTCTTGGCTGCACTTTAACTGCGATTTACTTGCACCGGATAATTTTTATTCGAATTTTTGTTTGGATGAATTTATTATTTTGTTTTGTGCCAGTTCTTGGCTGCACTTTAACTTTATTTTCACTGCGATTTACTTGCACCGGATCGTGTGATTCGAGTCGTTGGGCGACAATTATAAGAATTTGGTTGTTAATTTATTTGTTCTTTATTTACCATACGCCCGTTAGGGCATAGGTTTTATTTATAAGTTTATACAGAGCTATTACTCTGGAGTACCAATTAAGACTAACTTAAAACTCCTAACCAGCTGCAGCTCGAGGCCTTTGTCTTCCTGCAGCGCTGTCGCCAAGGTGCCGGGTCAGCAATTTTGTCCCGGCCCGTGGCGATCACTCGCTCCGCGAGTGCTCCAGTCTGGCTCCGGGCAATTGCACTTGGAGCGCGCGGTCAGCTATTTCTTCAATGCGCGTGCAGGCCACCGGATATGGCCTGCAACTCTGCAGTTTCTCTCCGTGAGAACTGCCTGCGTTAACTTATATTTAAAATTATGTCTTACTTAGGTTCCTCCAAATAAATATTGTCACTGGTAATTTATTTAAAAAAATATATTTTTTATTTATTCGAACTTGGTGTTCAGCCGTTTTTTTTATTTCAGTAGTACAAAACACATTATTTCTGACATTCGAATTCCAAACATCCGATCTCTTTCTCGATCCAAAATGGACTGCCGGCTTAATTCCAAAGCCTTATCCAGCAAACCTCTTTGAGCTTCAAGAACTTTTCCTTTGTTAAGAACAAACACTTAGGATGAAATCATGGCATCCTATTGTGAAATTCAAAAATGCTGACTGATGCAGTTTGCTTGGGCTTGGATCGCAATAGTTTGAACTTGCAACGCAATTGATTGGGCTTCGAGCGGAAGCTGATGTTTACTTTAAGTATGGTTTGTTTATCTTGGCTGGGAAACCAAGAGCGGGCCCAAAGCCAACGGCAAGGGCAAAGACAAAGGCAAATGCAAATTGAATTGAATTTTGAAAATTGTTTATTAATTCCATAAGTGGCCCGGTTTCACGGGTTCGATAACTCTCCCCCTTCTAAAATGGATCGTCCCGATTCATTATGAATTTCTTTTAAACGTTCTCTTAGTTTGGAAAAAAAACATTGATCTTAGTTTGTATCTTTTTCTTTCAAAATTTCTTCTTTAATTTCCTGTCCTGCAGTTTTGCTGTCCTATGTCCTCCAGGACCATCGTCACGGTCGCCATGTAATATATTTAAACGAGTAGGATTTTCCATACAGCCCAAATAATATAAGTCCAATTCATTTAGGTTAAATATCCATTTGGATGATTTTTATTTGGTTGTATTTGGAGCAGAGCAGACGTTGTTGCCGCTCTGAGCCCAAAAGAGTTTCTTCCCAAACTTAATTTACTTAAGACCTAAGGAGGTCTAAGTCTCGTAGCGGCGCTGCCAACAGCGGCAGCGGAGAGACGGCCTATATATTCTTAAGTATATAGCTATGCTCACTTAGTCTGGAGCGCGGAGGTATATGCATGTACTTGAGTTTGGCTGAGCGTCCGGCGTGTGCAACAGAATGCTGACACTTGCACTTTCTGTGTACGCCGCCGATCGACTCATGTTTCGGCCACTTAGGTTTTTGACCGAGCCTTTGTTTATGTAAACACTGCAACGAAGTGTTACAGTGTGTTTGATTCAAGTACTCTTGGTACAGTAGATATTCAATATAAGTGCATACTCCAAACTGCTGGTGTTATTGTTAAAGAATAATTTTTTCTATCAATAATTAAAACTGGAAGAACAAAGAAGGTGACCGGAGAGTCATTACCTATGGGCCTAAGGAATGGTCCGCTCAGTTGATGCGTTATTTTTATCTCCCCTCCAGTGGATTGAACTGGGAAGGGTTTCAACAAGGGCTTGCATCCCTTGGCTATCTGGGGGCTAATGAAGTTCTTATTCGCTCCAGTGTCTATCAGAAACTGTAGCTTAGCCCCATATTTCACGCCATACCCTATGTATTGAACGCTAGAGAGGCTTCGGCCATAAAATTTACCGCCCCAGTACTACCAGCCTCCGTGTGAGGTTGGTGGCCAGTCTGATTGTCTGGTAAGGCTTCATTTTAGTAAGCCTTACTGACGGATTTTTCCTCATGCTGGCTCAAAGCGGCCTCACCCGAGAATGGGGTGGTTTAATTGATATAATTTTTGGGATTTCCGGAAAGGGTTAAGGTTAGATGAGGCGCTGGGGCTGCGCTTAACGCTCGAATTATCGTTACCCTGGTTTGAGCGATAGGAGTGGCCAGACTGGTGGGGCTCTATTTTGATTGCTCAGGGATTTAAATATCTATGCGGGGACTGAGAATTCCTGCCTACGTCCTGATACTGGTATTGGTTATTATAAGAAGAGTAGTTAGACTGGGGCCAAGAGTACTTCTGCCGGTAAGGCTGAGGGGATGAAAACTTACTAGGGTATGTGACATGATTCATTAAGGCCAGATTCTGCAACTCTAAACAGATTGCGTAGGCCTCTGGCAAATTCTTTGGGCCACGAATTACTAGGAGCTAAGAGAGGTCACCGCTAAGACCCTCAAACACCTGCAGTTCTTTTACGCAATCCGGCAATCTAGCTATCTCTTTTAATTCGTACTCCGTGCGGTCGGGAGTCAAGGGCTTCGGTTGGGGAGCAACTTCGTTAACCTTTTCTCGAGCCTCTTCTAGGCTCACTACCTTGTCACTAACTTTTTTTACATCCTCTCTAACATCGACCATCTGGCCAAACAAGAAGGCCAAAGTTGCCTCAAATTTAGTAAGAGCTGCCTTCATTTCCTCCATATTAACAAATCGATTCTAAGTTTTTGGATTAGGGGTTTTTTGGTGACGACGGAGTTACGGTTACGATTTTGATTCAATAAATTTTATTCAATATATTCGCTAAAAAAGCCTCACTTACCGGTGCTTTGTGTAATTCTAGTTTATGTTCCTTCGTTCTTCGTGTAGTGAGTGGTCGGTCACTTACAAAGTGCAGATTCTATTTAGGAAAAAAAGACTTTATTACAGGTACAATTATTTCAAGGGGAAAGTGAATTCTTGCGTGTGTTCGGGTTTTTTTTATATTTGCTTCGTGGGTTTTTCGTCATTATTACTTTTTTACTTGGTGTATGCTTGTACAAGTTAATTTCCATAATAATTAAGATTTTTTTTCCACCTCATGCCCTTTTAAAACCTGAGGTCCTGGATTTGGTGAGGCTTAAAAGGACGTTGCGTCGCAGATTTATGCGTTCTCGAGACCCTGCTGACAAAAGAGAATATCGTCGTGCTGAAGACGATCTTAAGAAACTTTTGCTTAGAACGAAGAGTGAATACTTTGCTGATATGCTCCGCAATGCTGATCCCACAAAGCCGTATGGATTCAATCTCTGGAGGGCAACAAGGAATATTAAAGGACAGCCCCCCTCGCCGAATTCCAAACACCAGAATTGCCAAGGCGTTACCTAGGAATGGTGAACTATTTCTAGTTCTCCTTTTCAACTACATGGTACGTATCCACAATTTTCCCATACAGTGAAAGTGTGCTGTGATATCGATGATAACCAAGCCAGGAAAACCGGAAAACCTTGTTGCATCCTACAGACCAATAAGTCTACTGCCCACCTTCTCTAAAATATTCGAAAGAATATTCCTTAGAAGAATGATGGCAGTAAGAAGTGTGCAGGACGCCATTCCTGACCACCAGTTCGGCTTTAGAAGTCACCATGGAACCCCAGAGCAAGCACATCGGGTAACGCAGCACATCCTTGGAGCGTTCGAAAACAAGTATGTAGTACAGCTCAGCAGTCTTTCTTGACGTCAAATAAGCTTTTCACCGCCTTTGGCACGATGGCTTGCTGCTTAAGTTGAAAACTCTCCTGCCTACTGCCCAATATCTTCTCCTGAAATCGTATTTTTTAGAACGAAATTTTATGGTAGATGTGAGAGGCGAAAGATCGTCTATCAGATGCATTCGAGCTGGCGTACCTCAGGGTAGCGTTCTTGGTCCGGTTCCATACACTCTGTTTACCGCTGACCTGCCATATCCTAGGGAACTGGGTACCCTCTTGGCTACCTATGCTGATGATACAGCCTTTATTGCCAACTCCACGTGTCGAATTGAAGCAACTCAAATCACACAAGACTCTTTGGATTTGTATGGCGAATGGACGAATCGATGAAATATTTCGATAAACGGAAATAAGTCTCAGCACTGCAACTTGTCTCTTAGAAGTAAAATTCTATCCAGAGTGAAATTCCGCAATCAGCCCAGGCTCAGTATTTGGGCTTGATTTTGGAGGCAGCACTTAACTAAGATTACAACAACAAGTCGTGCTAAGCTGCAAAAACTAAATTGGATGCTTAAAGGTACAAGTGAGCTCAGCCTTGGCAACAAGATGTTGCTGTATAGGTCGATAGTGGTTCCTTCATTCACTTATTGCATACAGATATTAGGTACCGCTTCAGACTCAAATGTCACAAGGGTCCAAAGAGTGCAAAACCGGGCGCTATGTACGATGCGCCCTGGTACGTAAGGAAAGATGTCCTAGCTTGCGATCTTCACATCCCCACGGTGCGAGAGCAGATAAACATCCACTCAAGCCGTTACAACGACCGTCTACTAGCCCACACCAACCATCTAGCAGCATCCCTGGCAATCCCAACTACAACGAGAAGAAGACTGAAGCGTCGGCACCCTGGCGATCTTTGGGCACGGGGACGTCATCGTACCCGTGTCTTAAAACAATAATGTAGAGCTGTCACTGTTAAAAATTTGTTAGCTTCCCTATTTCTGTTATATTTCATGCTATTTTTTCCTTTGTTATTTCCATGCGTTTTATAGCCATTAGGTTGGCTGATCAACGCTTAAATAAATATTAGGACAAAAAAAAAAACAAAGTTACAATATTTTCTGAGAAAAAGATGAGGAAATGCTACTGATGCTAACTCTCCCTCCTCAAAATCCTTCTTGTCCTCAAGAGGAGTTAGAAATAGGGAATGTTATTAAACTTTTTTCACATCCTTTTTAACATCGACCATCTGGCCAAGCAACAAGGCCAAAGTTGCCTCAAATTTAGTAATTTAGGGGTTGAAATGATGTTGGTCTTGTTATTTAAAACTTTTGGAGGTATTTCCTAAACTTGTAAAATTACTTTTTCTTTTCTTTGGAAGCAGGTTCTGAATTCGATTACAACAAGAACAATGACACATGGTGATTCGGTTTAAGGTCGAATCATTTCCCAATGTTTGCAAGTGTCTCCTTTTTTGATGTGTAGGGCTTTTAATGCTTCCAATAATAGAGTTTGTAGACGCTCGGCTTCTACTGGTGTTATCTGGATTCGTGGTATTTCAGGTTTCGTTGTTGTTTTTTCCTTGTTTTTGTAGTTTTTTCCGTTTATACTTATGGTATCATTGAAAAAATGTATTATGAAGGTGCGTTTTATGATGCGAGAAGTTTTGTCTATAATAGCAGAACCATCTCCAGATTCTGACGTAGTACGCGTAGGGACGTTTTGTCCGCGTATGTGCAATCCAGCCTAGCCAGAATTACATCGAAATTTAGCACGGTATTATGGGACGTGAGGAGCGATCGCGTGTTACCGAAAATTTGTTTCTTGATAATAACCACTTCACCATAGTGGGCCTCGCTGCCTTTGTATCTCTTGAATACCTCATACGCATCTGATGTCTGCCACTAAAGGTTGGGAGCGATTTTACAATGTCTAATTTGACATCGCACTTTATGGCGGGGTCCGGTGTTACCCTTTCATAAACTTCTACTTGGGGTGCCTGCACAGTTAACGAGCTGACCTGGTTTCTAGCTGATTCAATTTCTGCTCGCCAGGGCTGCTCCTGTGCGGTCAGCGCGACGCTGACGGCATTTGTTATGAGCGCTTGTATCATTTCTGGGTTCATTTCTGATGAGTCTGGTTGTGTCGTTGTGGGTCAAAATCCGATTTCTTCACTATCGTCACTGTCTACTTCTTGTTTTACTTCCCTATATTCCCAACTCATCGGCCGCAAACGGGGCTGAGTGAGTTAATCGGCAGTAATAAGGGCGACAAATAAAGATAAAATTTGCGTTTTGGGCACGACGTTTGGTTGGACAAGACTTGTAGCCAACTCAGGGTCTTGCGACGATGGACAATTTTTTAGAGGAGTCACTACACGGTGGGTGAGGCACAACAAATTTCAAGAGAAAATATAATAATAAACCCGCTGAATTTATTTTTGTAAAACTTGGCAATCGTTTGGTGGAGTCGCTGCACAGTGTGTGGAGTCACACAAAAATTCGATAAAACATCACAACAAAAGCGCTGAATTTATACATCCCAAGAAAAATTCCAGTTGGGGAATGGTTGGAGCGAAGCAACAGGCTTAGCAATCACACAGGCACACTGGACACAAAATTTCTATGTTCTTTTTATTTAAAAATAAACACATGCAAATCAAGTATGTTCACAGAATAATCAAGGGAAAAGGTGAGGGGCACTCCACTCAAAAATGCAAATAAATATATACTTCAAATAATTGCTTTTGTTGTATTTTTAAAATTTAAATTAAAATTTAAATTGCTAGCTCTGGCACAAGTTTGTAAGTAAAATTTTGTCGATATTTATTGTCTTGTATTGAGTTTTTAATGGTAGGGTGTGGAGAATTCGTAGACACTATTTATTACAATATCACGTATTGACTTGGATGCTATCTTAGGCGCACAGTCACTTACATTTTATGTTCCTCAGGGTGAGATTCGAAGAGAGAATAAACTGTAATATTATCCAGTAGTTGGGCGTCAATTAACGAGTGTGAGGGGAGGGGAACGGTCGATGTGGGGTCCCTCGCCGCTGTCTCCAATAACTCGTAGCCGGTTGGCCGTACTGCTCCTATGTTGAGATAGGGAGATTAGGGTGGAAGGGAACTGCCCTTCGATACCGCTGGCCTAGTGACTCAGTCGGTATATTGGTTAATACAAGATTTATCGGCTAAGTTCCGGAGTTTCATTAGTAGGAGCTGGTGCTCTTAATTTATTGAATACAAAATATGAACTGAACTTAAGAATTAACAAAAGCTCATGCATGACCGGATGCCCGTGGCAGACCGCTGACCATGCACATTTTGCAGAAGTCATACGATTGCTGTCAGCCAATGAGACAAAGCCACGGCCCATAATGGCACAATATGTTGGCTCAGCTCTCGGGCCCATTAGGGTGGACAAAAATTAAGGTGGACCATACAGTGTGAGTGGTATAAGAAGTGTAATAATAATAATAACAATAAAAATGATTAATATTAATAAAGGGAATGTGAGGAGTCGTTTGACCCCTCACAAATAGCGCCCACAACATCGGCAGCCAGCGACAACAGCATTGGCCGCCAGCGCCAACAACAACGCCAGCTAGCAGCTACAACATCGCCAGCGCCAGCAACCTCAGCAGCCAGCGACAACAACAACAGCGGCTAACAACGCAAACAAAACCCTCGCGAATAACTTTGTAAAAAAAACATTGTACAGTGCATTTAATATATAAGCTTAGCCAATAATCATAAGATTTTTAGTTATATTGATACACAATAATTATTTTAGATCAGCCTAAGCGATAGGTTCTGATTTGATTTCCGAGCTGACTACACCGAGAGAAAGGGGTGGACCCAACTTTAGGAAACCTTTTGCTCATTAATTAAATAAAAATATTTCTCAGATATTAAAAATACTACGCACTGCCACACCCTCTTTCCAAAGGAACTTCGGGAAATATTTTTTTAAAAGCAAAATTTATTCTTCTTCTTCTATCACTGCCGGCTGTATTGAGCCAACTCGCGCCCGACTACACTGGGAAAACAAAATAAAGTAGAAACTCGAGTTACAAATGAATCAATAAAAATACCCCAATAAATGTATTTCTCGCCTGATTTTAATGCAACTCATAGGGAAAAAAAAATCCAATCAAGCTGGCCACGCATAAATATGAATATTTCCAGACAAATGCCTAGATTTTAGGCCATAAATTCTGCCCTAGGGAAAAGTTGTCCCCATAATCGATCCCCTCTCTCTCGGCCTTCTCGTAGCGAATGCTATGAGCCAGGCCCAAATGCGCGTTACCGCTGACGCTTTTCACTCTGCTACAGACACCGAATAAACTGTTTCTCTCACTCCGTACCCCGGTGGCTGGCACTCTACATCTCACGCCAGCCAACCGATTTTTGTCTTAGACCTTTTTGTCCCATATCTTTACAAATATTTTCGGTAAAGAGACCCTAGCGGGACTGAGTATATCCCAGCCTACGAGACTTCTTTACAGAATGGCGCCCGAACAGGGACATGGGGTTCACGAAATTTTAGACGACCTAAATATGGCCTAAACCCCCATCTGTGTACAGAGAGTTTGAAAATTTTCGGTTCAGTCACTTAGAAGCGAAATTTTTAAGTCGGAACGTAAGGAGAGTCATATATCGAGGGACGCAAAAATTTGTAGGGCAGCAAACAGGGAAATATATATATATTTAAAAATATACCAACGCATCGAACATAACCTCAGAAAAAAAAAACTTAGAATTTAAGCAGAGCATATGGCATTCGCGAGAACTTATACAAAAGTATACCCACACACAGCGAGAAATTTCTAACGCACGCAGACACACATACATGTATTTCTAAGCAGAGCAAAGTACATAACCTAAAATCAGAGATTCTTTGTTCCAAGCTCACGTGGCCAGCAAATCAAGTGTGGACGAAACACATACAGGCAGATAATCGGAAAGAGGGAGAGAGCGAGAGCCCTCTAGGCTAGCCAACTCAGGTCACGAGAGTTTCGAAAGCACGAGGTAGGGAAAAGCTAACGTATACTCCCTACAGCGCAGCCATTTTGTTTTTTCGTTTTCACTCTCATCGTCGTCCCTCTCACACGAGCAGATGTCGATCAAGTACAGGCAACGGGATCACATCGTTGGGGGCTTCTCATATAACCATCGCCGAGTCAACACGTGCATCGGCAGCTCTCAAAAACATCGTCGTGGAAAAATTTAAAACTACATCGTCGTCGAACAAAATTCAATCACCGTCGAGAAAATTTAGGAATTAAATCGTCGTTTGACATCGGATTGTGGTCACCATCGTTGCACGTGGGAATTCAGTGAATTCTTGGTGACAAATAAAATAAAATTTTCAATGAAGATTTTAACCAGTTCGAACATCGTTTGACCCTCGTCCAAGAATTTCTCTCGTCCTATCGAAACTTTTCCTGTCGTTTGCCAGTTAACTATTATTTCACAGCAATATGGGGGCGCGTTGGATTTCGTATCTCCGGAAGCGGGAATTGGAGGCGATTCTGAAGGAGTTTTCCTTGGAAGCAACCGGAACAGTTGAGGAAATGAGGAGCCGGCTGGCTGCTTTTAATAATCGAATGACCACGTGCTGGAGATAGCCGAGCGGCTACAGGAATGCGAGGCGGAAAGTACAGCCGCCCTAACGGATAGGAAGCAGCGTTCACCGACTCCGAACCCACACCCACCGGGTCCAACACAGCTTCAGGTGCCAGCACTAGAAGGCAGAGGTGCCGCCGATGTAGTCGGAGACACGGAGATCTATCCGGTCAAGCGGGATATTTTTCCCAGGAAATCAGAGATGTCCGCAGCCACGCTAGCGGAAAAGCTGAAGAATTGGGGAATCACTTTTGACGGAACACGGACCCCATAACCTTCATCCAACACCTCGAGGAACAAGCCACCGCATACGAAGTTGACGTGGAGAAGATGCCGCAGGCTATCCCTGGTCTTTTGACGGATACAGCTGAGCACTGGTTTCGGACAAGCCAGCTGCTAGGAAAATCTTGGACGAACTTCAAGAAGGCGTTTCTTGACTTCTTTCTGCCACCCAGGTACTTTCAGCGACTCGAGGATGAGATCCGCACCAGAGATCAGCGACGGGGAGAGACTTTCAAACAATACCTAGTCAACATCAGACTCATGATGCACAGAGCGGGGTATAATGCGGAGCAGGAGTTGGACCGGATCTATGAAAATCTCCAACCGGAGTAACAGATGTACGCAAGGAGGCACGACTTCACCACTTTGGAGCAACTTACCACTTTAGCGGTAAACTAAGAGGTCACCCGCGATCGGAGCACAGGAAGTCATGCCAGAATGTTGGCCGAACCACAACCAGCGCCTAGAAGGAACGAGTACGAGATCCCAGCGTATGCAGGAGCATCACCAATAGGTCAACAGAATTTCACACGACCGGCCAGACGACCACCCACCCCAGCCACAGTTTTACAATCAGTTCCTCGAGTGGGGAACAGGTCAATGGTGCCGAATTTCAGTCTTGCTTGCAGGAATTGTGCCCAGGAGGGTCACCGTTCAGCTACATGTCGCAATCCCAGAGTTCTCTTTTGTTGGGATTGTGGTCGCAGAGGAGTACGCACTCTCGAGTGTTGCCGTCGTACCCAGCCGGGAAACGAGAGGAGTCTTCGCCCCCTCGGGGAGCGGACGGAGACTGCCTACAGGAATCCCCGGAATTAGGAGAAATCTTACAGGTTCAGTCGAGCAGAATTATCGCGCAGGTGCAAATCGAGGGTCAGGAGTTTAACGCTACCATAGACACCGGAGCTAGCAGAAGCTTCGTGAGCGAACGAGTTGTTCAACGTGTAGAGACGCCACATAACGTACGGTCGGTACACACTCATGTCAGCCTGGCGGAAGGCTCACGCAAGGAGATAACCAAGTCTCTGGTAGCCAAAGTCCGGTTGGACCAATGTCGGGTCACCTTTCCACTGCTAGTTTTCCCTTCGACGTGCTATTGGGCATGGACTTCCTCTGTGAGTAGTAGGGAAAGACGGGTTCTGGGACAATTAGCATATTAATGGCCCCCGCCCCCCCTCCCCCCTCATTAACGTATGCGGGTTCTGGGACAATTAGCATAATCCAATAAATAAACTGATTTTAATGGGCTTTGAAGTCATAAAAATGTCACGATCATGTCTATAAAGAGTATACTTAATTGCCCCCATCGCCCCCACATCCCCATGTGACAATATTGATCATGTATCCTTCCCCTCATTATGTGCAATTAATAGTCAGGTGAGAAAGGTGCACGTGAGAAAGGTCGCACAACCATAGTATCCAAAGGTTGTTATCTTAGAGGAACATATCCGATCATGTTGGGGAAAGGTGTGATCACGTACCCTTTTGCCTCATTATCACAGGTGTTGCTGTGCACGTGTGAAAGGTCGCACACCCAAAGTATTCAAAGATGGTTATCTTAGAGGAACATGTCCGATCATGTTGGGGAATAATGTTTCCTATGATTGTAAAACTAATTTAGAAATCAAAAGAACCCCAATAAAATAAATCTCACAAGTTAATGATTCTCAGATGTGGAATATTTTCAAATACACATTTTTGTTTCCGCCCCAGAACGTTTAACTGGTAAATTGTCTAAGATTCTCTCCTTTCCACAAATGGGTCATAAACATGTCATAAAAGGGATTCAAGCAAGAGCTACCCGAACATGCGCACCTGTCAATTACCTGACCGCAATAAAAGGGACACATGCACAACCCAGAAGGCGCACGCTCATTGACAAGATCATGGGCCTCACGCCAACGACCTCCTACGAGCTCATACGACGTTCCCATAATAGGGGTTGAAATCACGACCGCGCAACAGCTCGCAAGTAGCCGACATATCTCAGTCAAGGAAATATTTTCCATTCTCCGTACCTGTAATTTTAACTCGAAATAAAAAGTCAGAAGTTTATTTTGGTACTGCGAACATGTTTTTATTATGTTATTTAATCATTTTCATTCTTTTTTCTAGATTATAGTATTTATTCATAATGTTGAGTGCTTCCTTTTTGTAATCCGAAATTCGATGGCATACACAAGTATCAACTCCCTCAGTGGCTGCATCATTGCTCCACACGCAGGTGTCCATATGGTTTCCATGAATAGATGTTTTTATATTACCTCGTTCACATTCAAAGAGTTTTGATTGTATGAACTGGAGCCGTACATAGTGTGCATTGAACAGAATTCCGTCAAATACATTCAAAAAGTTATTTATTTTAACTGAATGCATGTTGTCTATCTAAGTCAACAATATCGTCTTACCCTTTTAAATATGCTTACACGATTTATAAGGAAATTTCTACAGGTTTTCATCTTCTTCTTTTACCCAAAAAATATGCATTCTCGAAATTCAACAAATGAAAATCTTTGATTTTTCCTCTTCTTTTACCCAAAATTGTGCATTCTCGAAATTCAACAAATGAAAATCTTTGTTTTTTCCCTAACTCGAAATGATTTTTTCCAAACTGTCCCCTATTGGCTACCTGAGTATGATGGTGTGTCTAAAAAATGACCTTTCCTTTCCCACCTGCAGCAAAGTATGTGCGACCTCTTCTAACCAACACTCTCCTTTATTCTATGATTTTGTGTCTCCTTTATCGATTTGATGGTGTCCTATTGGTTACACTTGTATCAAATATTTTTCAAAATCAATACTTCTCATCTCTTCTAACCAATGAATAGTCGATGTAACCTACTAGAATTGCCTATATTGTTTTCAAATTTAAAGAAATCTTAAGTATGCATCTCTTATCTTCAATATTATCGTTCACGCCCACTTCAAACACTATAAATGATCGAGGACAATAGTTAGTCTACCAAAAATAGTCTTGAAGTGGGATACTCTGCTACGTCAAACACAACTTGAGTAAAAGTGAAAAAAGTGATCGTGAAAAAAGAATTTTACCAATACGAATAAAATAAAAATGAATAACCAAAATCAGTTTTGTCAATCCTGCAAGTGTTTCTTGCTAAAGAATAAGTGGGCAAATCATGTCCGTTCGGAGTTGCATAAGCGAAATGCAATTCAACCCCTTGACGGAAGAGTCAAAAAAATTTCTGAGGGATTCAAGGGAAGAATACTACATTACATGTATGTAAACGATGGATCGGACTTGATCTTACCAGAGAGTTTCTTGAGTGAAGCTGGATTGTCCCTGCTACCTCATCTCAGTATTCTGTTAGAAAGTTATACTTCAGCAAAAGTCAACTTTGAACTGTTTGCAGAGTATATACTTTTTAAAGATGAATCGGAAGAAATTGATATGAAAAGTTTTCAAAGTAAAATGACGATCATGAACAAAGATTCTGACTTAGAAAATATCTTCCATGAACATACCATGGAAATAATTTCAAAAACACAAGAATTTCAAGAGAGAGATAGTGGATGGTCTCTTATAAAATTGATTCGCTTGGAAATGAATGTGAATCATTATACACCGATGGCTGGTTCATCTTTCATACCACTACCTCGTTTCCTTTTAACGAAAAAAGCAATAGTTAACGTTTGTAACGAAAATGACCACTATTGTTTTAAATGGGCTTTGATTTCTGCCTTGAAAATTGTTAACAGGCCGCAAAGATGTTCGGCATATAATATTGATATATCGCTGGAGATAATTCGAATAAGTGATGAAATAATATTAGATTTCACAGGGTTGACTTTCCCCCTTGAAATAAAATGTATAAAAAATTTTTTAAAGAAGAATACTCATATGAGTTTAAACGTATTCGGATATAATGAAGAGACGAGGGAAATAATTGGACCACTTTTTCAATCGGAAGTGGAAAAGCCTCTTCATATCAATATGATGTTTTTGGAAGAAGGTGGAAATGGACATTACATGTACATTAAAAATATTTCAAGGTAAATTCTTTTATTCATTTTTATCTCTTTTAAGCAATGAAATAATTTGTATATATTTCTCTTTCAAAGACTAATGACTGCTCAGAGAGGAAATCAGAAGAGGGCGCAATATTTCTGCAATGTGTGTTTAAATTTTTCCAAAACTGAGGAAGCTGCATTGAAACACAAAACGCTCTGCAGTAAAAAGGTCTCAAAGATGCCACACCCCCAGAATAATACATTGGAATTTACCCAGGTTCAACATCAGCTTCAAGTTCCATTCGTTGTCTACGCGGATTTTGAATGCATTCTGGAACCGAAAAATCTTGAAGTGAGCCCTAAATTATTTAATATTAATGAACATATTCCAATATCATATGCATATTATATAAAGTGTGCTTTTGATTCTAGACTAGATAAATTTGTTTTAGAAACAGGAAAAAATTCGGGAGTAAGTTTTGTAGATTCATTGATAAAAAATCTAACTAAATTGAGTGATGACTACTTAAATAAAATAGTTCCTATGAGAATGACTTTGGATGACCAGAAAATATTTGATAATTCATTGAATTGTTCTATTTGTCAGAAAGATTTAGGGACTGATAGGGTTAGAGATCATTGTCATTTCACAGGTCGCTTTAGAGGTGCAGCCCACTCTAAGTGTAACTTGGATTATAAAGTTAACAAATTCATACCAGTATTTTTTCATAATTTTTCAAAATACGACTGTCATTTGTTTATTCAAGAGTTGGGAAAGATTCCCGGTGAAATTTCCGTAATACCAATAAATAAGGAAAACTATATTTCTGTCTCGAAGAAAATAAAAAGTTTAAGTGGAAATAGTTTTGAAATTCGTTTTCTCGATACATATAGATTTATGCCATCAAGTTTAGATTCCCTAGCTTCTAATTTAGTTGACGATCAATTGAACACTGTAAAATCGTTTTTCAGTAATGATATAGAATTTCGACTAATGCGTAAGAAGGGTATATTTCCCTATGAATATTTAGATTCCGCCAGTAGACTCGAGGAAACTTCCCTCCCACCAAGGGAAGCATTCTATAGTAATTTAACGGAAAGGGAATGCTCTCAGGAAGATTATGATCAAGCTCTTAAAGTTTGGTCGCATTTCTCTTGTTCCACTCTTAAAGATTATTTAGAATTATATTTAAAAACAGATGTATTTCTTTTAACCGACATTTTTGAAAACTTCCGAAAAATTTGTATGCAAATTTATTCACTTGACCCAGCTCAGTATTTTACGACACCAGGTCTATCTTGGGAGGCAATGTTGAAATCTACAAATATTCAACTTGAATTGCTGACAGATATAGATATGTATAGATTTATTCAAAGTAGCATTCGAGGTGGTTTAGTTCAATGTTGTCATAGATATACAAAAGCAAATAACAAATATTTGTCAGATTATGATTCCTCGAAGGAGTCTTCATTTTTAATGTATGTAGATGCGAATAACTTGTATGGTTGGGCAATGTCACAACCTTTACCATATAAAGATTTTAAGTGGATGTCTACCACAGACATAGACAATTTTGATATTAATAATATTCCAATCGATAGCAAATACGGTTATTTTTTGGAAGTGGACTTAATATATCCATACCGTTTACATGATCTTCATAATGATCTTCCATTTTGTCCGTCAAATTGTCTGGCCTCAAAAGAGGATAAGGTAAAAAAATTAATTGCTGACCTGGGAAATAAGAAAAATTATGTAATACATTATCGGAATTTGCAACAATGTATACAGAATGGGTTAGTATTGAAAAAGATCCATAGAGGTGTTCAGTTTTTACAAAAGCCTTGGTTAAAGAATTACATTGATCTAAACACTTTACATAGACAAAATGCAAAAAATAAATTTGAAAAAGATTTTTTTAAATTAATGAATAATTCTGTTTACGGAAAAACAATGGAAGATCCCGAGCGCAGGGTCGATATTAAGCTTATTAGTTCATGGGAAGCTCCGGATAACTCCAAGACTGGACGAAAAGCACATTGTGCCAAAACTTTAATTTCAAAATCCAATTTTCATAGTGCAACTAAAATTAATGATAATTTCTATGCAATTCAAATGAAAAGATTGTCCGTTCTATTTAATAAGCCAATGTATTTAGGATTTGCAGTATTAGACTTATCGAAATGGAAAATGTACGATTTTCACTATCAATATATGAAGCCAAAGTTTCAGGAAAAGTTACTCTTAAATTATATGGATACTGATTCATTTATCTATACAATAAAAACTGAAGATTTTTATAAAGATATTCGTAATGATCTTGAAGCAAAATTTGATACATCGGACTATTCAGATGAAAGAATTAATCTATATAACTTTAAAAGAGTTAACAAAAAAAGTTTAGGGTTTTTAAAAGATGAGCTTAACGGTAAACTCATGACAGAATTTGTAGGTCTGTGCTCAAAGGTTTATTGTTATAGAATAGATCAAGTTAAATCTTCACATAATAAAGCAAAGGGAGTGAGTTCACGAAATCTTACAATCGAAGACTATAAAAACGTTTTATTAACTGGGGCCTCACTATATGGTAATAGAACAATGTTTAGATCAAAAGCACATAAAATAACTACAGTTAAAGTAAATAAAAAAATTCTTTGTGGCAAAGATAACAAAAGAAAACGTAATGTTAATGAAACACAATTTTTAGAGTTAAGTAATGAAGACCATGGTACGACATCAATAAAACATCAGAGATTAATTGAAAAAGATATTTTAGAAAATGTTGAATGGCTAGAATCAAATTCATTTTGCTTGGGTGAGATGATACAAAATAATTATGTGAACGATGGAGAATCATTAGATAGCCTTAAATTTCAAAAGGAACATATTGAAAAAGAACTATTTTATAAATCAGTTGAATTGGAGATGTTTTATTATGATCGAGACTTTGGAAAATATAAATGAAAATGATTTTGAGTTTGTAAAAAGTATTTTTATTATATTTAATTTTAATTTAAAACATTGTACAAAAATATTAATATTAAACTTAATATAAGATAAGATAATATGTAAATAAAAATAATTAAATAAATGATTTATTATACTACAAAATGTCTTCCTTGTTTATCCAGCTAGTCTTTGAAAACCCAAGCCACTTAACCAAAACTTTATTTCCTTTTCGCCTTACAATTTTTTCAACTAGGTATGTGTGGGGAAATCGTGTTTTTTTCAGTTCTTCTTTATAGAATCCGCCCTGAATCGGGCTACCATCTAAATCTTCAAGTAAGTATGTTTTAGGGTATGTATTCTTCACCTTTCTAATTTTAAAGATTTCAGTTGTATAGTTCGGTGTATACCCTTTTTCAAAGACATGTTTGTATTTACTGATACGAACGTGGTCCCCCTTACGGAATTTACTTGCAACAAATATTTTCAGGTGATTATACGATGTTTGTAATATTTGTTTTTCATTGGAAGAATTGACTTTACTTGGACTCATTTTTATTGTTCTATGCTCTCTATTATTATATTTATTAATTAATTGTTTATACATATCTATCCACTTATATTTTCCATTGAAACTAAACTCACGCCACATTAACTCTTTAAGAGTTCTATTGAAACGTTCAACTATTGATGCTTTTAGAGTACTGAAGGTTGAATAATGATTTATCCTATAACTTTTCATTAATACCTTAAATTTGGAATTAAAGAATTCAGTGCCATCATCAGTTTGCAGGTTTCTTGGTGTTCCATGACCCGATTTAAATATTCTCTCCATGGCTTGGGAAACATCATTTGCATTTTTTGATTTTAATGCCTCACCCCAAGCATATTTCGAAAATGTGTCTATAACAGTCAACAAGTATCGGTACCCATCATTAGATTTTGAAAAGGCTCCCATTTCAACCAAATCTGCTTGCCACAGATCGTTTATACCCCTTGTAATCACTCGTCTTCGTTGAAAGTTTTTTCGAGATGGTCCGTGCAACTCATTTACGATTTCTCGCTTAATCATATTCTTCTAATAGGCTGAAAAGCGACACCTTCTAACTCAATTGTGGTTTTTTTCGGTAATGATATCGGTTTTGTTACATATTTAAATATATAGTCCTCAATGGTTTTAATCTTTTCCAGAATTTTGGCAAAAATTTGGTCAGCGCTGTCTGCCCTCTTACTATTCAATTCAATTTTATTTTCTAAGCTTGAAATTTTTGTGAGTCGACGATTAACATTTTGAGTTATAATTTTTCTTAAATCTTCTCCCAACTTTCCGAGGATCTCATCAGTATATTGTTTCGTTGCTAGATCATTGTTGTCTAAAGGCTTAGATCCGTTTTTGATACGTTTATTTTGAGCATTTAGATTACCGTCCTCATCGATGAATAATCCCTCAGTAGAGTTAACACGTCTTTTCAAATTTTCTGATCGTTCCTTATCAACAGAAAAATGTCCAAACTTGTCGACAGACATGATGTTTATAAATGTAAAACATATTTGTCCTTCCTATTTATACTCATTAATATATAATCCTTTCTTCACGCAATTCCTCTAATATTGAAAAAATTTCGTTATTGTGGCTGGTGTTACCCGCTCCTTTTGATGCTACTAAAATTTCCAATCGTTCGACTAACTCATTTACATCATTCCAATATACATAGTTTGGATTTGATTTCTGAAGAGTCATGTAACCAAAGCCTGTTTTTGAGCGAAGTGGAGTAGACGTTGTAGGACTGAAATCTTTGTCTATCAACTTCTTAATAATATGGCTATATTTGTATGCTCGTGTACCCTTGATTCTGTTATTAGGTTTAAAGCCTACTCTATGTATATTCGTTTCTAAAATAATTTTTTTATACATTTTCAAGTCTTGATCATCATAGTTTTCAGGTTTACTAAGAAAAATTAGAGAGTACAGACCAGGAGTCAGATCACAACTCATTCCACTAGAAAATGTTATTTTATTGTTTTTAATTTTTAATTCTTTATCTCCCAAAGTTAATGAATTGTTTGCGCTTTTTTTAGGTCCATAACCCTTATCCAACACATTTCCTCTGGTCAAATTACTGATATTAAAATCATAATTATAACTAGTGTTATTATCTTCTAGCTCTGCATCCACACCCATATCGGCCTCTCCTGTATACATTGGTAAAGGTGTTGTCCCTTCTTCTTCACTTTTCTCCTTTTTCTCTTCTTCTATATCTTCCTCTATGTTCGTTTGTGAAAAGAATTGATTATAGGAATCACTATCATCGAAAGACCTTGGTGGAGTTATGTTTCGATTAGACTGCGGATCTTTCTCATTAGTTGTAAAGTAGAAATCGTCAAGCTCTCTCTCATCATCATCGTATTTCTTAATTTGCTTCATTTCACGCTTTACTTTTATACTATCTTTTACATTAGAAATCTTTTGTTTTTTATTTTCCTTAACAAGTTCATGTAAGGGTTCAGTAATAGGCTTAAAAGTTTCCTCCAATTGTAAATTCGTATGATTTTTGACTTGTTTGAGATCATCGAATTTTCGCTTCAAAGCAAATCTTGCTTTGGTTAACTGTGACAAAATATTCATTGTAGTATATTGTTCAAACTTTATAGGTGAAAGATTTAAAATTTCCGAAATTCATGTAGTCACTCCTCAGTTACTAAACAAATACTGTTTAGGGAACGCCAAGATCTGTAATATTTATATACCATTTCCGAATAAAAAAAAAAAAAGATTCGATACATTTTCTTCATTATATTTTAAAAAGTGTATTTATTGTTATATTCTTAAAATCTCAATCTTTTTAATGATTACTGACTTATTTCTAAATACAAATTGTCATTACTTTTATAAATATTAAATTTTCCATCAACCATTTCATTGATGATATCATCTTGAAGAGATGTGTACCTTTCCGGCATGTACAGAATGTGCTCCTCCAACTCGAGAGCAATAGATTCTCCAACCTTTGTTGTTTTGCGCTCCGCCTTGAGGATCGGGAATCTTACATTTTCAGGCATCCTTGTCTTCGATAGCAGTGTCTTTTTATTAAATTTATTGAACTCTTTAACTACAATGTTCATCTGGTTTTCCTGATTCATGATGGTTGTTGAGTTTTTTGGACTTGAGACAGTTGTTCCACGTTGTTTTTAGCTGTATTTTGATGTTTACTACCTGTTTAGCAGTTGTTCAGTACTTGTTTCGTAGTTGCTTACTACTTGTTTTAGCTGGTTAATAGCTGTTATTAGATGGTTATTATCTGTTTAGTAGCTGTTAACTAGTTGTTTACTAGTTGTTATAAGCTGGTCACCAACTGTTTTGAGCTGTTATGAGCAGTTATAGGCTTTTTTGTTAAGAATGATCAAAAATTCTTGTCCTCTAGATGACGTTCGATGTGAAGTAGAAACTTAGACTGTGAATTTGAACGCGTGCAGGTCCACTTTTTATACCATACAGAGTTCACACGTACACGTACCCATACATTGATTTTCAACCCCCCAAATGTAAATTAACCATTTAAATATACCGGTTTTGACTCCACATTTTCTACGAAAGAAAGTAGAAAAGCGAGGCACAGGTGTCCACAGTTGTATGTATCAAAGTCTTGAACTCTATCGTAGTTGTATTGTATTCTATGTCCCAAGTATTTCACAACTTCTCTAGGTGGCTGAAGATTTCCAAAACTGTCGAAATAATGTATATTATTTTTATTTTTATTATATGCAACCCAATGTGTACCACTTGATCGGGAATTATCTAAGTTTACTATACCACACTCCCTACTTTTTGGTGCTTCTGGGAGTAGATCTCTCATAAACACCCCTCTAAAATGTGGGATATATTTCCTAGCAAAATGTATAATGTCGATATTTGATAGTGGTCTATTGGGTAGCAGAGAAATTAGTTTTTTCGCTTCTTAATTCCTTTCCCCTTACTATAGGGCTTAAGAAAGAAACCATAACCCTTTCTATAGGGCTTGAGATATAATCCTTCTCCTACAGCAACACTTTCAATTTTCCTATTGTGACGTTTTTTCTCCTCCATATCTTCCTTAGCCATTCTCGCATTGTTAATTGTTTTTGCAATTGCTGCACTACCACTTGCTAAACTACCAAGAGCGCTGAGGGCTGTCAAGATCGGCACGATTGGTAGAAAACCTCCAATTTTGGGTACATTAATTACACGAGGTACTTTAACATTTTTCTTAGAACCCATTGATTGATGAATTGATTTACGTGCAACTTTAATTGCACTCATAATGTCTAATGGTTTTTGTTTTTTTAATGTCTTAGTAGCAGCATTAATTACAGTCGAAAGGTTTGTCTTCTTCATTTTATTTTTCAATATCTTTTTCCTTCCTTTCTTTTCCGTTTTATTCAATCCCATACCAAATTTTTTCTTGGCTTTCATTATATTTGTAACAAAGTATGCTGCTGCTCTTTCACCAAGACTGCTATCTGGTGCCTTGACACGCGACCAGGCTTTGTCAATTAATATGGAGTCTGCCCTATGTCGTTCACTCAATGCCTTGTTTTGAGAATATGCGATATCGTGCTCTTTGCAAGCTTCATCCAATGGGTTTATTCCTTGATCACCACGTTCCAACCGTTTCTGTAACTTTGTACCCGGTCCACAAAAATTATATCCCGGAATATGGGCTTCAAACGGTAATGTATTAATTAGCTTATCGACAAGACCACCACCGTGTTTACAATTAAAAATACGACTGATGCGATTATAAAAACGTTTCCCCATTTTATTGATGTTTAATCATCAAAGATTTCTCATTGAATGAGGTACATTAGGTTAAAAGATGCGTTTAATAAGTCAGAAACAAAAAATTGTAGTTAGAAATATTAACGATGAAAACGAGAAAAATCTACCGCCACGACATAGTGCCCTCTTACCGAACACAATAAGGGCTCTAATTGTTGGGCCTTCGAATTGTGGTAAAACTAATATTATGTTAAGTCTAATAGAGAGTCCTAATGGATTAAAATTCGAAAATGTTTATATATTTTCAAAAAGTTTATATCAACCTAAATATGAGTACTTGGAGAAATTAATCAAACCGATTAAAGGAATGGGATATCATACATTCTCCCATAATGAGGGTGTACTAGACCCCAGTGAAGCTAAAAACAATTCCATTATGATATTCGATGACGTAGCTTGTGAAAAACAAGATAACATAAGATCTTATTTTTGTATGGGTCGACATAAAAATATCGACTCTTTTTATTTATGTCAAACGTATAGTCATATACCTAAACATCTGATTCGTGACAATGCCAACTTTATTATAATGTTTAAGCAAGATGATTTAAATATGCGGCATATATATCGGGACCATATTAACACTGATATGAATTATGAAACATTTGTGAAAATTTGTCAAAAATGTTGGGAGGACAAGCACGGATTCCTATTAATTAGCAAGGATAACGAAATGGATAACGGAAGATACAGAAAAGGATTTGATCAATTTATTATGATTTAAGGAGTAATTTCAATATAAAGCTTGGTTAGATACTTACAATCCCACAGTTTATCAAGAGATTTCAATATGTCTAGATCACTTGCATTATCCTTGAATGGAAATAGTTCCATTATAAATACAAACTTTTTTCCACCTATCGAATTGAATGGTCGATATGAGTGCGCTCTTATCGATTTTAATATGTATAATTCGATTCCAAATATTGATGAAAAAAATAACCTCTTCCACATCGGTGACAAGGTTATTACAATTCCAACTGGATCATATGAATTGAATGATATCACCGATTTCATTTACAATAAACTAAAAGACTATAACCTGGAAAATACATTTAAAATTCAAAGTAATAATAATACACTTCAAGTTGAAATAACTACCATGCGAGAATCAGTTTACTTTAATAAGGAAAGATCGGTTGGACAGCTGTTTGGTTTCCATCAAAAAGTACTAGAACCACATCCTACAAAAACCTATCGATCAGATCAGACCGTGAACATATTAAAAATTAATACAATTCGTTTGGAATGTAATATAATCAGCGGTTCATATGTAGATAATACACCGAATCATACATTACATGAGTTTGGCATTAATGTTCCGCCTGGGTATAAAATGACAGTGACACCACATAACCTAATTTATTTACCAATCAACTGTGACGAAATAAGCACACTAGCTATACGCATAGTTGATCAAAACGGTGATTTGGTGAATTTACGTGGTGAAAACGTTTCGATTCGCATGCACATTCGGTTAATAGAATGATTATTTATAATAAAAGACGTAGCTTAAGTCCTCAGCCAAGCATTACTAATTGTAAAGCTATAGAAAGAGGATCAAAAGTAAAAAGAAGCTCACTTACTTTGAAAAACAAACTATTTTTAAAGTCGTTAGGCTTAAAGCTTCGAGTATAATATAAAAGGTGGAAAGGAAAACAATGAACGAAATTTTAAATGTTCGAGAAAAGGTTTACTCAGATGAGAGTATTTCGAAGAAAGAGTTTCACACTTATTCATCGTATAATCAAACATTTAAGCCAAACGATGAAATTCGAATTACTATTCAAAATCAAGACTTGTACGTGCTTCCTCACGAAAGTTACCTTAATTTTCAAGGAATTATTAGAAAAGATTCACCGAATGGACCTACAACTGAAAATGTTACCACTTTTTTTAAAAATAATTGTATGGCTTACTTTTTGGATG
Source organism: Drosophila suzukii (assembly GCF_043229965.1). Lineage (NCBI taxonomy): Eukaryota > Metazoa > Arthropoda > Insecta > Diptera > Drosophilidae > Drosophila > Drosophila suzukii. Next base: position 32,059,321 of record NC_092084.1, read on the forward strand.
AAATTAAGTACGAAATAAATGGATGTGAGATTGATAAAACACGATTTGTCGGTATGACTACAACCCTAAAAAATTATATATCTCTGGATAATCTTCAAAGTCAAAATCTATTAAATTCCGGATGGAGCAGTGGGGACGAAATATCTACGGGACCCCACTTTAACTTTTCTGTACCATTAAAAAATTTATTGGGATTTGCTGAGGATTATAAAAAAGTTTTGTTAAATTGTAAACACGAACTAGTGTTGATGCTAACTAAGAATCTTGGTGATGTGTTTGAACAAACCAGAAATGAACAAACTTTTAAGTTGGAAATGACGAATATAACCTGGAAAATTCCCCATGTAACTCCGAGCGATTTTGCAAAAATTAAGATGTACGATATTATTAAAAGTGGTGTAAACCTACCAATCGCATTCCGGAGTTGGGATTCATATGTTAACCCCAAATTGGGGTATGGAAGTCAACACAGCTGGAATGTGAAATTGTCGGCTAACCGCGAAAAACCAAGATTTGCTATAATTGGATTTACACTAAATGGAGAACTTATCACAAATAACTTATCAAACTTGAAAGTTCACTTGAATTCAGAGTCATATCCATATGATAATCTGAATGTTGATTTTAGTAAGAATCAGTATGCTCACCTATATGAAATGTATACAAGATTTCAGTCTAGTTACTATAATCGTGAATCACAACCATTTTTGACCCCAAATGAATTTAAATTGAAGGCCCCTATTATTGTGGTTGATCTTTCATATCAAAACGAATCAGTGAAAACTGGTCCTATTGATGTGAGAATTTCAATAGAACTGAAGACACCAAGTCATGAAAATACCCAAGCTTACTGTCTCCTCATACATGACCGTTTAGTTGAATATAACCCATTAAACGGACTAGTACAACGAGTTGTTTAACATTAGAAAAATGTTGAATGATACTGTTTCGATTGATGTTCAAGGTTTCTTTGATAATAATAATAATTTTATTTTAAAGGAAATTGGAATTGTATTCGAAAAAGATCCAAACTTGAATAATAGTATTTTAATAGAACCACCATATGATTTTACTTTGCTAAATACAAAATCTCGAAAGACTGCAATTTGGTTAACCAATACACATCACAAGATTTTTTGGAACGATGGAGAGAACAGTTTTCCACAAACTCGAAAGTATCTAAGGACAATTACAAGCGGAAAACAAATTATTTGTAAAGGTGTGGAAAAGAAACGATTTCTACAGAAGTTTTTTGGGAGTCGTCAGCTCATTAATATCGAGGAAATGGGCTGTCCGTCATTAAACAGGTTTAAAGGAAACCGGTTTCCCTATTGTGAAACACACCTTAAGGGCGGGGTTTGTGCTCTAAACAATGCATACATTATTTTGACATTTTTTAAAAGTAGCTCCAAAACAATAAAATAATTGTTATACATCATTTTAAAGTTGAGACTAGATGTGTAAAGACCTACAAGAAAATAGAATTAACAAAATGAAATTTCATGAGGAAATTGACCAATTTATTGAACAATTTAAAGGAGAGATAACTGGTCAGCATTTTCAATATCTTCTAAACACAAAATCTATGTTCATGAATCGAGGTGGACATGATCTCAAAACTACGAATTATGGTGAACACTTTACATTTTGTAATCCAGAAATGACGTCGGAAACGTGCGCCTGCTTCTTCTATGCAAATCGCCGGAATCAAAGTAGAAAATTAATTTCTATGTATAACAAAAATGTTCGCAATACCAAAATAAGTGAATAAATGTATTATTATGCTACAAAATAAACTTCTGACTTTTTATTTCGAGTTAAAATTACAGGTACGGAGAATGGAAAATATTTCCTTGACTGAGATATGTCGGCTACTTGCGAGCTGTTGCGCGGTCGTGATTTCAACCCCTATTATGGGAACGTCGTATGAGCTCGTAGGAGGTCGTTGGCGTGAGGCCCATGATCTTGTCAATGAGCGTGCGCCTTCTGGGTTGTGCATGTGTCCCTTTTATTGCGGTCAGGTAATTGACAGGTGCGCATGTTCGGGTAGCTCTTGCTTGAATCCCTTTTATGACATGTTTATGACCCATTTGTGGAAAGGAGAGAATCTTAGACAATTTACCAGTTAAACGTTCTGGGGCGGAAACAAAAATGTGTATTTAAAAATATTCCACATCTGAGAATCATTAACTTGTGAGATTTATTTTATTGGGGTTCTTTTGATTTCTAAATTAGTTTTACAATCATAGGAAACATTATTCCCCAACATGATCGGACATGTTCCTCTAAGATAACCATCTTTGAATACTTTGGGTGTGCGACCTTTCACACGTGCACAGCAACACCTGTGATAATGAGGCAAAAGGGTACGTGATCACACCTTTCCCCAACATGATCGGATATGTTCCTCTAAGATAACAACCTTTGGATACTATGGTTGTGCGACCTTTCTCACGTGCACCTTTCTCACCTGACTATTAATTGCACATAATGAGGGGAAGGATACATGATCAATATTGTCACATGGGGATGTGGGGGCGATGGGGGCAATTAAGTATACTCTTTATAGACATGATCGTGACATTTTTATGACTTCAAAGCCCATTAAAATCAGTTTATTTATTGGATTATGCTAATTGTCCCAGAACCCGCATACGTTAATGAGGGGGGAGGGGGGGCGGGGGCCATTAATATGCTAATTGTCCCAGAACCCGTCTTTCCCTACTACTTCTGTGGCGTGTCTGCCACTCTCCAATGCGGCCGCGCTTCGCTGCAGCTGAACCCTCTCCTAATAAGCAGCCCCACTAACGACTTAGCTATGCCTCCTCTCTTGACAAATGCGTTCACTCCAGCAAACAACGATCAAGATAACGAGGTGCAAACCACCCCGACCAGCAGTATTTTAGGGTCTCGAGACGACAACGCCGTGCGAAATAATCCATTTCGACGGAATCATGCTACTGTTTCAGCGGAACCAGTAGAGGAAGGGCGAGCGCCTTCCCCAGTCAGGCCAGGATACACGCCTGACACTGGAGGAGCACTAGCCGCAATCACCGCAAACGCCGAGCAAGAAGAATTAGAACCCTGGGTAAACAAATTCCTACAGGAGGAATTGGCCAAATTCGAAGGATTGACGGGAGTGTCAAATATCGCTGAGCATACGATCACGATGCGAGATGATAAGCCCATCAAACAGAGGTATTTTCCTAAGAATCCCGCGGTGCAGAGGATTATCGATGAGCAGATCGACGAACTGCTACGCAACGACTGTATAGAGCCTTCACGGAGCCCCCACAGCGCCCCTATTGTACTCGTGGGCAAGAAATCTGGAGAGATGCGACTATGTGTAGATTTTCGACAACTAAATGCCCATTCTATTCCAGATGCATACCCGCTGCCAAGGATAACACACATCTTGGAGCGTCTGCGCCATGCCAAGTACATATCGACGCTCGATTTGAAGAGCGGATATTGGCAAATCCCTGTAGCCGAGTCCAGCCGCGAGTGCACAGCATTTACAGTCCCCGGGAGGGGCTTGTACCACTGGAAAGTGATGCCGTTTGGCCTCCACTCAGCACCAGCCACATTCCAGCGGGCGCTCGACAGCGTCATAGGACCGGACACCGAGCCCAACGCGTTTGCGTATTTGGATGACATCATCATCATCGGCCGCACTCTGGAGGAGCATGTGCAGCATCTACAAGAAGTATTTCGATGGCTACGAAAGGCGAACCTTCGTCTCAACGCGAAGAAATGCAGTTTCTTTAAGCGCAGCCTGGTGTACTTGGGACACGTCATCAGTGAGGAGGGAATTCACACGGATCCCGACAAGATTTCGGCAGTACGGCGACTGAGTCCGCCCACCACATGCAAGGAGTTGAGGAGATATCTAGGGATCGCGTCATGGTACAGGAGATTTGTACCCAACTTTGCCAGCGTAGTGCAGCCCATGTCTTTGCTACTCAAGAAAGGAAAGAAATGGCAATGGGAGCAGGAGCAGCAAGATGCGTTCGAGGAACTCAAAAGAAAACTCACGGAGGCGCCGGTTCTCGCCTGCCCCGACTTCAACGAGAAGTTCGTGTTGCAAACAGACGCCAGCGACATCGGCATAGGAGCAGTTTTAACGCAGAAAGTCCAGGGAGAAGAACGAGTCATCGCATTCGCCAGCAGACGCCTCATCGCCGCCGAGGAGAACTACTCCGCCACAGAAAAGGAGTGTCTGGCTATCATATGGGCCATCAGGAAACTCAGATGCTACTTGAAAGGTTATCGATTTGAGGTGATAACGGACCACCTCGTCTTGAAGTGGCTCAACTCGATTGATAATCCCACCGGCCGCATAGCGCGCTGGGCGTTGGAACTGCACCAGTACCAGTTTGACGTCACCTATCGACGCGGGAGCCAGAACATTGTTGCAGATGCACTTTCTCGACAGCCTTTGGAAGTACTTCAGATGATCCAGGAGGATAAGCCGGGATGCACATGGTACCAGCGGATGCTGAAACTTGTTCAGGACAGGCCTGAAGATTACCCGGACTACGCGTACGAGAACCAACAGCTCTATCGGCATATCGGATCCCGACCTGACGACGAAGACTCCGTGCCCTGGAAACTGTGCGTAGCCAAGGAACACCGACAGCGAGTACTGTCGGAATGCCATGACCAGCCCACGGCTGGACATCTCGGAATCAGGAAGACAACCACCCGGATCGCCCAGAGATATTACTGGCCAGGTCTTTTCCGCGATATTGCCAGGTATGTCCGCAAGTGTGACACTTGCCAACGGTTCAAAGTCAGCCAAACCAAACCGGCGGGTAAAATGTTCACCAGACAGATTAACGAGCCGTTCGATACTGTCTGCGCCGATTTTATTGGGCCCCTTCCGCGATCCAAGAGTGGGAATACGATGCTGCTCGTATTCTTCGACGCCCTTTCGAAATGGGTTGAGTTGGTCCCCTTGAGAAAAGCTACTTCGGCGCATCTCGAAAAATCCTTTCGGGAGAGGATTTTGAATCACTTTGGTATTCCCCGAACATTTGTCTGCGATAATGGGACACAGTTTACGAGTCGTTCATTTAAAGCCTTCTGCAAGCAGGCGGGAATGGAGATCCAACATACAGCACCTTATACTCCGCAGCAGAACCCGACAGAAAGGGCCAATCGCACCATTAAAACGATGGTCGCCCAGTATATCGAGGACAAGCAGACGACGTGGGACGAACTTCTGCCCGAACTGAATCTGGCAGTTAATAGCAGCATCTCAGACTCAACCGGATTCAGTCCAGCGTTCATCGTCCAAGGCAGAGAGCCACGACTCCCAGGAGCCTTGTATGATGAAGTGACTCCAGGACCAAGCCAAGCGCCACGTTCACCCGAAGCGAAAGCGGAATTGCTACGGGACATTTTCATGGTAGTACAGGAGAACACTCAGAGAGCTTCGTTGGAGCAGCGGAAGCACTACGATCTCAGGCGACGTGCGTGGAGACCGACCATAGGATCGCTGGTCTTCGTAAAACAGCATTATTTGTCCAGGGCAGCGGATAACTTTGCCGCTAAGCTAGCACCCAAGTACGAGGGCCCGTACAAAGTAGTTAAGTTCTTTTCTCCCACCATAGTGCGCTTGCAACATACCCAGAGCAGGCAACGCAGAACGGCATCCCTTAGAGATTTAAAGGAGGCAGTCAACGAGCCAGAAATCCAGAATCTGGTACCCAGACGACTGGACGACAACGAAGACATTCAGATGGCGGAGCAAGTTTAGCGATCGATTGACGCTAAAAACCCGTAGCAGAGCAACAGCAAAAGCAGCATAGAAACCAAGGAATACACACATCAAGGCGGAAGCAGCAGAGAAACCAAGGATACCCGCATCAAGGCGGAAGCAACGGAGAAGCATACACGAAGACATGTACACATCAAGACGAGAGCAGCAGATAAACATCCAAGGATACCCGCAGACGGCGGAAGCATACACGATGATAGTAGCGCAGCAGCAGCGCCAGAAGTCCGTACGAAGACGGCACAATAGCAACGGACTTGCCACAAACAAGCCGGCGAGTGACGCTCGATCTGGCCGAGGCGAGAGCCAACCAGGAACACTGCGACAGGAGCCAATGTTTGAGTCAGTGGGGCCACTTGCTGGAGGGTGCGCCTTCCCAACGTTCCACTTCCCTAGTGGGAACTCAACGCTCCCAGTGCCACTGCAGCGAACCTTTTTCCCCATGATTTTGTTCTCCCCTACAGACATGACGTCGGACAACCCGTCCCACCTGTGGCGCATGACAACACACAAGCCACGGCCACCCACATTTCTCAACGCCCCCCGAAGTAGGAGGGGGATGTGAGGAGTCGTTTGACCCCTCACAAATAGCGCCCACAACATCGGCAGCCAGCGACAACAGCATTGGCCGCCAGCGCCAACAACAACGCCAGCTAGCAGCTACAACATCGCCAGCGCCAGCAACCTCAGCAGCCAGCGACAACAACAACAGCGGCTAACAACGCAAACAAAACCCTCGCGAATAACTTTGTAAAAAAAACATTGTACAGTGCATTTAATATATAAGCTTAGCCAATAATCATAAGATTTGTAGTTATATTGATACACAATAATTATTTTAGATCAGCCTAAGCGATAGGTTCTGATTTGATTTCCGAGCTGACTACACCGAGAGAAAGGGGTGGACCCAACTTTAGGAAACCTTTTGCTCATTAATTAAATAAAAATATTTCTCAGATATTAAAAATACTACCCACTGCCACACCCTCTTTCCAAAGGAACTTCGGGAAATATTTTTTTAAAAGGAAAATTTATTCTTCTTCTTCTATCACTGCCGGCTGTATTGAGCCAACTCGCGCCCGACTACACTGGGAAAACAAAATAAAGTAGAAGCTCGAGTTAAAAATGAATCAATAAAAATACCCCAATAAATGTATTTCTCGCCTGATTTTAATGCAACTCGTAGGGAAAAAAAATCCAATCAAGCTGGCCACGCATAAATATGAATATTTCCAGACAAATGCCTAGATTTTAGGCCATAAATTCTGTCCTAGGGAAAAGTTGTCCCCATAATCGATCCCCTCTCTCTCGGCCTTCTCGTAGCGAATGCTATGAGCCAGGCCCAAATGCGCGTTACCGCTGACGCTTTTCACTCTGCTACAGACACCGAATAATCTGTTTCTCTCACTCCGTACCCCGGTGGCTGGCACTCTACATCTCACGCCAGCCAACCGATTTTCGTCTTAGACCTTTTTGTCCCATATCTTTACAAATATTTTCGGTAAAGAGACCCTGGCGGGACTGAGTATATCCCAGCCTACGAGACTTCTTTACAGGAATATGAATTGACCTGCTCAGCCTAAGCTGGGAGTTGGTTGTTAACTTATATATTCTTGGTCAGGATCACTAGCCGAGTCGATCTAGCCATGTCCGTCTGTCCGTCCGTCCGTCTGTCCGTCTGTCCGTATGAACGCTGAGATCTTGGAAACTATACAAGCTACAATACTGGGATTAGGCATGCAGATTCCTGAGATTCCTGCGCAGCGCAAGTTATTTTCAACAGAGTGCCACGCCCACTCTAACGCCCACAAGCCGCCCAAAACTGTGGCTCCTGCAGTTTTAATGCTAGAATAAAAATGTTAACTGAAATGTATTGTTCTCGTAAATACCTATCGATTGACCCAAAAAAAGGTTTGTCACGCCCACTCTAACGCCCACAAACCGCCCAAACCTGTGGCGCCAACAACTTTCATGCTAGATACAAAATTTTAACTGAAATGTATTGGTCTCGTCAATAGCTATCGATTGATCCAAAATTTGCTACGGCCACTTTAACGCCCATAACGCTTAACAGTTCCAGTTGGTACCCTTTTATTTTGGGCTTGTCCTTGCTAAGTGTTCTGGGTTTCAAATTTTTTTGTTTGATCCCACTTGTTCTGGCTATCATTGTTATTTTCATATTTATTATTGCTTTGGTTATAGCCGTTGTTAGCCCTATTCTGAACCTGGATAGACTCGTCTACCTCCATTGGTTCTGGCTTATTTTGTGGCTGCCTATGGGTGTTCCACTGATTTTGTTGCTTATTATTAAATCTACCCTGGTTCCAAGAATTATTTTTGTTCTGATTATATTGTAATAACCATAAGTATTTTTGTTCTGGTTGTTGTCATGATTAAACCTTAAATTATTATTGTTTCGCTGGTTATTGTAATTGTTGTTTTGTTGTCTTGGCTTGTGGTTGAAATGTCTTTGACCATTTCCACCAGAGTTTGGCTCACTATTTTTTCTTTGAGTAGTTGAGAAACTATTTGCGAAATGCGCCCTCATGTTGTTGCTTTCCAATTCCTGAACTATGACCATTGCATTCGGTAGGTCAGGTGGATTCATTGAGAAAATAGTATCTGAAATTTGGCCGTTGAGGCCGGTAATGAAAACTCTAAGAGCAGTCTTCCTATGTTTTTCATTCATTTCTGCTGTTATCGGTTTGTTTCTACCGTAGGTCATAATTGTTTTATTAATAAGTAGAGTTACTTTTCTATTAACTGTTGAAATATAATGGTTTGTAGTTTGTATTTGTATTTTTATTTAGTTTTATTTTTGGGTTTATTTGGAGCAGCAATGGTGCCGCTCCAACGATCGAAGAGTCTCTGATTTTTACAATATTCTTTAAGTCTAATTAAGGCTAAGTCTCGTAGCTGCGCTGTTCGCAGGCGGCGGCAGAGAGACGGCTATGTACCTATATACTTATGTATAAAGGAATGTTCTTATATATATTGCTATGCGCTCTCGAGTGGTGGCGCGAGGGGTATGCATATGCTGTCCGTTCGTTGCAATTATGCCGACGCTAGCACTTTCTGTGTGCGGGCTAAGCCATAGCGATCGGTTCATATTTCGGCCACTTAGGGTTTATGATCGGGACTTTAAAATATGTAAACACTGCAACAAAGTGTTACAGTGCTTACCCTTTAAGTACTTTCGGTACAGTGGGTATTCAATGTATGTGCATACTACATCTCCCTCTTTTTGAAAAATAACGTAATAAAATGAAGTTATTTTTATAGTACAAATTTTTAATTAATACACTTTTTTTTTATTATTTTTTTTTGTATTTTGTTATTAGAATCAAAGAAAATGAAATTATTAAGAGAATATGTGTATTTATTTATCTATGTATGTGTGTCTTTGTATGGCCATACTAAGTGCAATTTATGAAATAAAGAATTTTAATCTATCCTTATGAACTGTTTGTTTCTTTTGTTTATTATTTGTTATTATTATGTTATCTCTATCTCCTATTTCCGTTACTATATACGGACCTGTATATTTAGGATCTAACTTATGACCTGTCTCGTTTTTTAATAAAACTTGGTCACCTACTTATATATCTATATCCCTTGCTTCATGATCGTATAGTAGTTTATTTCTATTTCCATGAGTGTTCTTGGGTTTATAAAGCGTTGGTCAAAAGAATTTGATGACCCTTATACAACCAAATTATTATTTACCTCCCTTGTCCGTCCTATTTTGGAATATTGTTCTTCGGTTTGGAGTCCACAATATCAAGTGCATATTGACCGTATTGAGTCGGTACAAAAAAAATTTTTTCTTTTTGCCCTTCGTAGTTTGAACTGGGATCAAAACATAAGGCTACCTTCCTATCAGAGTAGATTACTTTTGCTTAATTTACCTACCCTTGCAAATGGTAGAACAATGCTTGGTACTATTTTTATGCAAAATCTTATAAGAGGTGATATTGGTTCTGTAGAACTTGTAAACCGCCTAACTTTCAATGTTCCTGTTAGACTAACACGAAATTATTATCCCCTAAATTTGCCACGATGTACATCTAATTTTTGTCTGCACGAGCCCTTTCGCGTTCTATGTAATAATTATAACAACCTTTATCATTTAATTTGCACTTCAACTTCTATCCCGGTATTAAAAACTAATATTTTAACTCATTTGCTTCATTCTTAGATGCTTCTTTTATTTTCATTTGTGTCCCGTCTCTATTTGTTTTTTGTATCTTCCTCGCGAACTCGTATTTTTTGCCCAAATTGATAAAAGGGCCCCGCGCGTAACAAGCACGTGCTTGGTGTCGTTGGGCCACTTGTTTGTACTGCTCGTAGTGCATCAACGTCCATCATATATATATTTGCTTCTAACATAACTCTAGCTCTTTTAAAGGCTACTTCTAATCTATACTTCCTCTCCTTAGCATAGTCATCTATATTATATAGTGCTTCTACACTATCTATGCTATTAAAATGTTTTGGTAAATTACTTGTTTTACTGAATACTAGCTCATATGGACAATAAGTATGTGCCATAGAGGGGGTCGTGTTGAAACAAAAGACAAAATATTGAAGCCATACGTCCCAATCAGTTTTATCAACCGATATGTAAGATCGAATGTACTCATTGAAAGTTCTATGACTTCTTTCTATTGTTCCAACTGTCTGGTGGTGGTGTGCTGTGGATGTAATATTTTCAATATTTAAATTTTTGCACAAATCGTCTATAATTGAATTCATATATTCTGTTCCCATGTCCGTAATGAACGTCTTCATTGGACCGTACTTCAGGATAAAAGATTCAAATATTGCTTTAGCGACAGTATTAGCATTTTTATTCGGAACAGGTATGGCAACTAAATACTTAGTTAAATCACATATTAAAGTGACTGCATAGTCATTGCCATTTTCTGATTTTGGTAGTGGACCAATAGTGTCCACTATCACTCTGTCGAAAGCATTTATTGGTGTGTCAGTAATTGTTTGTGTGTTTAGTTATTTTGGCCTTCTGGCATTTTTGACATTTTCTTACGTACTCAGTTATATCTTTAGACATATTTTTCCAGTAATAGTGTCTTTTTACTTTGGCCAAAGTTTTTGATATGCCAGTATGACCTCCTTGAATTGGATCGTCATGAAATGTAGACAAAATTGCTTCTTTTTCTTTTAAATTTGTTATTTGGGTCACCGGGTTGAGTAGCGCTACTCTTAATGTTTTCAAGATTTTATTGCCCATTAATTTGAAATTATCTATTGAAGTATGTTCAAAGATATTTTCCCACGGTGCCACTTTGAGTTGGCTGATTTTATGTATACCGGCTTGCATTTCAAGCCTTTGGAAAAATTGATCTAAGTCAATAACTCCATTAGTATATAAACCGCTGACATCATATCTTGCAGTAATTTTTTTGCCTTGTTTAAATAAACATAACGTATTTTTTATCTGCAAGGTCACTACTTTACGTACTTTATCATTGTTTATGACGTCGTATACATTGGGCTTAGAAGCTTTATTTAAAGATTGCATAGGCATTTCTTGTTCTTGATTTTCCGCGCGGAATTTTTGTCTACTTTGATATCTAGTAGTGACTTTCAATATATTTCCAGTTATATTTTGTAGATCTTTGATGGTTATCCTTGATAACGCATCGGCTACATAATTATCTTTTCCCTTTAAATATTCGACTGTAAAGTCGTATTCTTCTAGTTCGAGCCTCATACGTGTCAGTTTAGAACTGGGATTGATCATTGAGAAAAGGTATGTTAAAGGTCTATGGTCTGTTTTTATTAAGAAATGTTTTCCATATATATATGGTCTAAAATGTAATATCGCCCAATGAATTGCAGCTAATTCCTGCTCAGTAGTACATTTGTTACTTTCACCTTTTGTAAATGCTCTTGATGCGTATGCAATGGGAAGTTGGAGACCATTGTGGTTTTGAGTTAAAACCGCTCCACATGCTTGCTTACTTGCATCTGTTATTATACAGAATTCTTTAGTGAAATCTGGATATTGTAGCAATGTAGGTTCCATAAGTTTTGTTTTTAAATATTGAAATGCATTTTCACACTCATCCGTCCATTTAAAAGGAACATTCTTTTTACATAATCTTGTTATGTGCCGTGAATAGTCGGCGAAATTTTTTATAAAACGTCTATAATAGTTACAGAATGCTACGAAACGTCTAGCACTGTCCGCGTCGTGCGGAACTGGGTAGTTCATAATGACATCGTATTTCTTGTCATCTGGAAGTATTCCTTTATCAGTGCATTTATGACCTAGAAAAGTCACTTCATGCATAAAAAATGAACATTTTTCTGGATGTAACTTTAGGTTGTATTTCCTACATTTCTCAAAAACATCTGTTAAGTTCTTAAGCTTATGTTTTTCGGAACAACCAATTACAATTAAGTCATCCATATAAAGGAATGCTTGAGAAGGTTCTAGACCAGAGAACGCAATAGTCATCATTCTCTGAATCGAATTAGGAGCTATTTTTAATCCGAAGGGTAATCGCGTGAAGCGATATGAGCCGTTGCTCGTTGAAAAAGACGTTATATCTCTTGAACCTTTTTCTTGTTCAATTTGATGGAATCCTGACATTAAGTCAAGACATGAAAAGTATTTAGCTCGACCTAGTTGATCTAAAATATCATCAATTCTAGGTACTGGGAATTTATCAGAAAGTAATTTTTATTAATTTGGCGGTAGTCAATTACTAATCGCCATTTCTTTACATTTGACCCGGGGGATGATTTCTTAGGAACAAGTAACAATGGGCTATTATATTCGGATACTGACGGTTCGACAATCCCGTCAGAGATTAATTTTCCTACTTGCTTTTGTATTTCGTTCACCTGACTATGTGGGCTTCGATAGTTCTTTATATAGACTGGTTCATCATCTTTTTATCTCAGTCTTTGTTTATAAAAATTATTTGTGGTTATTGATTCGGTTAACAATCCGAATATATCGCTATACTGGGTGCATAAGCTAGAAAGCTGTGACTTGAACTGTGTAGGGAAGTTTCTTGAAAGTTGTGATAGTACGGATTTTTTTCTATTGTCTGGATTAGTGTTGACTACATCGTAGTTCGAAAGTGGTTCATATGTTAGGTTATCTGTACTGACTACTTGGTCGGTATTTGTTGTGTTTATTAGCATTATGAAGGCATTATTGGATGTTGCTATGGTATTTGCAACGTAAATACCATACTGAATTTCCTGATTTGGAATTAATACATTGTCTTCTTTTGAATTAAGTTCAATTTTCCGAATAACTTGGGATCTTGCTGGCAGAAGTATTAAATTATTGCCAGCACTATGAGCTATTGGTACATTAATTGGAAATTTTAAATTATTGGGTCTAATTATAAGCCAATCTTCAGATGGCTTGAAGTCTAATTGACAGTTGTATTTTTTAATAAAGTCGATGCCTAATATTCCATCGCATGGAATAGGGTAATGTGAATTTACGATATGAAAATCGTGTGGAATTATGTATTTAGTTGTCTGTATCTCTATAGAAACTAAACCTTGGGATTTGGTTATTTCGTTAATCATCTTGGATGTTTTGGAAGTTATCCGAAGTTTCTTTTAAAATGGAAATGTCTGCACCTGTGTCTATTAAAAAGATAAGTTCTTTTCCAGTAGCTACATTGAAAAATGAAACGAATATATTTTGGCTGAGATTAATAGTGTGAACTCTGACTTCTTTTATTGTTGAGTATTTAAAGGGCTTTGGGAGTTTTCCGATGTATTTTGGTTAGTATTTTGGGTAATTCTGACATTGCTTTGGTTATTGCCATTGTGGCCTCGGTTCGAGTTACTACCACCTCTATAGTTTCCTCTATATTGGCCTCGTCCTCCATTGTTATTTTGGTAATTGTTGTTATAGTTATTGTTGTTGTAGTTATTGTTGTTGTAGTTATTGTGATTACCACGAAAATTACCCCTATAATTTCCACGGCCGCGATTTGAGCCGCGCTGTGGATAGATCTTGAAATATAGGACGGTGTTTGATTGTCCAGTTGCTTCAGTGCAACTATTGACAAATTTGGAAACGGCATCGTTCATAGTACTAAAGGTGCCAGCTTGCATGATAAGTTTTACCTGTTTTATTTGCGCTGCTGTAGGTTCATCAGCTTCGCTGATAATACTTCAACAGTTTCGCCTTTGACGTTGCCTCTTAGTCTGGAAATCACTTCAGTAATTGTTGTTTCATTACCGATTAGATTTCTGGCGACACCTTTTAGCTTTGTTTTAATTATGGAAACAGCTAATTCTTCGTGCTCGCCTTTTATTGGTTCTATTATTTGTAAAGCATCAATGAAACTTGTTAAATTTTCAGCCTTACCATCTAAAACTGGTATAAGCTTGGATGCTGTATTAATAAAGTCAATAATTGATTGTGCCATTGTGATAGAGTTACTTATTTTGTTTTCTATTACACTTGAAGTATCTGAATCTGTTGAATTGTCCAGATCAGTGTACACCGCCGGAATAGCAAGATTATTTAAATCTTCATCTTCTATTTTGAGGTTTACTTCGGGAAGCTCTTCTGACTCCGATTCGTTCGTTTCTGTTGATTCCGGGTCAGGTGCAGTGTCAACTTCTATTGGAGTGTTTAGAACGGTTGGTACCGATAATTCTAAACTGAACTTTTGTTTAACAAATATTAAATTAGATCGTAGCCGTATCAAAAGTTTCGATACCTGTGACCAATGATTTTGAGTTAATCTTTCCCTGTGATCATGTATTAGCATTCGCGCTTCATTAAAGCACTCTACTAATATTTCAACATGCTTCCTAACCGTGTTCTTTTGGATAGGTCTATTCTGGGTTAGAGACTTGTGTGATCTGTCAAAATTAGTTTTAGTGTTTGCTAATTCCTCGTACAATTTGTTCCATTCCGTGCCTTTAGTTTAGCCATACTTTGTAAGAAGAATATATTGAAATATTTTTATATTTATTTTTTTTTCTTTTTTTTTTCATTTTCTTAGATTTTAGGTGTTAACATTTATGTGTAATCACTGTTGTTTGTGCTGTTTTTTTTTTTTTTTTATTTGTTTTGCTGCTTATATTTTATCCAGGTCATTTCCCTGGCTCATATACCTTTTTCTCAGACATTTATTATGCAGCATGTAAATTTTGTAAAAGAAAGTGGTGCACATGATAACAACAATGATTATCAAGAGTATATGTACCCAATATAGATTGATGTTGCTAGATTCTACCTTATTGATGACATTGGCAGTGGAATCCACTGTTTTTATGTCCAAAGTCATTTTGGTTGGTTTTGCATATACTTGTATTTTATGTGTATAAAGTGTTTTATTAAAATTATTATGATCTTCTATTGAAAATTTACTTATCGCATTACTGCGCATTTAAATTAACAAACTTCCTACCTAGTTTTTTTTGCGCATTTAAATTAACAAACTTCCTACCTAGTTTTTTGCATAGCTTTACGGGCTACACGTCTAATCGGGCAGAAAAAGTTCCGCTCAATTTTACAAAATATTATATTATATAAAAAAAATATGCATCGTAGTGCAATCAAAAAAAAATTATGCAACGCAGTGCATGGGTAAAACAGAAATTTGTTTTCAGCTTAGTTGGATTCTTTTTCTTCCTTCTACGTCAGCTGGTCGTCGCCAGTTTGGCTACGCTGACGTTCCTTCGAAGGCGCAGGTGGCGGTCGTGCCTCCCACGCTTGATAACTGCTGTAGCTGTCCTGGGCCTATTGGCTCACGCGGTACCGGCGCTGGTCTTCGCACTGGTCTTCGGCTTCATGCATGCGGAATTGCATGCCGCAGAGTTGAGAGGTCCGGGGCAGTCGGTCGGGCAGACTTGTGGTTGTTTCGGCAGTGGCTTGGGAATATTTGGTTTCGTTATTAGTTTTTTATTTATAACTTGTATTTGATTTTCTGAGTGAGTTGTGACTTGTGGTACTCTATTTTAGAGGGTTTCCTTTAAAAATTCAAGCTCGTTGTAAAGTTTTTGCGCTGTCCTCCATGCGGGCGGTGTTGGTTGAGCAAATAGCAGCCATTTTAGGCGGGCTATTCTTTTGTTAATTTTATTCTTCTGACCTCCACGTACCATCACGCACACTCTACTCACTCAGACGGATTATTTTTTAGTATATCCTCCATGTATAGTAGTATATCCTCCATGTTTAGTAGTATATCCTCCATGTATTATCTTCCTGATCCGCTGCTCCTTGTGACTCTAGTCACGGTCGCCATGAAATATGATTGTTTGTAGTTTGTATTTGTATTTTTATTTAGTTTTATTTTTGGGTTTATTTGGAGCAGCAATGGTGCCGCTCCAACGATCGAAGAGTCTCTGATTTTTACAATATTCTTTAAGTCTAATTAAGGCTAAGTCTCGTAGCTGCGCTGCTCGCAGGCGGCGGCAGAGAGACGGCTATGTACCTATATACTTATGTATAAAGGAATGTACTTATATATATTGCTATGCGCTCTCGAGTGGAGGCGCGAGGGGTATGCATATGCTGTCCGTTCGTTGCAATTATGCCGGCGCTAGCACTTTCTGTGTGCGCGCTAAGCCATAGCGATCGGTTCATATTTCGGCCACTTAGGGTTTATGATCGGGACTTTAAAATATGTAAACACAGCAACAAAGTGTTACAGTGCTTACCCTTTAAGTACTTTCGGTACAGTGGGTATTCAATGTATGTGCATACTACACTGTACCATAGTAATCCATACTGGATAATTTTCCCTGACTCAAAACACTTAGTTCCTGTTCAATAATATGAATTGGTCGTTTGTCGCTAAAGACAAAGTCAAGTCTGGCCATTATGGCATCGAAATTTAATATCGTACCGTTATGGGTTAAGGCATCGTTAGCCATTCCTGTTATTTTGTTTCTTAATATTGACAAGGCGGAATAAAATCTTTCACTCCCTCTGGCATATTGCCCCATGGCTATTTCAGCTGATTCTCTCCAGCTTACATATTTACCTTCTTCTCCTTTATATTCCCAAACAGATTTGATGATCTCATTAGATGTGTCTCACTTGATATTTGGATCTATAAGCTCTATCTGATAATCCTCAGCCGATTTAATTTTATAAGAAAGCTGCGATCTTAAGTTAACGATCTCTTCCTTTAATAGATTCAATTCAAAATGTACAATTTGTTTAATTAAATCTCCTACATTTAACATTGTAATGTTTGTAATCGCCTGATGATGTTCTTGAGGCGGATTTATGTGGAGTCTTTTATATTCTCCAGTCTGGCTTGTTGAAGGTTCTGACATTTTGAGAATATTTTCGAAATCGGAAGTTAATTCTTCCACTTTGTATGTTTATATTTCTTTTTTACAAATTTCTTGATAAATAAAAAAAACTAAAATAATAGTATCGCTCACGAATCGTGCTCCTTATTTTTCTTCTCGTTGTTTTTTTTTTTTTTTTGATCCTGTTGGGGTTGTTCTTTTCTGGGATGATGATCCTGCTTGGGGTCGTCCTTCCTTTTTTGTATCTTCGGGTCTTCCTTCTTTCTTTGTTTTTAAATTGGGGTCTTCCTTCTTTTTTAGTATTTATTCTTGGCGAGGGATTGCCCTTCAGCCTTTTTTCTTTAAATGTCTTTTTGTTGATGATTTTGGAGATTTTTGTTAATTTTTGTTGTTAAACATTTTTTAAATAAAGTGTATTTCACAATGGTTATTTGTTTCGATGAATTTTGTACACTTTTTAATTTTTTATATTGTCCGAGCTGTGAATTTATGTTATGATCACTATATTCTAATTTGAGATTTAAGGGGATAATTCGATTAATTATTTTCCACCTTAGTTTTTTTTTTTGATCAACCCAAACTTTTTATTTTTTTGCCGGTTAAGGGGATTATTGCATTTATTAATTTCCACCTTATTTTTATCAACACAGGCTTTATATATTCGTCCGTTTTATCGGGTTGTTGGCCGCACAAAATTCATTTTTCACTTTTAAACTTTTTTTGAGTTTATTTAAAGCAAAGCTTTAGAATTTTTTAATCGCACGGCCCCACGTTGGGCGCCAATTAAGTTTCTCACTAGTGAATTGATTGAAAAAATTTATTTTTATTTTTAACAATCACTTATTCACTATTACAATTTTTCAATGGGTCGAACTTATTTAATTCACTGCTCTTGTACTTTTCACGAATTGTTATACTGCTCGATTCGAATCTCAAAAACGGACTGACTGATCTCTAGTTCAACGATCAATAATCAAACCTCCGCTTAAGAGAATTTATCTCCAAAAATTGATAAAGAGAATGACTCAAGAGAGTCGGAAAATAGGATGATGCAATTTGCCAATTAAATTCGAAGTCCAATCTTGGCCGGAAATTGGTGTTTACATTAGCGGAGTTTAGGGACCGCTTTGGGGATCTTTTTGTTTACGTTAGCGGACTCAGGGCTCGCTTGAGACTCCGATTGTTTACAATATCGGTTTGGATGTTTACAGCATCCGTTTGATTCGGACTGCGTGAAAGTGATCTGGGTTGGAATGATTTGGAGGCCTGGTTGACAGAAATAGTTGACCACGGATTTATCTCGGGAAATTAGCTCTCGGCTCAAAGTTGATTATAAATTGGGTAAGAGCCCCTAAATAATGTGTCATATAACTTGCACATACATATTTTCTTGACCGCCAATGTACAAATGCGAATGGAAGAAGAAGACGCTCTTGCGTTTGCCGTTTTGCTTGTTCATATTTGTCTCTAATTTGTCTGAATGTATGTAAGTATGCACATTGTGCGGTTGGTTTTAGTTTTTGGTTACGGCCCAGCGTTTACAGTGTTTTTGTACTTTTAATAGTAAATTACAAAGCCAAATCTTATGATATTTGTCATGGAAACTTATCGGTCCACGGCAACAAAAACCATCTATTATACCTTCAGGTTAAGGTTGTCGTTTTTCAGACACCGGTATATTTCAAAGAAGGTTGAGTGGATTCTTTCAACCTGGCCGATCACTTCACTCTTCTGAGAGGGTGTGTAATAAACGGTTATTCCGAGGGGTTGTAAGTAGTTGAGCACTGTGGGGCAGAGTATACCCCTTTCGTTGTCTCAGACTATTGTTTCTGGTGCTGTGAAATAATGCAGGACTTCGGTCAGCTTCTCGCGAAGCTCAACTCAGGAATTTTAGATTCTCGATAGTAAAAAGGTCAATGTGCAGGATTTCGCATGGGTAGTTAGCGATAGGAGTTAGTTGCAGTTCCATCTTGGCCGGGTGTCTATCATATTTAAGCATTATACAGGCCCGGCATGAAGAGACCAACGACCTAATGCAGCTGGCCATTCTGGGGAAAATAAATGTTTCCAGGATCTGTAACGACATCTCTTTTGGATTTCTGTGGGATCTAGACTGCTCCCTATTTATTATTCCACTCGTCTCATCCTCGCCCGCTAAATTTGCGTAATGCGAAGTTTGTACCCCGGGAGGTTCTCCCGGCAGCGCTCTTGCAGAGACTGTAAGTAGCTCTCAGGAATTTGTATGCCATTAATTATTAATGGCTTCAAGTATTTCATTAAAAAGTGTAGCAAATCTTGTGTGCAATCAATGGGGATCAAGTGACGCACATATCCCGTATGTGGGGTTTCGCAAGAATATTCCAACCTGTCTGGGTCAAAGACAAGTTGATTCCTGAACACGTTAATAGGGGCTTCCACGTGAGGAATTAAGTCCGATGCGTCTTGAAGCGCACTGTGGACGGTAGCAACGGAGTTCGTTGTTGAAGTTGAGGCTGTGTCGGCATTGAGGTAGTTAACATTCGAGATGATGCGGGAAAGAGCATCAGCAACCACATTGGATTTGCCGGCTTGTAAATAAGTTCACAGTTGTATTCTTCTATGCGCGTTTTCCATCGCTTTAATGAAAAGGTTAGGGGTTGGTAATCGGTATAAACTTTAATTGACGCGGAGTCATAGAGATAGGATCGTAAATTATCAAAGGCTCATACTATCGCTAGCATTTCGTAGTTCTCCTCTGTTTTGTTCAGAGACCGCGAAATATAGGCGATTGGGTGGTCTTTCCCGTCGTCGCTTTGAGAGAGAACGGCTCCTATGGCATAATTGAAAGCATCGGTTGTCAGATGGAAAGCCTTATTTAAGTCTGGGAATGCCAAAACTTCTGAAGAGGCAAGGATGGTTTTCAAGTCGTCGAAGGCTTTCACGCCTTCTTCGCCAAGCGAAATTGAAAAATTCATGGATTGAGATGCCTTGACCTGAGCATGTTCTCCCCTCATGAATTTCGTCAGAGGTTTTGAGACTTTAGCGTAATCGTAGATAAATTTCCTATAATAAGAGGTCATTCCTAGGAAACTTTTAAGTTCCTTTAAATTCGTGGGTGGAGGCATATCTTTTATGGCTCTGACCTTCTTTTCATCTGCGTGGATCCCATCCGTCGTTACCACATAACCCAGAAATTCAACCTGGATGCGCAAAAGCTGCGTCTTTTCCAAATTCACTTGTAACTTGGCCTGCCTCAATTTTTTAAATACGGCGCTAAGGTTACGCCAGTGAGACTCGTAGTCTTTACTAAAGACAATAATATCGTCGATGAATACGTAGCAAATTTTACCTATGTGCAATACGTCGTCGATCATTCTTTGGAAAACAGCCGGGGCGTTTTTCAACCCGAATGGCAGGCGCAGAAACTCATATTTCCCGTTCAGGGTAGAAAATGCTGTTTTGGGTATGTCGAATTCCTTCATGTGATTTTGGTGGAACCCGGACGTTAAGTCAAGAGTAGTAAATAGTTTTGCCTCCCCCAGACTGGACAAGGTAGTAGATGTTATATCAGGGATTGGGTAGGTGTCGGAGATGGTGACTGCGTTGAGACGTTTAAAATCTGTCTCGGTATTGCTTTTCCCCATTGGGTTTTGGTTTTTTTGGGACTAGACATACCGGGCTATTGTAGGGGCTCTTGGAGGGTCTAATTATTCCCTCGCGCAGGAGCTCGTCGACCTGGTTTTCCACTTCCCCTCTCATGTTCGCGGGGTAAGGGTAGCTATTTGAATATATGGGTTCCTGGGTACTTGTCCGGATTTCAGCTCGAACACTTGCGTCCACGGCCTCGCCTGGCGAGAGTGGATCAAGAATCGTGGAGAATTCAGAAATCAGGGAATCGAGGCATTCCCTCGCTTCTACTGGATGTTGACTGTCGATTAGCGAATGGACATTTAAGGAAGGCATGGCAAGTAGCGGAATTTTCACTGCTGGTGTTATTGTTAAAGAATAATTTTTTCTATCAATAATTGCTTTAAGGGATTTTAAAGTGACGTCCCCAATAATGCCATGGAAGGCAGTTAAACCGGGAAGAACAAAGAAGGTGACCGGAGAGTCATTACCTATGGGCCTGAGGAATGGTCCGCTCAGTTGATGCGTTATTTTTATCTCCCCTCCAGTGGATTGAACTGGGAAGGGTTTCAACAAAGGCTTGCATCCCTTGGCTATCTGGGGGCTAATGAAGTTCTTATTCGCTCCAGTGTCTATCAGAAACTGTAGCTTAGCCCCATATTTCACGCCATACCCTATGTATTGAACGCTAGAGAGGCTTCGGCCATAAAATTTACCGCCCCAGTACTACCAGCCTCCGTGTGAGGTTGGTGGCCAGTCTGATTGTCTGGTAAGGCTTCATTTTAGTAAGCCTTACTGACGGATTTTTCCTCATGCTGGCTCAAAGCGGCCTCACCCGAGAATGGGGTGGTTTAATTGATATAATTTTTGGGATTTCCGGAAAGGGTTAAGGTTAGATGAGGCGCTGGGGCTGCGCTTAACGCTCGAATTATCGTTACCCTGGTTTGAGCGATAGGAGTGGCCAGACTGGTGGGGCTCTATTTTGATTGCTCAGGGATTTAAATATCTATGCGGGGACTGAGAATTCCTGCCTACGTCCTGATACTGGTATTGGTTATTATAAGAAGAGTAGTTAGACTGGGGCCAAGAGTACTTCTGCCGATAAGGCTGAGGGGATAACAACTTACTAGGGTATGTGACATGATTCATTGAGGCCAGATTATGTAACTCTAAACAGATTGCGTAGGCCTCTGGCAAATTCTTTGGGCCGCGAATTACTAGTAGCTAAGAGAGGTCACCGCTAAGACCTCTGATAAAAACATCCAAGGCTCTGTCCCTATAAGTTTCGACCAGCGCTCCAAGAATTTCCTGTTTTAGTTACCGTTTTTAAGGCAGCGTATTATCAGGGCAAATTGAGCATTTATTCCCGAGTAAAATGCTTCCATGGTCTTCGCCCCCTGAGTCATTTGCCCCATCAGTATTTTAGTGTGCGAAGATCTTGCTTATCGGCGTATTGGATTATCGGCGATTAGGACGCGTTTTGTCTTGGTCCAGTCGTCTTCTGCCACGTTGTATGACAGAAGGGTCGTCTCCCCTAATCTTTTGCCTAATGCTAACGACTATAGAACGATAGAGAGGTCTTTCCTTGCTTATTTCGTAATCTTTCAGAATGGCCTCCGCTCTATCCATCCAAGGGTCGTAGCCACCAGCTTCTCCCTCAAACACCTGCAGTTCTTTTACGCAATCCGGCAATCTAGCTATCTCTTTTAATTCGTACTCCGTGCGGTCGGGAGTCAATGGCTTCGGTTGGGGAGCAACTTCGTTAACCTTTTCTTGAGCCTCTTCTAGGCTCACTACCTTGTCACTAACTTTTTTCACATCCTCTCTAACATCGACCATCTGGCCAAGCAAGAAGGCCAAAGTTGCCTCAAATTTAGTAAGAGCTGCCTTCATTTCCTCCATATTAACAAATCGATTCTAAGTTTTTGGATTAGGGGTTTTTTGGTGACGACGGAGTTACGGTTACGATTTTGATTCAATAAATTTTATTCAATATATTCGCTGAAAAAGCCTCACTTACCCGTGCTTTGTGTAATTCTAGTTTATGTTCCTTCGTTCTTCGTGTAGGGAGTGGTCGGTCACTTACAAAGTGCAGATTCTATTTAGGAAAAAAAGACTTTATTACAGGTACAATTATTTCAAGGGGAAAGTGAATTCTTGCGTGTGTTCGGGTTTTTTTTATATTTGCTTCGTGGGTTTTTCGTCATTATTACTTTTTTACTTGGTGTATGCTTGTACAAGTTAATTTCCATAATAATTAAGATTTTTTTTCCACCTCATGCCCTTTTAAAACCTGAGGTCCTGGATTTGGTGAGGCTTAAAAGGACGTTGCGTCGCAGATTTATGCGTTCTCGAGACCCTGCTGACAAAAGAGAATATCGTCGTGCTGAAGACGATCTTAAGAAACTTTTGCTTAGAACGAAGAGTGAATACCTTGCTGATATGCTCCGCAATGCTGATCCCACAAAGCCGTATGGATTCAATCTCTGGAGGGCAACAAGGAATATTAAAGGACAGCCCCCCTCGCCGAATTCCAAACAGCAGAATTGCCAAGGCGTTACCTAGGAATGGTAAACTATTTCTAGTTCTCCTTTTCAACTACATGCTACGTATCCACAATTTTCCCACACAGTGAAAGTGTGCTGTGATATCGATGATATCATTTCTTTGTATCAGCTTGCAATTTTTCTTAAATACACAATGTTTACTTTTTCGCATTTCTTTTAATTTTTTATTTGTTTTATAGGTGTATGTTGAATTTTTATAGTTAAATATCAGTTCTGATTCCTGATCTATTTCAAAGTTTTCTTCATTAGGCATCGGTATTATCTGTTGTATTTTTACTGTTATAAAGTTTTTTGGTATTTCTATTGCGAATACTAAAAGATTATTTCTGAACATAGCCGTAGCTAACTTTATATGGTTTAGTTTGTTGAAATCGATATTGTATTTTTTTATTTCGTGATCTGTTAATATGCTGGGATGTAATATATTGTATCTAGCAGAAGCAACGTTATCCTGAAAATGTTCAATCTTAGTTTTTATTAACTGAATTTTTATCTGTTGGTCGTAATATAAGTTCTCCTGGTATCTGTTATTTTCGAATTTGCTAATTGCATTCAATTGTCTCTCTATTGCCTCTCTATCCGATTTAACTATTTGTTCAATGTATTTTATTGTATCATTGAAATACGTATTTATATAAATTTGCTTGTTTAATGCTTCATCTGTTTCCTGCATGTTTTCTTTAAATGTAGAGATATGATTCTCAACTTCTTTCCTGTCTTCATCGTCCATTGTTCCAAACAACCATTTTGCTGAACTACCTACTACATTAATTAATCCTCTTCTTTCGCGATTGTGGTTTCCATATAGGGTATACAATTTGTTTTTTGTTTCAGTTAGTTCCGATTGTAATATGTGTTTGTTGTCATTGTTTGTCATTTCTATGTTATTTCCTATTTCGTTCAAAATATTGTCAATATCTTTTAAGTTTATTATATGTACTACTATATCTGTTGTTATAATTATATCTTGATTTTTCATCTCTTTTTGCGCATACTCGTCCTGATCAGGTATTTCTTGAATCGTTAGTGTTCCCGCTGTTGTTGTTATTGCCATTGTCAGTAGTATTGTCGTCAGCAACATAGTCGTCGTTAGTATTTTCTGTAAATTTATAAGGGCGTTTAATATTTATTGGGTCAATATTACCGAGATTTGCTTTTTTGAATTTCGGAGCTTCTTTGTGTCTGACTGCCTTGTAGTTCATTATAAAACCCTCTTCTCGTTTTTCTTCATAATGCTCCCTGTTGCCGTTGTGCTTTTCTAACATTTTTTGTTTAGCGCTATCTATATTTTCTTTTATTTTTGTCAATTCTATCTTATTGTTGTGGGCTTCTTTCATTGTAATTTCTCACTGCTCTCTGCATAATTTGTTTTACTGACATATTCGACGCTTCCGTTTTATATGTTATTCTAAACTTTTCTGCTAGTGAATTGTGTAGTCTTTCTACATCTGAATTGCCAGTGTGACTATTCGGTTTTGTTAAGTGTAATTCTATCCCTTCTTGTCTTAGTAGTTCTTTAATCCTGAATGAATCAAATTCGTTATCAGCTATTATTTTACCTGGTTTGCCTATTTTCGTAAAATGTTCCTCCAATTGATCTACTATAGTGATATGATTTCTATCATTTAATGGGTATACTGCTGCGAACTTTGAAAATTTATCTATGGTCGTTAAAAAATGTGTATTTTTTATTACATATGTATCCAAGTGTATTATCTGATTTTTATCTGATGGGGTTTCCGTTTTACTGAATTTATTTTTAATAGGATTTCTATCATATTTTATTTCTTTGCAAAAATCGCATTGATTTATAACCATTTGCACCAACTCTAACAATTTTGGAAAGTAAATCTTGTTTTTCAATTGGTTATATGTTTCCTGAATTCCTGAGTGCATACTTTCTCTTACATGATAAAACGAAATTTGTCTTACTGCTTCTGTTTCATGTTCAATATCTTGAGCTCTGAGTGTGCATTTTATGAATTCTAATTGTTTGTTGTCTGAAAACATTTCTATTAGTTTTTCTTGTACTATGTTATACTCTTGATACGATAATTCTGAATAGATTCCGACTTTTCCTTTGTGTATATATTTCCTGAAAATATCTCCCATTGTTGGAAAGTCATGTTTTGCTATAAATATTATTGATTTTCCATGTATTGTTTTATACTCGTCTGTTTTACTGTCTGTAATAATTATTTGTGTTTTATATTTGTTAACTATTTCCTCTTTTATATAAAAATGATTGTGTAAATTTTCTTCGGCTGAGTGTAATGTTGATGTTGAGAGATTATCTTCAATGTTTGCTATCATGTTTATGTCTGAAATATTATCTTTGTATTCATTGTCTCTTTCGTTTTCGGTTTTGTTCGTGAGGTCGCTGTCTTCCAGTCTGCTAAGAAAATCTGCCACTCTGTTCTCTTTTCCTTTCAAGTAATCTATCTCAAATTGATATTCTCCTAATTTTAATAACCATCTCTGGTGTCTGGGTGAAATATCTTTACCTTTATGTTTTGAGTGTAAGAATTTTATTGGCTGGTGGTCAGTTAATATTTTGAATTTATTCCCGTAAAGGTATGGTCTGAAATAATTGACGCTCCATAGTATTGCTAGGAATTCTTTGTCTGTTGCTGAATAATTTTTTTCATGATTGTTTAGCTTTCTTGATGCAAAGCAGATTGGATGACCGTCTTGAGATAGGACAGATCCAATTGCATAATTTGATGCATCTGTAGTTAATGTAAATTTTTTTTCAAAATTGGGATATCTTAAAATTGGGTGAGAACTGATTAAATGTTTTAATTTTTCAAATGCTTCGACATAGGTGGGGTCTTTTAGATTTATTTTAACATTTTTTTTCAAATACTTGGTTATTGGCTGTGCTACTTTAGCATAATATTTTATAAATTTTCTGTAATAACCTGTTATACCTAAGAAGCTTATTATTTGCTTCTCTGTTCGTGGTAACAGTAATTTTTCTATGATTGCGATCTTATTTGGATTTGGCTTAATGCCCTCTTTTGTAAGGATATGTCCTAGAAATTCAGTTTCCTTTTTCATGAAGTTACACTTGTCAATCTGTATTTTTAAATTTTTCTTTTCTAATATTTGGAATATTTCGTTAATAGCTTGAATATGTTCTTTTAATGAGGTGCTGAAAATAAGTATATCGTCTAGATACACGACGCATTTTTTATTAATGTGATCCCTAAGTATTTCATTCATAAGTCTTTGGAATGTGGCAGGGGCATTTTTCAACCCAAATGGCATTCTTTTTCTGTCTAATTCTCGGACTAAGATCTGATGGTAGCCTTTGGCTAAATCTATTGTAGTGAAGTATTGAGCTCTTCCTAGTTTATCCAAAATAGAATTAATGTTCGGAATCGGAAATTTGTCGTCTATGGTTATTTCATTTAACTTCCTGTAGTCTATTACTATCCTTAACTTTTTCTTTCCTGAGTTGTCGATCTTCTTCGGGATTACTATAAGTGGGCTAGAGTATCTTGAATTACTCTTTCTAATTATACCCTGTTCTTCCATTTCTTTTATTTGTTTCCTAACTTCTTCCTCGTGTTGTGGTGGGTATCTATAAAGTTTTGAGTTTAACTGTTCCTCTGTATTGGTCCGTATTTCGTGTTCAATTTCTGTCGTACTAGTTAGTTGGTCTCCCTCCTTAAAAAAAAGTTTGCTAAATCGTTGTACAATGACTTTAATTTCTGTGACTTCTTCTTCATTTAAGTGGTCGAGTTTCAAATTCTCTAAGTTTTTACTGCTACTTTCTAATACGGAAACTTCTTCGTATTGATATGGATTGTTTATAATTACGTTTTCTTTTTGATTTAAAATTAAAACCTTCCTCTCAATGTTTATAAATGCATTCAAAAAATTTAGGAGGTCTATCCCTATGATAAAATTGTATTTTCTTCCCTTAAGCGGAGCTAATTTCCATCGTACTCTTGCGTTATTTGGTAAGTTAAATTCTTTTGGGGCTGTGGTATGATTTTCGTACGCTATTACGTCTTTGCTGTTAATTGTAGTGTATGGTATGGGCGTATTTAGTCTCATTTTTCTGTAACCGTTAATCTGGTCGCTAACTAAACTCAAGGTGGCTCCTGTGTCTATTAAGGCCACGTATTTCTGTTTGTCTATGTTAAGTTCTATTAGTGGTAACCCATCCGAGGCGGCTTCGTAAAAAAAACCGTATTATTGAATTCTGCCTGTGGATAGTTTTCCATTTGATTATTATCGTGTTTACTGTTCGAGTTATGGTCACTGTTGTAGTTGTCATTTTCGTATCTGCTTTGGTCGGTATTGTTTTGGTGTTGGTTGGCTTCTATGTTATCTACCTCCATAGGTACTACATTCGCTGGCCTATTTTGCTTAGACTGATGTGATCCTGCTTGTTGATTCCACTGATTATTTTGATATCGTCTACTTTGTCCGGAGTTATTGCCTCTAAAATTCTGAGGGGTATTGTTCTGTCAAACTTGTCCTGAATTGTTGCTCTGATAATTTCGATGTACATTTTGCATTGTATTGTTTTGCTGATTATATTGTTGATTGGTATTCTTATTTTGATGTGCATTTTGCATTGTATTGTTTTGCTGATTATATTGTTGATTGGTATTCTGGTTGTTGTTCCTGTAATTGTTTTGATTAGGTCTACCTTTCCTATACTGATACCTAATGCAACTATTCTCATATCTGCGTTGCATCATTATCTTTAATATATATATATATATATATATAATCTCCGACTTCGTAGATCTTGTCTAGTAATGTCATTGTGTCATTTCTTTGGCTGTGTTAACTAATAAACTTTCGACATTACTTAAATCTATAAAATTATCATTCATATGATACACAATTAATTCATCATTTTTATATTTTATATTTTGAATTTCTACTGCAAGCTCGCTCACCGAATTCACTCTCAGGTCACATATCCTCTTGTAGATTTGGTGCGGCTCCGTGTCTGGTCTGTACCTTAACTTCAAGGTGGCTTTTATCAGGTCCCAGTTGTCCGGCTCCGGAATATTTATTACTGCATCCTTTGCTTGACCCTGAATTGTCCTGTAGAATATTGTCCTTGTGGCTTCTCTCTTGAGTTGTGGGTCCTCTACCGTCTGTAACAGGTACTCCACGCTACTGAAGAAGGAGTTGATGGAGATTTCCCCGGTTCCCGTAAAGGTTGCCAAACGATTGATGTTTTTGAACAACCGCTCTTGTTGGGCTGGGTTGTTTCCATTTCCTTGGAGCTGTACATACGCTTGTTGCAGTTGCTCCAGCTGTCTTTCCCTTATGGCCAATTGTTCCAAAAGATCCGCTTGGGGCATCTGGCCGTTATCGTGAGCCATCCTGCTATTGTCGTATGAAGCGATCCTTCGCTGCCTTCTTATATCCAGGTTGAGTTGATTTCCTTCTTAGCGCTGTCTAAGTCGATTTTAGTTCGATCTCTACAGGCATTAATCCACTGATTTTTAGTTGGATTTAATGCTGTTGCGCTGCTTGGTCTGGTTTTGCTTTGATCAATGCACTTTTCTATGCACTGCACCACGTTCACTTAGCGGACTGATTTTTAGTTCGCTTCTGTTCGCTGACTTTTTGTGTTTTTTATTTATCACAAACAATTTTTGTTATATTTTTTTTTCTTCACTTTAAGTTTGATTTGAATAATCACTGGACCCTCTTTAATTAAAAAGGATCCTACCGGCTGCGCCAATTTTGTTTAAGGAGTTGCGAAGTTTAAAAAAAATAAATTATTTGTAAGTAAAACACGTCAAGCGGGTTTGGTGGGCAAAAATCAACTCAATATTCTTTATTGATAATGTTTTAAAGAAAACTTAATTTAGGTTTACAGAAGTGCTTATTAGGTCTTCTTACGAATTATTCTGGTCGACATGTGTAAGATCGTTGGCCTCTAGTTAGCCTGAATTTAATAACGATCGATGAACTATGCATTTCCTGTTTACTGTGTTATATTGCTTATTTGGATTTTATATTTTCTTAGAACTTATTTTGGTTGGCATGTGCCAGATCGTTAGCCTGTGCATTTCCTGTTTGCTGTATTACTTTAATATATTGTTTATTTAGCATTTAATGAGTTAAGCATTTAAGCATTTAATGAGTTAAACTTGAACAAAACGCGCCGGCAAAGCTTTACTAGGTCTCTTTTTTGGAAAAGGCGGTGCACGGGATCAGAAGTGCGAGGAGTCATTTTTGCAAAGGCGGTGCACGGGATCAGAAACAGGTCTCTCTTTTGGAAAACGCGGCGCACCGGACCAGAAGTGCGAGCAGTTCACTTTTGGAAAACGCAGCGCACGGGATGAGAAGTGCGAGCAGAGCAAATTTATGTGGACAACAGGAGTCTTTTGCCTTCGGGCTGATGCCAAGTGACCCGGGAAGGAGTTTACCTAGACGACCTCGAGGAGAGTGTGCCGGCCCAGGACCAGCGGCGGAGCACCCGGAGACACGCGTGTGTGTGTGCGTGAGAGCGAGACGGGTGAGTGAGTGGAGTGAACCGCATTTTGGCCAGCGAGAGTCCCGTGCAATGAGAAATTTCTCGAAGGCCTCGATGCGGCTTCGCCCAGAGTAGGCTAGAATTTATAAACCATGACCTAACCTAACCCGTTAATTGCGAGCACTGAGAAAAAAAACATGAACCAAGAATTTAAATAAAGAATATTTTCTTACATATCTGAACATGTTATTCTTTTTCCCTTTGACTACTTTGGTTTCTGATTTGATTTCCGAGCTGACTACACCGAGAGAAAGGGGTGGACCCAACTTTAGGAAACCTGTTGCTCATTAATTAAATAAGAATATTTCTCAGATATTAAAAATACTACGCACTGCCACACCCTCTTTCCAAAGGAACTTCGGGAAATATTTTTTTAAAAGGAAAATTTATTCTTCTTCTTCTATCACTGCCGGCTGTATTGAGCCAACTCGCGCCCGACTACACTGGGAAAACAAAATAAAGTAGAAACTCGAGTTAAAAATGAATCAATAAAAATACCCCAATAAATGTATTTCTTGCCTGATTTTAATGCAACTCGTAGGAAAAAAAAAATCCAATCCAGCTGGCCACGCATAAATATGAATATTTCCAGACAAATGCCTAGATTTTAGGCCATAAATTCTGCCCTAGGGAAAAGTTGTCCCCATAATCGATCCCCTCTCTCTCGGCCTTCTCGTAGCGAATGCTATGAGCCAGGCCCAAATGCGCGTTACCGCTGACGCTTTTCACTCTGCTACAGACACCGAATAAACTGTTTCTCTCACTTCGTACCCCGGTGGCTGGCACTCTACATCTCACGCCAGCCAACCGACTTTCGTCTTAGACCTTTTTGTCCCATATCTTTACAAATATTTTCGGTAAAGAGACCCTGGCGGGACTGAGTATATCCCACCCTACGAGACTTCTTTACAGGAATATGAATTGACCTGCTCAGCCTAAGCTGGGAGTTGGTTGTTAACTTATATATTCTTGGTCAGGATCACTAGCCGAGTCGATCTAGCCATGTCCGTCTGTCCGTCCGTCCGTCTGTCCGTCTGTCCGTATGAACGCTGAGATCTTGGAAACTATACAAGCTACAATACTGGGATTAGGCATGCAGATTCCTGAGATTCCTGCGCAGCGCAAGTTTGTTTCAACGGAGTGCCACGCCCACTCTAACGCCCACAAGCCGCCCAAAACTGTGGCTCCTGCAGTTTTAATGCTAGAATAAAAATGTTAACTGAAATGTATTGTTCTCGTAAATACCTATCGATTGACCCAAAAAAAGGTTTGTCACGCCCACTCTAACGCCCACAAACCGCCCAAACCTGTGGCGCCAACAACTTTCATGCTAGATACAAAATTTTAACTGAAATGTATTGGTCTCGTCAATAGCTATCGATTGATCCAAAATTTGCTACGGCCACTTTAACGCTTAACAGTTCCAGTTGGTACCCTTTTATTTTGGGCTTGTCCTTGCTAAGTGTTCTGGGTTTCAAATTTTTTTGTTTGATCCCACTTGTTCTGGCTATCATTGTTATTTTCATATTTATTATTGCTTTGGTTATAGCCGTTGTTAGCCCTATTCTGAACCTGGATAGACTCGTCTACCTCCATTGGTTCTGGCTTATTTTGTGGCTGCCTATGGGTGTTCCACTGATTTTGTTGCTTATTATTAAATCTACCCTGGTTCCAAGAATTACTTTTGTTCTGATTATAATAACCATAAGTATTTTTGTTCTGGTTGTTGTCATGATTAAACCTTAAATTATTATTGTTTCGCTGGTTATTGTAATTGTTGTTTTGTTGTCTTGGCTTGTGGTTGAAATGTCTTTGACCATTTCCACCAGAGTTTGGCTCACTATTTTTTCTTTGAGTAGTTGAGAAACTATTTGCGAAATGCGCCCTCATGTTGTTGCTTTCCAATTCCTGAACTATGACCATTGCATTCGGTAGGTCAGGTGGATTCATTGAGAAAATAATATCTGAAATTTGGCCGTTAAGGCCGGTAATGAAAACTCTAAGAGCAGTCTTCCTATGTTTTTCATTCATTTCTGCTGTTGTCGGTTTGTTTCTACCGTAGGTCATAATTGTTTTATTAATAAGTAGAGTTACTTTTCTATTAACTGTACCATAATAATCCATAATGGATAATTTTCCCTGACTCAAAACACTTAGCTCCTGTTCAATAATATGAATTGGTCGTTTGTCGCTAAAGACAAGGTCAAGTCTGGCCAATATGGCATCGAAATTTAATATCGTACCGTTATGGGTTAAGGCATCGTTTGCCATTCCTGTTATTTTGTTTCTTAATATTGACAAGGCTGAATAAAATCTTTCACTCCCTCTGGCATATTGCCCCATGGCTATTTCAGCTGATTCTCTCCAGCTTACATATTTACCTTCTTCTCCTTTATATTCCCAAACAGATTTGATGATCTCATAAGATGTGTCTCACTTGATATTTGGATCTATAAGCTCTATCTGATAATCCTCAACCGATTTAATTTTATAAGAAAGCTGCGATCTTAAGTTAACGATCTCTTCCTTTAATAGATTCAATTCAAAATGTACAATTTGTTTAATTAAATCCGTCTGTCCGTCCGTCCGTCTGTCCGTCTGTCCGTCTGTCCGTATGAACGCTGAGATCTTGGAAACTATACAAGCTACAATACTGGGATTAGGCATGCAGATTCCTGCGCAGCGCAAGTTTGTTTCAACAGAGTGCCACGCCCACTCTAACGCCCACAAGCCGCCCAAAACTGTGGCTCCTACAGTTTTAATGCTAGAATAAAAATGTTAACTGAAATGTATTGTTCTCGTAAATACCTATCGATTGACCCAAAAAAAAGTTTCTCACGCCCACTCTAACGCCCACAAACCGCCCAAACCTGTGGCGCCAACAACTTTCATGCTAGATACAAAATTTTAACTGAAATGTATTGGTCTCGTCAATAGCTATCGATTGATCCAAAATTTGCTACGGCCACTTTAACGCCCATAACGCTTAACAGTTCCAGTTGGTACCCTTTTATTTTGGGCTTGTCCTTGCTAAGTGTTCTGGGTTTCAATTTTTTTTGTTTGATCCCACTTGTTCTGGCTATAATTCTTATTTTCATATTTATTATAGCTTTGGTTATAGCCGTTGTTAGCCCTATTCTGAACCTGGATAGACTCGTCTACCTCCATTGGTTCTGGCTTATTTTGTGGCTGCCTATGGGTGTTCCACTGATTTTGTTGCTTATTATTAAATCTACCCTGGTTCCAAGAATTATTTTTGGTCTGATTATAATAACCATAAGTATTTTTGTTCTGGTTGTTGTCATGATTAAACATTAAATTATTATTGTTTCGCTGGTTATTGTAATTGTTGTTTTGTTGTCTTGGCTTGTGGTTGAAATGTCTTTGACCATTTCCACCAGAGTTTGGCTCACTATTTTTTCTTTGAGTAGTTGAGAAACTATTTGCGAAATGCGCCCTCATGTTGTTGCTTTCCAATTCCTGAACTATGACCATTGCATTCGGTAGGTCAGGTGGATTCATTGAGAAAATAATATCTGAAATTTGGCCGTTAAGGCCGGTAATGAAAACTCTAAGAGCAGTCTTCCTATGTTTTTCATTCATTTCTGCTGTTGTCGGTTTGTTTCTACCGTAGGTCATAATTGTTTTATTAATAAGTAGAGTTACTTTTCTATTAACTGTATTATAATAATCCATAATGGATAATTTTCCCTGACTCAAAACACTTAGCTCCTGTTCAATAATATGAATTGGTCGTTTGTCGCTAAAGACAAGGTCAAGTCTGGCCATTATGGCATCGAAATTTAATACCGTACCGTTATGGGTTAAGGCATCGTTTGCCATTCCTGTTATTTTGTTTCTTAATATTGACAAGGCTGAATAAAATCTTTCACTCCCTCTGGCATATTGCCCCATGGCTATTTCAGCTGATTCTCTCCAGCTTACATATTTACCTTCTTCTCCTTTATATTCCCAAACAGATTTGATGATCTCATAAGATGTGTCTCACTTGATATTTGGATCTATAAGCTCTATCTGATAATCCTCAACCGATTTAATTTTATAAGAAAGCTGCGATCTTAAGTTAACGATCTCTTCCTTTAATAGATTCAATTCAAAATGTACAATTTGTTTAATTAAATCTCCTACATTTAACATTGTAATGTTTGTAATCGCCTGATGATGTTCTTGAGGCGGATTTATGTGGAGTTTTTTATATTCTCCAGTCTGGCTTGTTGAAGGTTCTGACATTTTGAGAATATTTTCGAAATCGGAAGTTAATTCTTCCACTTTGTATGTTTATATTTCTTTTTTACAAATTTCTTGATAAACAAAAAAAAACTAAAATAATAGTATCGCTCACGAATCGTGCTCCTTATTTTTCTTCTCGTTGTTTTTTTTTTTTTTTTGATCCTGTTGGGGTTGTTCTTTTCTGGGATGATGATCCTGCTTGGGGTCGTCCTTCCTTTTTTGTATTTTCGGGTCTTCCTTCTTTCTTTGTTTTTAAATTGGGGTCTTCCTTCTTTTTTAGTATTTATTCTTGGCGAGGGATTGCCCTTCAGCCTTTTTTCTTTAAATGTCTTTTTGTTGATGATTTTGGAGATTTTTGTTAATTTTTGTTTTTAAACATTTTTTAAATAAAGTGTATTTCACAACGGTTATTTGTTTCGATGAATTTTGTACACTTTTTATTTTTTTATATTGTCCGAGCTGTGAATTTATGTTATGATCACTATATTCTAATTTGAGATTTAAGGGGATAATTCGATTAATTATTTTCCACCTTAGTTTTTTTTTTTGATCAACCCAAACTTTTTATTTTTTTGCCGGTTAAGGGGATTATTGCATTTATTAATTTCCACCTTATTTTTATCAACACAGGCTTTATATATTCGTCCGTTGTATCGGGTTGTTGGCCGCGCAAAATTCATTTTTCACTTTTAAACTTTTTTTGAGTTTATTTAAAGCAAAGCTTTAGAATTTGTTAATCGCACGGCCCCACGTTGGGCGCCAATTAAGTTTCTCACTAGTGAATTGATTGAAAAAATTTATTTTTATTTTTAACAATCACTTATTCACTATTACAATTTTTCAATGGGTCGAACTTATTTAATTCACTGCTCTTGTACTTTTCACGAATTGTTATACTGCTCGATTCGAATCTCAAAAACGGACTGACTGCTCTCTAGTTCAACGATCAATAATCAAACCTCCGCTTAAGAGAATTTATCTCCAAAAATTGATAAAGAGAATGACTCAAGAGAGTCGGAAAATAGGATGATGCAATTTGCCAATTAAATTCGAAGTCCAATCTTGGCCGGAAATTGGTGTTTACATTAGCGGAGTTTAGGGACCGCTTTGGGGATCTTTTTGTTTACGTTAGCGGACTCAGGGCTCGCTTGGGACTCCGATTGTTTACAATATCGGTTTGGATGTTTACAGCATCCGTTTGATTCGGACTGCGTGAAAGTGATCTGGGTTGGAATGATTTGGAGGCCTGGTTGACAGAAATAGTTGACCACGGATTTATCTCGGGAAATTAGCTCTCGGCTCAAAGTTGATTATAAATTGGGTAAGAGCCCCTAAATAATGTGTCATATAACTTGCACATACATATTTTCTTGACCGCCAATGTACAAATGCGAATGGAAGAAGAAGACGCGCTTGCGTTTGCCGTTTTGCTTGTTCATATTTGTCTCTAATTTGTCTGAATGTATGTAAGTATGCACATTGTGCGGTTGGTTTTAGTTTTTGGTTACGGCCCAGCGTTTACAGTGTTTTTGTACTTTTAATAGTAAATTACAAAGCCAAATCTTATGATATTTGTCATGGAAACTTATCGGTCCACGGCAATAAAAACCATCTATTATACCTTCAGGTTAAGGTTGTCGTTTTTCAGACACCGGTATATTTCAAAGAAGGTTGAGTGGATTCTTTCAACCTGGCCGATCACTTCACTCTTCTGAGAGGGTGTGTAATAAACGGTTATTCCGAGGGGTTGTAAGTAGTTGAGCACTGTGGGGCAGAGTATACCCCTTTCGTTGTCTCAGACTATTGTTTCTGGTGCTGTGAAATAATGCAGGACTTCGGTCAGCTTCTCGCGAAGCTCAACTCAGGAATTTTAGATTCTCGATAGTAAAAAGGTCAATGTGCAGGATTTCGCATGGGTAGTTAGCGATAGGAGTTAGTTGCAGTTCCATCTTGGCCGGGTGTCTATCATATTTAAGCATTATACAGGCCCGGCATGAAGAGACCAACGACCTAATGCAGCTGGCCATTCTGGGGAAAATAAATGTTTCCAGGATCTGTAACGACATCTCTTTTGGATTTCTGTGGGATCTAGACTGCTCCCTATTTATTATTCCACTCGTCTCATCCTCGCCCGCTAAATTTGCGTAATGCGAAGTTTGTACCCCGGGAGGTTCTCCCGGCAGCGCTCTTGCAGAGACTGTAAGTAGCTCTCAGGAATTTGTATGCCATTAATTATTAATGGCTTCAAGTATTTCATTAAAAAGTGTAGCAAATCTTGTGTGCAATCAATGGGGATCAAGTGACGCACATATCCCGTATGTGGGGTTTCGCAAGAATATTCCAACCTGTCTGGGTCAAAGACAAGTTGATTCCTAAACACGTTAATAGGGGCTTCCACGTGAGGAATTAAGTCCGATGCGTCTTGAAGCGCACTGTGGACGGTAGCAACGGAGTTCGTTGTTGAAGTTGAGGCTGTGTCGGCATTAAGGTAGTTAACATTCGAGATGATGCGGGAAAGAGCATCAGCAACCACATTGGATTTGCCCGGCTTGTAAATAAGTTCACAGTTGTATTCTTCTATGCGCGCTTTCCATCGTTTTAATGAAAAGGTTAGGGGTTGGTAATCGGTATAAACTTTAATTGACGCGGAGTCATAGAGATAGGATCGTAAATTATCAAAGGCTCATACTATCGCTAGCATTTCGTAGTTCTCCTCTGTTTTGTTCAGAGACCGCGAAATATAGGCGATTGGACGGTCTTTCCCATCGTCGCCTTGAGAGAGAACGGCTTCTATGGCATAATTGAAAGCATCGGTTGTCAGATGGAAAGCCTTATTTAAGTCTGGGAATGCCAAAACTTCTGAAGAGGCAAGGATGGTTTTCAAGTCGTCGAAGGCTTTCACGCCTTCTTCGCCAAGCGAAATTGAAAAATTCATGGATTGAGATGCCTTGACCTGAGCATGTTCTCCCCTCATGAATTTCGTCAGAGGTTTTGAGACTTTAGCGTAATCGTAGATAAATTTCCTATAATAAGAGGTCATTCCTAGGAAACTTTTAAGTTCCTTTAAATTCGTGGGTGGAGGCATATCTTTTATGGCTCTGACCTTCTCTTCATCTGCGTGGATCCCATCCGTCGTTACCACATAACCCAGAAATTCAACCTGGATGCGCAAAAGCTGCGTCTTTTCCAAATTCACTTGTAACTTGGCCTGCAAATTTTACCTATGTGCAATACGTCGTCGATCATTCTTTGGAAAACAGCCGGGGCGTTTTTCAACCCGAATGGCAGGCGCAGAAACTCATATTTCCCGTTCAGGGTAGAAAATGCTGTTTTGGGTATGTCGAATTCCTTCATGTGATTTTGGTGGAACCCGGACGTTAAGTCAAGAGTAGTAAATAGTTTTGCCTCCCCCAGACTGGACAAGGTAGTAGATGTTATATCAGGGATTGGGTAGGTGTCGGAGATGGTGACTGCGTTGAGACGTTTAAAATCTGTCTCGGTATTGCTTTTCCCCATTGGGCTTTGGTTTTTTTGGGACTAGACATACCGGGCTAATGTAGGGGCTCTTGGAGGGTCAAATTATTCCCTCGCGCAGGAGCTCGTCGACCTGGTTTTCCACTTCCCCTCTCATGTTCGCGGGGTAAGGGTAGCTATTTGAATATATGGGTTCCTGGGTACTTGTCCGGATTTCAGCTCGAACACTTGCGTCCACGGCGTCGCCTGGCGAGAGTGGATCAAGAATCGTGGAGAATTCAGAAATCAGGGAATCGAGGCATTCCCTCGCTTCTACTGGATGTTGACTGTCGATTAGCGAATGGACATTTAAGGAAGGCATGGCAAGTAGCGGAATTTTCACTGCTGGTGTTATTGTTAAAGAATAATTTTTTCTATCAATAATTGCTTTAAGGGATTTTAAAGTGACGTCCCCAATAATGCCATGGAAGGCAGTTAAACCGGGAAGAACAAAGAAGGTGACCGGAGAGTCATTACCTATGGGCCTGAGGAATGGTCCGCTCAGTTGATGCGTTATTTTTATCTCCCCTCCAGTGGATTGAACTGGGAAGGGTTTCAACAAAGGCTTGCATCCCTTGGCTATCTGGGGGCTAATGAAGTTCTTATTCGCTCCAGTGTCTATCAGAAACTGTAGCTTAGCCCCATATTTCACGCCATACCCTATGTATTGAACGCTAGAGAGGCTTCGGCCATAAAATTTACCGCCCCAGTACTACCAGCCTCCGTGTGAGGTTGGTGGCCAGTCTGATTGTCTGGTAAGGCTTCATTTTAGTAAGCCTTACTGACGGATTTTTCCTCATGCTGGCTCAAAGCGGCCTCACCCGAGAATGGGGTGGTTTAATTGATATAATTTTTGGGATTTCCGGAAAGGGTTAAGGTTAGATGAGGCGCTGGGGCTGCGCTTAACGCTCGAATTATCGTTACCCTGGTTTGAGCGATAGGAGTGGCCAGACTGGTGGGGCTCTATTTTGATTGCTCAGGGATTTAAATATCTATGCGGGGACTGAGAATTCCTGCCTACGTCCTGATACTGGTATTGGTTATTATAAGAAGAGTAGTTAGACTGGGGCCAAGAGTACTTCTGCCGGTAAGGCTGAGGGGATAAAAACTTACTAGGGTATGTGACATGATTCATTGAGGCCAGATTATGTAACTCTAAACAGATTGCGTAGGCCTCTGGCAAATTCTTTGGGCCGCGAATTACTAGTAGCTAAGAGAGGTCACCGCTAAGACCTCTGATAAAAACATCCAAGGCTCTGTCCCTATAAGTTTCGACCAGCGCTCCAAGAATTTCCTGTTTTAGTTACCGTTTTTAAGGCAGCGTATTATCAGGGCAAATTGAGCATTTATTCCCGAGTAAAATGCATCCATGGTCTTCGCCCCCTGAGTCATTTGCCCCATCAGTATTTTAGTGTGCGAAGATCTTGCCTTTCGGCGTAATGGAGCATTAGGACGCGTTTTGTCTCGGGCCAGTCGTCTTCTGCCACGTTGTATGACAGAAGGGTCGTCTCCCCTAATCTGTTGCCTAATGCTTACGACTATAGAACGATAGAGAGGTCTTTCCTTGCTTATTTCGTAATCTTTGAGAATGGCCTCCGCTCTATCCATCCAAGGGTCGTAGCCACCAGCTTCTCCCTCAAACACCTGCAGTTCTTTTACGCAATCCGGCAATCTAGCTATCTCTTTTAATTCGTACTCCGTGCGGTCGGGAGTCAATGGCTTCGGTTGGGGAGCAACTTCGTTAACCTTTTCTTGAGCCTCTTCTAGGCTCACTACCTTGTCACTAACTTTTTTCACATCCTCTCTAACATCGACCATCTGGCCAAGCAAGAAGGCCAAAGTTGCCTCAAATTTAGTAAGAGCTGCCTTCATTTCCTCCATATTAACAAATCGATTCTAAGTTTTTGGATTAGGGGTTTTTTGGTGACGACGGAGTTACGGTTACGATTTTGATTCAATAAATTTTATTCAATATATTCGCTGAAAAAGCCTCACTTACCCGTGCTTTGTGTAATTCTAGTTTATGTTCCTTCGTTCTTCGTGTAGGGAGTGGTCGGTCACTTACAAAGTGCAGATTCTATTTAGGAAAAAAAGACTTTATTACAGGTACAATTATTTCAAGGGGAAAGTGAATTCTTGCGGGTGTTCGGGTTTTTTTTTATATTTGCTTCGTGGGTTTTTCGTCATTATTACTTTTTTACTTGGTGTATGCTTGTACAAGTTAATTTCCATAATAATTAAGATTTTTTTTCCACCTCATGCCCTTTTAAAATCTGAGGTCCTGGATTTGGTGAGGCTTAAAAGGACGTTGCGTCGCAGATTTATGCGTTCTCGAGACCCTGCTGACAAAAGAGAATATCGTCGTGCTGAAGACGATCTTAAGAAACTTTTGCTTAGAACGAAGAGTGAATACTTTGCTGATATGCTCCGCAATGCTGATCCCACAAAGCCGTATGGATTCAATCTCTGGAGGGCAACAAGGAATATTAAAGGACAGCCCCCCTCGCCGAATTCCAAACAGCAGAATTGCCAAGGCGTTACCTAAGAATGGTAAACTATTTCTAGTTCTCCTTTTCAACTACATGCTACGTATCCACAATTTTCCCACACAGTGAAAGTGTGCTGTGATATCGATGATAACCAAGCCAGGAAAACCGGAAAACCTTGTTGCATCCTACAGACCAATAAGTCTACTGCCCACCTTCTCTAAAATATTCGAAAGAATACCCCAGAGCAAGCACATCGGGTAACGCAGCACATCCTTGGAGCGTTCGAAAACAAGTAGTACAGCTCAGCAGTCTTTCTTGACGTCAAAGAAGCTTTTCACCGCCTTTGGCACGATGGCTTGCTGCTTAAGTTGAAAACTCTCCTGCCTACTGCCCAATACCTTCTCCTGAAATCGTATTTTTTAGAACGAAATTTTATGGTAGATGTGAGAGGCGAAAGATCGTCTATCAGATGCATTCGAGCTGGCGTACCTCAGGGTAGCGTTCTTGGTCCGGTTCCATACACTCTGTTTACCGCTGACCTGCCATATCCTAGGGAACTGGGTACCCTCTTGGCTACATATGCTGATGATACAGCCTTTATTGCCAACTCCACGTGTCGAATTGAAGCAACTCAAATCACACAAGACTCTTTGGATTTGTATGGCGAATGGACGAATCGATGAAATATTTCGATAAACGGAAATAAGTCTCAGCACTGCAACTTCTCTCTTAGAAGTAAAATTCTATCCAGAGTGAAATTCCGCAATCAGCCCAGGCTCAGTATTTGGGCTTGATTTTGGAGGCAGCACTTAACTAAGATTACAACAACAAGTCGTGCTAAGCTGCAAAAACTAAATTGGATGCTTAAAAGTACAAGTGAGCTCAGCCTTAGCAACAAGATGTTGCTGTATAGGTCGATAGTGGTTCTTTCATTCACTTATTGCATACAGATATGAGGTACCGCTTCAGACTCAAATGTCACAAGGGTCCAAAGAGTGCAAAACCGGGCGCTATGTACGATGCGCCCTGGTACGTAAGGAAAGATGTCCTAGCTTGCGATCTTCACATCCCCACGGTGCGAGAGCAGATAAACATCCACTCAAGCCGTTACAACGACCGTCTACTAGCCCACACCAACCATCTAGCAGCATCCCTGGCAATCCCAACTACAACGAGAAGAAGACTGAAGCGTCGGCACCCTGGCGATCTTTGGGCACGGGGACGTCATCGTACCCGTGTCTTAAAACAATAATGTAGAGCTGTCACTGTTAAAAATTTGTTACTTTCCTTATTTCTGTTATGTTTCATGTTATTTTTTCCTTTGTTATTTCCATGCGTTTTATAGCCATTAGGTTGGCTGATGAACGCTTAAATAAATATTAGGACAAAAAAAAAACAAAGTTACAATATTTTCCGAGAAAAAGATGAGGAAATACTACTGTTGCTAACTCTCCCTCCTCAAAATCCTTCTTGTCCTCAAGAGGAGTTAGAAATAGGGAATGTTATTAAACTTTTTTCACATCCTTTTTAACATCGACCATCTGGCCAAGCAACAAGGTCAAAGTTGCCTCAAATTTAGTAATTTAGGGGTTGAAATGATGTTGGTCTTGTTATTTAAAACTTTTGGAGGTATTTCCTGAACTTGTAAAATTACTTTTTCTTTTCTTTGGAAGCAGGTTTTGAATGCGATTACAACAAGAACAATG
Organism: Drosophila suzukii; assembly: GCF_043229965.1. NCBI lineage: Eukaryota > Metazoa > Arthropoda > Insecta > Diptera > Drosophilidae > Drosophila > Drosophila suzukii. The sequence continues at coordinate 32,101,032 of NC_092084.1, forward strand.
ACACATGGTGATTCGGTTTAAGGTCGAATCATTTCCCAATGTTTGCAAGTGTCTCCTTTTTTGATGTGTAGGGCTTTTAATGCTTCCAATAATAGAGTTTGTAGACGCTCGGCTTCTACTGGTGTTATCTGGATTCGTGGTATTTCAGGTTTCGTTGTTGTTTTTTCCTTGTTTTTGTAGTTTTTTCCGTTTATACTTATGGTATCATTGAAAAAATGTATTATGAAGGTGCGTTTTATGATGCGAGAAGTTTTGTCTATAATAGCAGAACCATCTCCAGATTCTGACGTAGTACGCGTAGGGACGTTTTGTCCGCGTATGTGCAATCCAGCCTAGCCAGAATTGCATCGAAATTTAGCACGGTATTATGGGACGTGAGGAGCGATCGCGCGTTACCGAAAATTTGTTTCTTGATAATAACCACTTCACCATAGTGGGCCTCGCTGCCTTTGTATCTCTTGAATACCTCATACGCATCTGATGTCTGCCACTAAAGGTTGGGAGCGATTTTACAATGTCTAATTTGACATCGCACTTTATGGCGGGGTCCGGTGTTACCCTTTCATAAACTTCTACTTGGGGTGCCTGCACAGTTAACGAGCTGACCTGGTTTCTAGCTGATTCAATTTCTGCTCGCCAGGGCTGCTCCTGTGCGGTTAGCGCGACGCTGACGGCATTTGTTATGAGCGCTTGTATCATTTCTGGGTTCATTTCTGATGAGTCTGGTTGTGTCGTTGTGGGTCAAAATCCGATTTCTTCACTATCGTCACTGTCTTCTTCTTGTTTTACTTTTTGTAACTATTACTGTTACTATTTTTGTAAAACTTGGCAATCGTTTGGTGGAGTCGCTGCACAGTGTGTGGAGTCACACAAAAATTCGATAAAACATCACAACAAAAGCGCTGAATTTATACATCCCAAGAAAAATTCCAGTTGGGGAATGGTTGGAGCGAAGCAACAGGCTTAGCAATCCCACAGGCACACTGGACACAAAATTTCTATGTTCTTTTTATTTAAAAATAAACACATGCAAATCAAGTATATTCACAGAATAATCAAGGGAAAAGGTGAGGGACACTCCACTCAAAAATGCAAATAAATATATACTTCAAATAATTGCTTTTGTTGTATTTTTAAAATTTAAATTAAAATTTAAATTGCTAGCTCTGGCTCAAGTTTGTAAGTAAAATTTTGTCGATATTTATTGTCTTGTATTGAGTTTTTAATGGTAGGGTGTGGAGAATTCGTAGACACTTTATTTATTACAATATCACGTATTGACTTGGATGCTATTTTAGGCGCACAGTCACTTACATTTTATGTTCCTCAGGGTGAGATTCGAAGAGTGAATAATATGTAATATTATCCAGTAGTTGGGCGTCAATTAACGAGTGTGAGGGGAGGGGAACGGTCGATGTGGGGTCCCTCGCCGCTGTCTCCAATAATTCGTAGCCGGTTGGCCGTACTGCTCCTATGTTGAGATAGGGAGATTAGGGTGGAAGGGAACTGCCCTTCGATACCGCTGGCCTAGAGACTCAGTCGGTATATTGGTTAATACCAACATCGGCTAAGTTCCGGAGTTTCATTAGTAGGAGCTGGTGCTCTTAATTTATTGAATACAAAATATGAACTGAACTTAAGAATTAACAAAAGCTCATGCATGACCGGATGCCCGTGGCAGACCGCTGACCATGCACATTTTGCAGAAGTCATACGATTGCTGTCAGCCAATGAGACAAAGCCACGGCCCATAATGGCACAATATGTTGGCTCAGCTCTCGGGCCCATTAGGGTGGACAAAAATTAAGGTGGACCATACAGTGTGAGTGGTATAAGAAGTGTAATAATAATAATAATAATAAAAATGATTAATATTAATAAAGGGAATGTGAGGAGTCGTTTGACCCCTCACAAATAGCGCCCACAACATCGGCAGCCAGCGACAACAGCATTGGCCGCCAGCGCCAACAACAACGCCAGCTAGCAGCTACAACATCGCCAGCGCCAGCAACCTCAGCAGCCAGCGACAACAACAACAGCGGCTAACAACGCAAACAAAACCCTCGCGAATAACTTTGTAAAAAAAACATTGTACAGTGCATTTAATATATAAGCTTAGCCAATAATCATAAGAGTTGTAGTTATATTGATACACAATAATTATTTTAGCTCAGCCTAAGCGATAGGTTCTGTTTACCTTTTCCCCCTCCGTTCTCACATCAGCAGTAGCCACACACACACACACAAACCAGGAGAGCAACGAAATATTCACCACGATAAGTGCAGCGCCACACAGGAGCAAGCGAGAGAGGACATGCGATCGAGGAGGAAAACAACCCCCGAAAATTGGCACGCGCCAAGGGAAGAGCGAGAGAAAAGGAGTATTGAAACTTCGACAAGTGAAAAAACCCAGACCAGCCAAAAACTTGAACAAAACGCGGCGGCAAAGCTTGACTAGGTCTCTTTTTTGGAAAAGGCGGTGCACGGGATCAGAAGTGCGAGGAGTCATTTTTGCAAAGGCGGTGCACGGGATCAGAAACAGGTCTCTCTTTTGGAAAACGCGGCGCACCGGACCAGAAGTGCGAGCAGTTCACTTTTGGAAAACGCAGCGCACGGGATCAGAAGTGCGAGCAGAGCAAATTTATGTGGACAACAGGAGTCTTTTGCCTTCGGGCTGATGCCAAGTGACCCAGGAAGGAGTTTACCTAGACGACCTCGAGGAGAGTGTGCCGGCCCAGGACCAGCGGCGGAGCACCCGGAGTCACGCGTGTGTGTGTGCGTGAGAGCGAGACGGGTGAGTGAGTGGAGTGAACCCCATTTTGGCCAGCGAGAGTCCCGTGCAATGAGAAATTTCTCGAAGGCCTCGATGCGGCTTCGCCCAGAGTAGGCTAGAATTTATAAACCATGACCTAACCTAACCCGTTAATTGCGAGCACTGAGAAAAAAAAAACATGAACCAAGAATTTAAATAAAGAATATTTTCTTACATATCTGAACATGTTATTCTTTTTCCCTTTGACTACTTTGGTTTCTGATTTGATTTCCGAGCTGACTACACCGAGAGAAAGGGGTGGACCCAACTTTAGGAAACCTGTTGCTCATTAATTAAATAAGAATATTTCTCAGATATTAAAAATACTACGCACTGCCACACCCTCTTTCCAAAGGAACTTCGGGAAATATTTTTTTAAAAGGAAAATTTATTCTTCTTCTTCTATCACTGCCGGCTGTATTGAGCCAACTCGCGCCCGACTACACTGGGAAAACAAAATAAAGTAGAAACTCGAGTTAAAAATGAATCAATAAAAATACCCCAATAAATGTATTTCTCGCCTGATTTTAATGCAACTCGTAGGGAAAAAAAAATCCAGTCAAGCTGGCCACGCATAAATATGAATATTTCCAGACAAATGCCTAGATTTTAGGCCATAAATTCTGTCCTAGGGAAAAGTTGTCCCCATAATCGATCCCCTCTCTCTCGGCCTTCTCGTAGCGAATGCTATGAGCCAGGCCCAAATGCGCGTTACCGCTGACGCTTTTCACTCTGCTACAGACACCGAATAAACTGTTTCTCTCACTTCGTACCCCGGTGGCTGGCACTCTACATCTCACGCCAGCCAACCGACTTTCGTCTTAGACCTTTTTGTCCCATATCTTTACAAATATTTTGGGTAAAGAGACCCTGGCGGGACTGAGTATATCCCACCCTACGAGACTTCTTTACAGGAATATGAATTGACCTGCTCAGCCTAAGCTGGGAGTTGGTTGTTAACTTATATATTCTTGGTCAGGATCACTAGCCGAGTCGATCTAGCCATGTCCGTCTGTCCGTCCGTCCGTCTGTCCGTCTGTCCGTATGAACGCTGAGATCTTGGAAACTATACAAGCTACAATACTGGGATTAGGCATGCAGATTCCTGAGATTCCTGCGCAGCGCAAGTTATTTTCAACAGAGTGCCACGCCCACTCTAACGCCCACAAGCCGCCCAAAACTGTGGCTCCTGCAGTTTTAATGCTAGAATAAAAATGTTAACTGAAATGTATTGTTCTCGTAAATACCTATCGATTGACCCAAAAAAAGGTTTGTCACGCCCACTCTAACGCCCACAAACCGCCCAAACCTGTGGCGCCAACAACTTTCATGCTAGATACAAAATTTTAACTGAAATGTATTGGTCTCGTCAATAGCTATCGATTGATCCAAAATTTGCTACGGCCACTTTAACGCTTAACAGTTCCAGTTGGTACCCTTTTATTTTGGGCTTGTCCTTGCTAAGTGTTCTGGGTTTCAAATTTTTTTGTTTGATCCCACTTGTTCTGGCTATCATTGTTATTTTCATATTTATTATTGCTTTGGTTATAGCCGTTGTTAGCCCTATTCTGAACCTGGATAGACTCGTCTACCTCCATTGGTTCTGGCTTATTTTGTGGCTGCCTATGGGTGTTCCACTGATTTTGTTGCTTATTATTAAATCTACCCTGGTTCCAAGAATTATTTTTGTTCTGATTATAATAACCATAAGTATTTTTGTTCTGGTTGTTGTCATGATTAAACCTTAAATTATTATTGTTTCGCTGGTTATTGTAATTGTTGTTTTGTTGTCTTGGCTTGTGGTTGAAATGTCTTTGACCATTTCCACCAGAGTTTGGCTCACTATTTTTTCTTTGAGTAGTTGAGAAACTATTTGCGAAATGCGCCCTCATGTTGTTGCTTTCCAATTCCTGAACTATGACCATTGCATTCGGTAGGTCAGGTGGATTCATTGAGAAAATAATATCTGAAATTTGGCCGTTAAGGCCGGTAATGAAAACTCTAAGAGCAGTCTTCCTATGTTTTTCATTCATTTCTGCTGTTGTCGGTTTGTTTCTACCGTAGGTCATAATTGTTTTATTAATAAGTAGAGTTACTTTTCTATTAACTGTATTATAATAATCCATAATGGATAATTTTCCCTGACTCAAAACACTTAGCTCCTGTTCAATAATATGAATTGGTCGTTTGTCGCTAAAGACAAGGTCAAGTCTGGCCATTATGGCATCGAAATTTAATACCGTACCGTTATGGGTTAAGGCATCGTTTGCCATTCCTGTTATTTTGTTTCTTAATATTGACAAGGCTGAATAAAATCTTTCACTCCCTCTGGCATATTGCCCCATGGCTATTTCAGCTGATTCTCTCCAGCTTACATATTTACCTTCTTCTCCTTTATATTCCCAAACAGATTTGATGATCTCATAAGATGTGTCTCACTTGATATTTGGATCTATAAGCTCTATCTGATAATCCTCAACCGATTTAATTTTATAAGAAAGCTGCGATCTTAAGTTAACGATCTCTTCCTTTAATAGATTCAATTCAAAATGTACAATTTGTTTAATTAAATCTCCTACATTTAACATTGTAATGTTTGTAATCGCCTGATGATGTTCTTGAGGCGGATTTATGTGGAGTTTTTTATATTCTCCAGTCTGGCTTGTTGAAGGTTCTGACATTTTGAGAATATTTTCGAAATCGGAAGTTAATTCTTCCACTTTGTATGTTTATATTTCTTTTTTACAAATTTCTTGATAAACAAAAAAAAACTAAAATAATAGTATCGCTCACGAATCGTGCTCCTTATTTTTCTTCTCGTTGTTTTTTTTTTTTTTTTGATCCTGTTGGGGTTGTTCTTTTCTGGGATGATGATCCTGCTTGGGGTCGTCCTTCCTTTTTTGTATTTTCGGGTCTTCCTTCTTTCTTTGTTTTTAAATTGGGGTCTTCCTTCTTTTTTAGTATTTATTCTTGGCGAGGGATTGCCCTTCAGCCTTTTTTCTTTAAATGTCTTTTTGTTGATGATTTTGGAGATTTTTGTTAATTTTTGTTTTTAAACATTTTTTAAATAAAGTGTATTTCACAACGGTTATTTGTTTCGATGAATTTTGTACACTTTTTATTTTTTTATATTGTCCGAGCTGTGAATTTATGTTATGATCACTATATTCTAATTTGAGATTTAAGGGGATAATTCGATTAATTATTTTCCACCTTAGTTTTTTTTTTTGATCAACCCAAACTTTTTATTTTTTTGCCGGTTAAGGGGATTATTGCATTTATTAATTTCCACCTTATTTTTATCAACACAGGCTTTATATATTCGTCCGTTGTATCGGGTTGTTGGCCGCGCAAAATTCATTTTTCACTTTTAAACTTTTTTTGAGTTTATTTAAAGCAAAGCTTTAGAATTTGTTAATCGCACGGCCCCACGTTGGGCGCCAATTAAGTTTCTCACTAGTGAATTGATTGAAAAAATTTATTTTTATTTTTAACAATCACTTATTCACTATTACAATTTTTCAATGGGTCGAACTTATTTAATTCACTGCTCTTGTACTTTTCACGAATTGTTATACTGCTCGATTCGAATCTCAAAAACGGACTGACTGCTCTCTAGTTCAACGATCAATAATCAAACCTCCGCTTAAGAGAATTTATCTCCAAAAATTGATAAAGAGAATGACTCAAGAGAGTCGGAAAATAGGATGATGCAATTTGCCAATTAAATTCGAAGTCCAATCTTGGCCGGAAATTGGTGTTTACATTAGCGGAGTTTAGGGACCGCTTTGGGGATCTTTTTGTTTACGTTAGCGGACTCAGGGCTCGCTTGAGACTCCGATTGTTTACAATATCGGTTTGGATGTTTACAGCATCCGTTTGATTCGGACTGCGTGAAAGTGATCTGGGTTGGAATTATTTGGAGGCCTGGTTGACAGAAATAGTTGACCACGGATTTATCTCGGGAAATTAGCTCTCGGCTCAAAGTTGATTATAAATTGGGTAAGAGCCCCTAAATAATGTGTCATATAACTTGCACATACATATTTTCTTGATCGCCAATGTACAAATGCGAATGGAAGAAAAAGACGCGCTTGCGTTTGCCGTTTTGCTTGTTCATATTTGTCTCTAATTTGTCTGAATGTATGTATGTATGCACATTGTGCGGTTGGTTTTAGTTTTTGGTTACGGCCCAGCGTTTACAGTGTTTTTGTACTTTTAATAGTAAATTACAAAGCCAAATCTTATGATATATGTCATGGAAACTTATCGGTCCACGGCAATAAAAACCATCTATTATACCTTCAGGTTAAGGTTGTCGTTTTTCAGACACCGGTATATTTCAAAGAAGGTTGAGTGGATTCTTTCAACCTGGCCGATCACTTCACTCTTCTGAGAGGGTGTGTAATAAACGGTTATTCCGAGGGGTTGTAAGTAGTTGAGCACTGTGGGGCAGAGTATACCCCTTTCGTTGTCTCAGACTATTGTTTCTGGTGCTGTGAAATAATGCAGGACTTCGGTCAGCTTCTCGCGAAGCTCAACTCAGGAATTTTAGATTCTCGATAGTAAAAAGGTCAATGTGCAGGATTTCGCATGGGTAGTTAGCGATAGGAGTTAGTTGCAGTTCCATCTTGGCCGGGTGTCTATCATATTAAAGCATTATACAGGCCCGGCATGAAGAGACCAACGACCTAATGCAGCTGGCCATTCTGGGGAAAATAAATGTTTCCAGGATCTGTAACGACATCTCTTTTGGATTTCTGTGAGATCTAGAATGCTCCCTATTTATTATTCCACTCGTCTCATCCTCGCCCGCTAAATTTGCGTAATGCGAAGTTTGTACCCCGGGAGGTTCTCCCGGCAGCGCTCTTGCAGAGACTGTAAGTAGCTCTCAGGAATTTGTATGCCATTAATTATTAATGGCTTCAAGTATTTCATTAAAAAGTGTAGCAAATCTTGTGTGCAATCAATGGGGATCAAGTGACGCACATATCCCGTATGTGGGGTTTCGCAAGAATATTCCAACCTGTCTGGGTCAAAGACAAGTTGATTCCTAAACACGTTAATAGGGGCTTCCACGTGAGGAATTAAGTCCGATGCGTCTTGAAGCGCACTGTGGACGGTAGCAACGGAGTTCTTTGTTGAAGTTGAGGCTGTGTCGGCATTGAGGTAGTTAACATTCGAGATGATGCGGGAAAGAGCATCAGCAACCACATTGGATTTGCCGGCTTGTAAATAAGTTCACAGTTGTATTCTTCTATGCGCGCTTTCCATCGTTTTAATGAAAAGGTTAGGGGTTGGTAATCGGTATAAACTTTAATTTACGCGGAGTCATAGAGATAGGATCATAAATTATCAAAGGCTCATACTATCGCTAGCATTTCGTAGTTCTCCTCTGTTTTGTTCAGAGACCGCGAAATATAGGCGATTGGGCGGTCTTTCCCGTCGTCGCTTTGAGAGAGATCGGCTCCTATGGCATAATTGGAAGCATCGGTTGTCAGATGGAAAGCCTTATTTAAGTCTGGGAATGCCAAAACTTCTGAAGAGGCAAGGATGGTTTTCAAGTCGTCGAAGGCTTTCACGCCTTCTTCGCCAAGCGAAATTGAAAAATTCATGGATTGAGATGCCTTGACCTGAGCATGTTCTCCCCTCATGAATTTCGTCAGAGGTTTTGAGACTTTAGCGTAATCGTAGATAAATTTCCTATAATAAGAGGTCATTCCTAGGAAACTTTTAAGTTCCTAAATTCGTGGGTGGAGGCATATCTTTTATGGCTCTGACCTTCTTTTCATCTGCGTGGAACCCATCCGTCGTTACCACATAACCCAGAAATTCAACCTGGATGCGCAAAAGCTGCGTCTTTTCCAAATTCACTTGTAACTTGGCCTGCCTCAATTTTTTAAATACGGCGCGAAGGTTACGCCAGTGAGACTCGTAGTCTTTACTAAAGACAATAATATCGTCGATGAATACGTAGCAAATTTTACCTATGTGCAATACGTCGTCGATCATTCTTTGGAAAACAGCCGGGGCGTTTTTCAACCCGAATGGCAGGCGCAGAAACTCATATTTCCCGTTCAGGGTAGAAAATGCTGTTTTGGATATGTCGAATTCCTTCATGTGATTTTGGTGGAACCCGGACGTTAAGTCAAGAGTAGTAAATAGTTTTGCCTCTTCCAGACTGGACAAGGTAGTAGATGTTATATCAGGGATTGGGTAGGTGTCGGAGATGGTGACTGCGTTGAGACGTTTAAAATCTGTCTCGGTATTGCTTTTCCCCATTGGGCTTTGGTTTTTTTGGGACTAGACATACCGGGCTATTGTAGGGGCTCTTGGAGGGTCTAATTATTCCCTCGCGCAGGAGCTCGTCGACCTGGTTTTCCACTTCCCCTCTCATGTTCGCGGGGTAAGGGTAGCTATTTGAATATATGGGTTCCTGGGTACTTGTCCGGATTTCAGCTCGAACACTTGCGTCCACGGCCTCGCCTGGCGAGAGTGGATCAAGGATCGTGGAGAATTCAGAAATCAGGGAATCGAGGCATTCCCTCGCTTCTACTGGATGTTGACTGTCGATTAGCGAATGGACATTTAAGGAAGGCATGGCAAGTAGCGGAATTTATTGTTAAAGATTAAGTTTTTCTATCAATACTTGCTTTAAGGGATTTTAAAGTGACGTCCCCAATAATGCCATGGAAGGCAGTTAAACCGGGAAGAACAAAGAAGGTGACCGGAGAGTCATTACCTATGGGCCTGAGGAATGGTCCGCTCAGTTGATGCGTTATTTTTATCTCCCCTCCAGTGGATTGAACTGGGAAGGGTTTCAACAAAGGCTTGCATCCCTTGGCTATCTGGGGGCTAATGAAGTTCTTATTCGCTCCAGTGTCTATCAGAAACTGTAGATTAGCCCCATATTTCACGCCATACCCTATGTATTGAACGCTAGAGAGGCTTCGGCCATAAAATTTACCGCCCCAGTACTACCAGCCTCCGTGTGAGGTTGGTGGCCAGTCTGATTGTCTGGTAAGGCTTCATTTTAGTAAGCCTTACTGACGGATTTTTCCTCATGCTGGCTCAAAGCGGCCTCACCCGAGAATGGGGTGGTTTAATTGATATAATTTTTGGGATTTCCGGAAAGGGTTAAGGTTAGATGAGGCGCTGGGGCTGCGCTTAACGCTCGAATTATCGTTACCCTGGTTTGAGCGATAGGAGTGGCCAGACTGGTGGGGCTCTATTTTGATTGCTCAGGTATTTAAATATCTATGCGGGGACTGAGAATTCCTGCCTACGTCCTGATACTGGTATTGGTCTCTGTCCCTATAAGTTTCGACCAGCGCTCCAAAAATGTCCTAGTTTTGGTTAACGTTTTTAAGGCAGCGTATTATCAGGGCAAATTGAGCATTTATTCCCGAGTAAAATGCATCCATGGTCTTCGCCCCCTGAGTCATTTGCCCCATCAGTATTTTAGTGTGCGAAGATCTTGCCTTTCGGCGTAATGGAGCATTAGGACGCGTTTTGTCTCGGGCCAATCGTCTTCTGCCACGTTGTATGACAGAAGGGTCGTCTCCCCTAATCTTTTGCCTAATGCTTACGACTATAGAACGATAGAGAGGGCTTTCCTTGCTTATTTCGTAATCTTTCAGAATGGCCTCCGCTCTACCCATCCAAGGGTCATAGCCACCAGCTTCTCCCTCAAACACCTACAGTTCTTTTACGCAATCCGGAAATCTAGCTATCTCTTTTAACTCGTACTCCGTGCGGACTTGGGCCGAGGGAGAGGCGTCCGATATTTTGGCACCATTTGCCGGCATAAGCTACGTCGTATTCGGGTCGTGGGATCTTGGTAAGCCTTTCTCCTCTCCAACATAACGAGAATAAATATTAAAAGTGCCTGGAAAATAATATTAGTCATCAAGTTCGTCAGTCATCAGTCCACACTGCCCAACAAGCTTAGCTGTCGCTTGATCGAAATACGATCGGGCTGTGTTTTGGCCATATTCCCTCCTCTTCACACATTCGTGTGCCAATGGATCGTCGCGGGCCGCGCAATACGATCCCCTATTGTCAAGGTTTTCCGTCAAAAGATATGTCATTGTTCTTGACCTACTCCACTTCTCGCGTCAGCACACCCCCTTAATAAAGCTCTAGCACATCATGGTTTCGAATTCTTTTTCACATTATAAATTTATTAAATAATATTTATGTCGGCGTGTGCCGGGGTTGAGTAACATAATATTGGCTTATTCATATAGGGATTAAATTAATTGACAATTATTGTACTAGCGGAGAGTATCGACTTTACCACTTGTGAAGGTGCACACATCAGAAAAATGCTGACTATTCACGACTACAAACGTCGCTCAGAGGGCTCTTGCAATTGTACATACAATTACAAGGCTGATACTCGCCGCTGAAAAATTAACATTTAATTATTATGTATAAAAAAGGTATAAAAAAAAAAGTATATCTAAATGAGTATATATATGAAACAATTATTATATATGGATATTATATATTATTACATGAATTCCTAACAGATTAATTCTTTGTCTTAACTAGGAAAGTATTAACATTGCCCAAAAACAAATTCTTATCCAGACGGGAGAGGACAATGACCGTTGGAACTGTAGAGATAATGATAGCTTTCTCGGTCTTATTACGGAAGGTCTCAATATACAGCTGTGTTCATTAAAATAGCAGTGCTAGTACATTTTTTTTGTAAAATGGATCGTAGAGATAAGAAACAAGTAAAAGTCCCGTTAGATCTGGTTAGTTTTTGGGTTATTTTCATATTTTTGCACACGAGCACAACGTTTTGGCTGTTCACTGAAATAGCAGTATTAAATATTCTCCCACAAAAAGTGCCGAAAACTTTTGTAATTTGGTGAAAAGTGAGCTTAATTAAGATCATTATTACAAATTATACGACAATACACAATAACCATGGAAAAATATTATTTTAGTGGGAAGAGGACCTCATTGTTCCAAGGGAGAAAGAGAAAAACTCCTTGAGCTTAGAAAGATGGGCAAAACATATCAAGAAATTCAGAGACTCTTAAAATGTTCTGCCACGATGACTTCCAATGCTATAAAACATGAATGGAAGCCCGAAAAACGAGGCGCGACACCCAAAACCACAATTTTAGAGGACCGACGCATAGTGCGCTTCAGCAAAACTAATCCTTTTGCATCCTCTAGGGATATAAAAGCGAATCTGAGTTTGGGAATCAGTGATGTGCCTATTCGCCGAAGACTGTTGGACAAAAATTTAAATGCGCGAAGCCCGCGAAATGTGCCATTACTTGGTAAAAGACATATCAAAGCCAGGATGGAGTTTGCCAAAGGCCACTTGAATTGGCCACTATCCAAATGGCGTAATATCCTTTGGACAGATGAGTCCAAACTGGTGTTATTTGGTGGAACAGGCTCAAGACAGTATGTTCGTCGACCACCAAACACCGAGAACCACCCAAACTATACGCTTAAGACCGTTAAGCATGGTGGCCTAAAAATCATGGTATGGGCATATTTCTCATACAGCGGTGTGGGCCCCATACATATGGTCGATGGTATCATGGACCAACAGGTGTATGTAAATATATTGAGAAACGTTATGATGCCTTATGCTGAGGATGAAATGCCCCTAATTTGGACATATCAGCAGGACAACGATCCAAAAAATACCAGCAAATTGGCCAAGGAGTGGTTTAGCCAAAACCAAATAGACGTAATGCCGTGGCCAGCACAGTCTCCTGAATTAAATCCCATCGAAAACCTGTGGGGGGACATTAAGCGATATGTGTCGAAGAAATCCCCGACTTCATAGCCGCAGCTTTGGCAAGTTGTGCAGGAGGGATGGGGCCAGATTCCCCGCAAACGTTGCGAGGACTTAGTGGACTCCATGCCACGTAGGTGTGAGGCTGTAATAGCCAATAAAGGCTATTCAACAAAATATTAGATCGTAATCAAATCGTTATTTAGTAGAATTAAGTTATTTATAAGCTACATTGAATTTTATCATATTTTTCTTTTAGCACTGCTATTTCAATAAACCCCATAAAGCAGTCCTTTTTGTTTGTTATTATCCATATTTTCTTTTATATTGAAGTACCTAAGATGAACAAGTTGTTAAATTATTTAAAAATAAATATATTAAGCGTTTATAACTAAATCTGGTCTCAAAGTTGTGTTTATAATAGTATTTTTCAAATGTGAGCACTGCTATTTCAATGAACACAGCTGTATAAGTACTCCAATTCATTCACTGTTATTGGTAGGGTAGCTTTTGATAATAAGAATAGAATTCTCACGTTAAATTGTGGATCAGTGTCTATTGTTTTGGCTAAAGCTTCTGAAGTAATCATGGTGCACGGATATATATATATGCATTTATATAAGTAAGGAACCGTGTTCCGACGAACTTACCCTCCTTTTAATCCTGGGCGATGAGATCTCGACGCTCCGGATCCTGGGCTTTGGGAAATTTTATGATTGGTTTATATATATTTATACGTGCAAGACTTGAGGGTGGTTTACACAAACCGAACACTATCGCTGTATAGATATGTATGTATGCATGCATCGAATGAGAGTTCCTCTGCGGCACACGTCAGTTTCAATGCTCGAGCTGGGGCTGGTCGGTGCAGCTCCAATTTCTTGTTCACGTATGTATTTGATGGTTCTGTTTACACTTGCATTCAGAAATGCATGTATTCGCAAATTGTTTGTATTTGTTTGCCGCCCATCTTGGGGTCCTTAGGCCATGCACTTGGTTCACTAGTTCTTTTCGTCCTTCAGGATTTGTTGCAGGCTGACTTCCTCTAGAATGTGGTAATCAGAACCAGTAATCAGGACTTTCTCCTGAGTGAAGTTGATCCTAGGGAAACGGTCAAGACATCCTTCTGGACACCAGCCTTCTTCCAGTCGTTGTCTGTGTTGATGGTAGTTGTACTTCTAGACCACTGTCAGGGAGATCAGAACAATTTCTGTCTGTCTTCTCTATTTGGCTGGGGTCTTTTATACCGGACAAGAGCTTTCGCTAGTCCCCCATATTGGATGAATTAACTAGGTGTTCCACCTAGGGGTACTGTTTCTCTATTTCCCCTATTTTAAGAGTCAACGCCCGGCTGGTGCACTTTGCCACCTTACTGGAGTACGGTTACGAGCAGGTCGATCGTGGTCATTGTTATGGCCACGCGACACCCATGAGTTGCCGAATTGTTTTTGCTGTTTTGCCCTTATCAATCGGAGTGTGGTTAGTAATTAGGGGCCCCTACCCTCAACTTATGGCAGTTGTTTTGCCGGGGTTAATCTTGTATGGGGGAGGGCGTACGTAACAGGCTCGAAGTGATCGATGCGGCTACGCATTGAATGACTTCGCAAAAGAAATCTTCGTACGGCCATCTCTTTAGATCTCTTTCTTCTCCTTTATTTTTTTCTTAGGCGTGTGGCTTCGACCCACTACTTTAACCCAGTCTCAGAAGAGCTAGTCGGGCTTATTAATTGTTGTACTTGTTTATTATGTTATTATTATATATATTTTTTATTAAAAATACTTATTGCTGAAAAAGAAAAAGCTTTCCGGCCTCGCACGGAAACATACATACATACATATTTATACCTGTAAATAAAAATATGGCTCATAATGATAATAAAATATGGTTAAGTGAGAGCTAGTCGGGCTTATTACTTTATTATTTAATTATTGTACTTATTTATTATGTTATTATTATATATGCTGAAAAAGAAAAGCTTTCCGGCCTCGCACGGAAACATACATACATACATATTTATACCTGTAAATAAAAATATGGCTCATAATAAAATATATAATACAGCTTTAATGAAAAATAATATATAAATATACAAAAAAAAAATCAGAAGTGAGTAAAAGTTAAAAAGTTGAGAATAAAATAACTGAGTGTTTTCAGCTGAAAAGTGAAAAGTTTTCCCATTTCCCGACGAAAAATATATTAAAAGTATAAGAATTTTTTTTTTTGTTTGTTTTTTTTTACTTTTTTTTATTTTTATTTGTTTAACATTTTATATTAATTACAATGATTTAATCTACTAAGTTTTGCGGCTCTTTAATGATGGCTGCTACTTCTCGCCTCGCCTGTAAACCAAGTTGAGGGCTTCGAAGGTAAAGTCTTCTGACCGCGCGGTTCATGCGCCGGCTCATTTTCCATGATTCCCGTTGTATCCGGGCGATGTGTGTTTGGCTCCTTTGTAGTTGATCCTGGACTCGGAGCAACTGGTTCTGGTCCTCCTCCTGATCTCGACTCCGGTGCCGGGTCTGTTGCTCGAGTTCAGCTGCCAGTTCTTCTTCTTCTGTCTGGTATCTGTGTATCCAGCATTGCTGGATATGGTCCTCGTTCAAGTGGATGCTATGGCAAAGCCCGTTCATCCACTCGACGAGGAGCGCCAGATATGATGCCTGGTCCCCGTACCTAACCTGTAGCCGACGAAGCCGGCGGGCAGCTCGAATGGCTTGGTTGTAAGTGTTTGAGGACTGCATCATGTCTGGTGACTGGTCGGTCCCTGGTTGTGGCTTTTATAGCAGAACCGCGGTAGTTCTGATGACTGTTCTACTCATCATGTGATCGGGAGCTTCTAGCAATTAGTGCCATCCCGCAGTTCTAAATTTGTCGCCTTTTGGAGTTGTAGGATTACGTTCAGAGGTTTAGGCGACATACAGGTCTTTAGCATGGAATACTCCGACACTTTTCCCAACTGCATTGCCCAGCTCATATAGCGCTTTGCCCTTACGCTGGAGTACAACACAGCGAATTCGATTCGGGCCAAGCTTGGCATTATATCCGTCAGCTTTGTTACTCTGCTTGTAGTTTTTCCTATAGACTACTTGTCCTACGGAAAACTCTACGAGCTTGCTACGGGTGTTGTTTGTGCCTAACCGAAGTAGACACTTCCGGGTCACACCGCGGGACAAGGGGGTAATGAGCACTTGTCGCTGGCACGGGGACGTTTTGATGGCAGGACGATCGCGTCGCGGCAATGGTAACGATGGTTACTACGATGCCGGACCACAGGCGATGCTAGAGCTGCGCTGAGGGTGAGCTAACGTGGTTAGCTGCTAGTTGCCCTATTCCCAGATGTAGGAAGTAGAACCGCGGAGTTAAGAGGTGTGTTGATAACTGATTTATTCTTCATTTGGTACATGTTTATATACTTCTTGGAAGACGAAAGTTTAGTGTAATGATTAGTGAAGTGCGCTATATTCTAAAGTAGGTAGGTAGGTCAGAGAGTTTTGATTATGGTAGCAGTTTGTGTAGTTGGCTCGGCAGACACTGCAGAATGTGCTGACTGCATTGGCCGGTCAGTGTGCCGTTGAGTCGGTGAGACGGTGGGTTAGTGAGACATATAATATGCTGATCAGCCATTCTCATATGCAGTGGGTGCTACTGAGCGCCTGGTACTGTTCCCAACTTGGCTACTGCTTGATTTGTTGGGTGTGGTCATGTTGAGTACCTTTGGGTACGAACATTCTCCCCCCCATTGAGGGGTACCCTCAATTAAGTCGTGATGTCGGTCAGCCCTTGACCGAATTGTATAGGAAGCACCTAACAAATCATTGACCAAGGTGGATCTTTCCTTCAACTGCGGTTTGTGATTCAGGTCCTTCACATCTTCTTGATGCTGCTTAACACTCCCCTTTGCGATAAAATTGACATTACCGTGGGGACTGAAATTGTGCTCTCGTAGAACTTGATCATTTGGCACGTCTATGGTATGTGGACATTCTGCAATAAAACTAAGATATTTCTTGGTTAGGTTTGGACATGTTGAACCAAAGTCAGCCTTCTTGTAGGTTTTAGATTGTTCTATATTCATCGGATTTTTATCTTTTGTTGGCTCATAAGCAGCGTTCGGTCCTGCAAAATCACCTCTGCCTTCTACCAGATTAGGGTTGATTTCCGTATCAGATGAGGTTTCTTTATTGAGATAACCTGTGATTACATAACCAAGCCTAGTGCCTTGTGCCAAAGGTTTATTAGGTCCTAGTTCAAGAAGTTCACCGGTTATTACTCGAGAATACACCTCAGCCCCTAAGGTTAGGTCAATGGGTCCAGGTTGCCGAAAGTCAGGATCTGCTAATGGCAGTCCCTCGGGAATATTAAGATCGGTTGTAATCGGTACTGACGGTTGGTCTGTAATGACTGTGGGCATAATAAATACCTCTAATAGTTTTTCAAACCCTGATGTACATGATGAGAGCTTCAGTGTTGATCTAATTGCTGTTGATATCTTTCCTCCGATTCCAGATATTTCAATCGATGACCTTTCCTTAAGAGATAGCAGATCTGCCATTCTCCTTGAGATAAGATTCACCTGTGATCCACCATCTATTACAGCGCGACATGTTTGTAATTGACCGTTTGGCCCTTGTAATGAGACCTTGGCGGTCGCGAGCGGTCCTCCTCCTTCGTCGTAGCCTGCAATGGTTACTGCCCCGGCCACTGGATTGCTAGTTGGTCCTTTGTGTAACAGTGAATGATGCCGTTGCTGGCAGACTCGACAATTGGTCGGTGATCCACAGTTTTCAACCATATGAGCTGTAGACAAACAATTTGTGCATGCTCCTATTTGAATAATAGCTTGGCGCCGTGTTTTGGGGTCCATTTCCTGGAAACGGCTACATGCTCTAAGATTATGTGGTCCTAGGTGACAAATCTTACAGCTCTCTTCGTTGTGAACTGACTGATGTCGTAGTGTTGCTGTAGGTTGAGCGCTTATCGTCTCCAGCATGCAAGCGCGCCGTTCAATAAACGTCAGTACACTCCTTAACGTTGGAATTTCCGTTGGTGCATCTGCTGAATTTTCTAGAGCAGCTAGAGACTGCTGGTCTAGTTTTCTTCTGATAAGAAAACACAGGATTGGATCCCAGGATTTTGTGCTGATATCGAGGTTTTGAAGAGTACTCATTGAGTTTTTTATAGTGTCATGTAAGGCCCTTAGTTGGCGCGAGGAACCGTCTATAGGCGTATGGTCAATAATTTTTGCAACGGCGGTGAAAACTAGTATTTTTCCGTTCTGGTACCTGGCCTTCAACCGCAACCAGGTGTCGTCATAGCCACCCTGTGAGAAGGCTGTGTCTGTCAAGACGTTCCTCGCTTCACCACGAAGCGAACTCTGTAGAATATGTAGTTTTTGACTGGCCGAATATGGTTTGTTATGTACCAATTCCACAAAGAGATCATGGAACCGTGGCCAGTCTAGATACTCGCCGTTGAACTCCGGAATGCTAATTGGCGGTAGTGCCAAGTTTAGGCTCATTGGCGAGTCGTTTTCTCGAAGCAGGTTCATTTCGTATTCCTCGTATAATGTGTGGAACTGAGCTAGCTCTGCTTCTGCCAGGGCTGCGGCTCCAGGTGTGCTGTCCAATTCGTCGTGGGCTTGCCTCAGCAACGCCCAATGGAGATCCAGGTGCCTTTGTAGGGCTGGGGTGACGGTTGGGGCGTTCGATGCTAATGTTAATGATGACTAAAATTCGTTGCATCTTCTCTGCAACTGTCGGATCACCGTGTCAGTTGCGGAATCTCCTTTGACTTGATCTCTTGTTGTGATCTTGATGTTGGCCGACGTTCGTCTCGGGGCCTTCGTAAGCCCGCTTCCAGTCGGCATGTTGTCCAGAAAGATATTCTGATATTTTTCGACCAGCTCCTTAAGTGCTAGTAATCGTGAAGAGTACTCACTTCCAGTGGGTAATGCCGCTTGCTGGACTTCTTCATCTAGGTCGCAAAACTGCTGCCAGAGATCGTTTAACTGATTTAGCTTACCGGAATAATAGCCGTCTCGGTGGCGTCGGTCGGCAGAATCCTTGCCATAATTCTTAATGAGCTGTTGGATTTTCCCTTGCAGCTCGTTTTGGGTGTCTAGTAATCAATTGTGTAAATCGATTCTTGTGTGACTTGTTTCCTCAATGAATGAAGTAGACATATTGTGTGTCTTGGAAACAAAGAATCTTGTGAAGCTGGATGAAGCTGAGTATCCTGTGAAGCTGGATGCAGCTGAGTATCCTGTGAAGCTGGATGAAGCTGAGTATCCTGTGAAGCTGGATGAAGCTGAGTATCCTGTGAAGCTGGATGAAGCTGAAGTTCCTGTGACGCTGGAAGAAGAAGCGTATCCTGTGAAGCTGGATGAAGCTGAAGTTCCTGTGACGCTGGAAGAAGAAGCGTATCCTGTGAAGCTGGATTAAGCTGAAGTTCCTGTGACGCTGGAAGAAGAAGCGTATCCTGTGAAGCTGGATTAAGCTGAAGTTCCTGTGACGCTGGAAGAAGAAGCGAATCCTGTGAAGCTGGATGAAGCTGAAGTTCCTGTGACGCTGGAAGAAGAAGCGAGTCCTGTGAAGCTGGATGAAGCTGAAGTTCCTGTGACGCTGGAAGATGAAGCGAATCCTGTGAAGCTGGATTAAGCTGAAGTTCCTGTGACGCTGGAAGACGAAGCGTATCCTGTGAAGCTGGATTAAGCTGAAGTTCCTGTGACGCTGGAAGAAGAAGCGTATCCTGTGAAGCTGGATTAAGCTGAAGTTCCTGTGACGCTGGAAGAAGAAGCGAATCCTGTGAAGCTGGATTAAGCTGAAGTTCCTGTGACGCTGGAAGAAGATGCGAATCCTGTGAAGCTGGATTAAGCTGAAGTTCCTGTGACGCTGGAAGACGAAGCGTATCCTGTGAAGCTGGATTAGCTGAAGTTCCTGTGACGCTAGAAGAAGAAGCGTATCCTATGAAGCTGGATAAAGCTGTGAGTCCTTTAGTGGGAAGAGGGTTGCTTGAGTGTGATCCTTTGTTGTTAAAGGATCACGTCGGGGTCACCAATGTTTGTGCCTAACCGAAGTAGACACTTCCGGGTCACACCGCGGGACAAGGGGGTAATGAGCACTTGTCGCTGGCACGGGGACGTTTTGATGGCAGGACGATCGCGTCGCGGCAATGGTAACAATGGTTACTACGATGCCGGACCACAGGCGATGCTAGAGCTGCGCTGAGGGTGAGCTAACGTGGTTAGCTGCTAGTTGAGATAGTGTATTACGAGCCCTATTCCCAGATGTAGGAAGTAGAACCGCGGAGTTAAGAGGTGTGTTGATAACTGATTTATTCTTCATTTGGTACATGTTTATATACTTCTTGGAAGACGAAAGTTTAGTGTAATGATTAGTGAAGTGCGCTATATTCTAAAGTAGGTAGGTAGGTCAGAGAGTTTTGATTATGGTAGCAGTTTGTGTAGTTGGCTCGGCAGACACTGCAGAATGTGCTGACTGCATTGGCCGGTCAGTGTGCCGTTGAGTCGGTGAGACGGTGGGTTAGTGAGACATATAATATGCTGATCAGCCATTCTCATATGCAGTGGGTGCTACTGAGCGCCTGGTACTGTTCCCAACTTGGCTACTGCTTGATTTGTTGGGTGTGGTCATGTTGAGTACCTTTGGGTACGAACAGGTGTTATATGCCTTTTCTGCGCGTTCATGAGTTCGGTTTAATCCTTGGGTCACTTTTTGTCGGATAAGTTCCATCTTGTCTGGGAGACTTATCTGTGGATCTCCTGCCTGTATTCCCCCCAGTTTTCGTAGAATCGGATAAGCTGTTCCATGGGTAACCATCCGCGTTCCGAACATGGCGTAATATGGTTACATGCCTATTGACTCGTGTAGGCCTTTCTTAAGGGCACACTCTATTCGACTTAGTTGGGTATCCCAATTTCGCTGATTAGTGGCAATTGTTGCTCGCAAAATTTGGAGTACAGATCGGTTTACCCTCTCAGCCGCGTTCGCTTGCGGGGAGTAAAGTCCAGTCTTTACGTGTCGAATACCGTAGCGGGTCATAAGCTCGCCAAAAATTTGAGACACAAATTATTTGCCGTTGTCTGAGTGTATAAACTCGGGGACTCCAAACTGATGAAAAATTTTGGTCTCAAGGAATTTGATGTCTTCTGCAGCTACTGCATGTCTCATCGGCTACAGCCAGACAAACTTGGAGAAATGGTCTAGGCATACAAAAATCACCGAGTACCCAGCTTGGTCCTCGGGTATGGTCCCATAAAGTCGATGAACAACCTTTGGCCAGCCCGCTCCGTAACCCGCTGTTCTCCCATGGGTGGTCGGTCATTTTTGTTGGCGGTCTTGGTGATCTTACAGACCTCGCATTCCTTCACTACTTTTTGGACATCTACAGCCATGCCTGGCCAATAGTAAAACTGTCTCAATTTGGCTAGTGATTTGTGCAAACCCCCATTCCCTGCGGTTATGGCATGATGTGCTCTCCAGTCTAAATCAGGACGCAGCTCGGCGGGAACCCAGAGCTTCCATGCTCGGGCTTCATCCACAGCGTCGTTTAGGCAGAATCCCATCCGTTTAGCGTCGCTTGTGACCGGTTGTGTTTATCTTGTGCTCTGTGATTTTTGTCATTTTGTCATTAATATCTGTGTTACTGGTGCCTTGCTTTGTGACTTAGTCCAACATAACCAGCCGTGCTTGTGTTTTAAATCGTCTGTTTATGTTTAATTGTCTACTTTATTGTAGCAATTTTAACAAAACCTAACTCTGTTTTTAACCTGTGCAAATTAATAACTTCACTTGTGAATTATTTAAAAAAATTTATTTTTATTCACTAAGTTTAAACTTCACAACATTTCCTTAGTATCGACTTTTATTCTTTGCGGTTCACAATTAACTTCTTATACAACCGATCTTCTCGGATGCAAAAAACGGACTGCCTGGCCAAGGGCCGCTTATCTGATAATCAAACCTCGGTTTAAGAGAATTGGGGAACTCATTAAGAGTTGGACAAGGGTTGGACTCAAGAGAGTCGGGAAATCGGATGATCTAATTCTCTGCTCAATTGCCAAACGGATTACGCTGCAGTTTTGGGGCTCGCCGGGTGTTGACCGGATGCTTGTGCTTACATTAGCTGGACCCAGCTTAGTTTATGTTAGGAGGACTGCGGCGCAATTGAATCTTAATAATGAACTTCCATTGAAGTAAGGGAGCTAATTGGGATTCTGTGGGAACGCTGAGTAAGGGGATCCCAGGCAAGAATTGTTTATAAGAAATTGTTTACGACTTGGGTAAGGCGGCTGGGCGCTCGAGCTGGAAGGCGTTCTCAGCTAAGAGTTGTATATGAAGAGCTTGTTTATAAATTGGGTAAGGAGGCTGGGATCATGAGCTGGATAACTCTCCCCCTTCTAAATTGAATCGTCCCGATTCATTGGAAGTGTCGGATAAACTGAATTTAGATGATTTGTCAATTCGACTATAATTTGATCCTCAGTGGTATTTTCATTTTCGGACATATTATTTTCGGGGGTTATTTCAATATGAATTTGCCTTGGTTTAAATGTTAGATATTTTTTGAATTTAAATACAAGCGTGATAATTACATATATTAAAATTAACATGATCAGTATAAATGTTATTGGGATTTGAGTTTGTTTAATTTGAATAAATGGGTTTAATATGTTAATGTTATCGAATGAATGTTCCGAATCATTTGACATAAGATATTCGGATACTAAAAAATCATTATACTGTTTAGCAGTGATATAATCTATTATCTTATGGTCGAGATTAGAGTAGGATATATTATTTATTGTATTAAAAGTAATTAAAAATGACCCATTTAAATGAGTATCATTAACAGTATTATAACCATTTATAAAAATGGCTTCTTCTTGGATTACATCAATTTTTTTATTATATTCCCTGATTTTATTACAAAGGGATTTTTCTCCATTTAGTAGCCTAGTGAAACAAGTACTTTCTGGGCTTAAAGTGCCATAATTATTAAATATTTCTGTCTAAAAATTAGAAATTACATAGTACCTATTGTTACATTTGGCGACATGATTATCAATTAATAGTTTTCCATCATTGTGTGAGATGGATCAGTTATGATGGGGTATTTTATATATATTACAATTAATTCTTGGTGTATGGCGATTTTAAATTTTGATATATCTAATATGTCAGTAATTACTACAGGTTTCTGTTCGTGTTTATATATTTCTTGTATTTCTTCAGCGTTCAGAATTTTAGTGTTGAAAACATCTATTTTTTCTAATGTAATTGTATCTATTAAATTCATCAGATCGTAAGTGAGCAAGCGAAGACGGTGTTTTCTGAATGGAAATTCTTGATATGAAATAACTGTTTGAAGATTTTCAGATAGGGTTTTTATTTCTTTAAATAATTTAGAGTTAATTACAAATTGATTGTTATTATTTTGGATTAAATCATCAATTTTATTTTGCACCGTTATCAAATCATCGTGGTCGGGAGTCCCTGCTATCCGTTTCCAAAGGGTACCTAATTCATTAATTCCTCTTTTTGCCCTACTTGGTAAAATTTGTGAGGGGGTCATTTTAATAATATCTAAATCATAGGAAATTTCCCACTGTAAATTATTATTTTTATTTATGTGTGCTGATTCGAGTTTGATTATGTCTTTATATAAACTTAAATTAGTTATGAAATAGGTCAGCGTATGAATCATAAATAAGAATGTCTTTTGTATCCTTGTAGAGGAAAAAATCATGGTTCGTGTAATCCATTATTTCGGAATTGGTGGCCGCTACTATCAATAATACAAATATTATTGAATTCATTTTCTGTAATTTAAGACAAGCTGTGTTTAAGATTTGATGTTATCTTTATGAATCGTACGATTTCTATTGTTTATGATAACCTAATTATGTAAATTCTGCTTAACTATCTGTTTTTTATATCTAGAGTTAAGCTTATTCCTTTCCCCGTGTTTTTTCTCATAGATGACTTCCCCTACGAGATAGTCCTTTTCCTTTCTACCTTTGTTGTGAGAACTTAACATTTTCTCTTGTGCCTGTTTTAATAACTGTGGAAAAGTATCATGTTCGATTTTATTGTATAATATATCGTACGGTCGTTGGTTGGTAATAGAATGTATAGTCATGTTATATTTCTGAGCTGCTCTAATTATAACTTCAGAATAATCAACTAAGTTAAGTTCATCTTTGATGCAACGAGCAATTTCAGTAAGGGTTGAATGAGCCCTTTCTATTTGTCCATTGGACGTACTATGGCGAGGATCTGCAAAATATAAATTAATACCGCATCTTTGTGCGAAGGATTTAAATTGTGTTGATGAAAAGCTAGGCTCGTTATCCATCATTAAAGTTTTAGCAAGTGGAAAATGTTGCAATATTTCTGAAATTTTGGTTTCTATGTTGAGTTTATTTTGAATCTCCTTTACAACTAAGTATTTTGAATATGAATCAATACAAGTAATGAACATTAAATTCTGAGCGTAAAAAATGTCGATTTGCTAATTTTCTCCTTCTTTATTTGGGATGTCCAATAGGAATTAGTACAGGGTGTCTTTTATATTTGTTGCTATTACAAACTGTAAAGTTTTTTATGTACTCCTGTAGTTTTTTGTTCAAATTTGGCCAATAGTCTGATAATTTGTTTGTAATTTTCGTCCAGTCCACTGTGTGCTCAACAATGAGTTTATTCAATTATTAATGCTCTGTCTTCAGGGTTTTCTACATCTTGGACGAATATTTTTGTATATAGGAATTTATTTGTGAAATTTTCTTTAAGTGGATTTTGAATTTTGTATAAGTCTTCTAAAGTACAGCGAACACCTATAGTTATATTAGGAGGAATATATTCCCTTAAGATTGATCCCAAATTTTCCGGGGTATCAAATTCTTTTATATGTCTGTTATTTCCGAATATATTGACCATCTCATGTATTGTATACCTCCCCGTTGCTATTAGCAATTGTTGCTCAAACTGGTTTAAGGGTTTTCGGGTTTCTTGTATAACATTCTCAAAACTACTCTCTGCTGAGAGTTTTGATCTGAGTCTGACTCGTTACGGTCCGTTAGGTTGTTAATTTGAATTCTTGATAAGGCGTCAGCAACTACGTTGGTAGATCCTGGTTTATAAATTATTTTGGGAGAGTAGCTTTCAATGAATGAGTACCATCTTTTCATCTCGATGTTAGGATTTTTTTGAGATATCGAGAAAGACAGTGGTTGGTGATCTGTATAGATTTCTATGTTATTAACGCCGTATAAATTGTTTCGCAAATTTTTAAATGCCCAAACTATTGCTAAAAGTTCTTTCTTATTGGTGGCATATACTTGTTCGGCTTTAGTTAGAGTTTTTGAAATGAAGGTTATTGGTTTTCCTTCCTGAGAAAGAACAGCACCAATAGCTAGATCGGACGCATCGGTCGTTAAAGTGAATTTTTTAATCAGGTTGTACCAATTCGATTTCTGCAATTAAATTATCTTTGAGCTCGTTAAAAGCTCTTACAGCTGAATCGTCCAACTGTATGGAAGTTTTACGTGATGCTTTTTTAGATACTTTGCCGTTTTGGCCTTCTAAATATTTTGTTAAAGGTTTACCTATCTTTGCGTAATTTTGCACAAATTTTCTGTAATATCCTGTAAGGCCTAGGAAGCTTCTAAGCTCTCGAATATTTTTAGGGATCGGATATTTTACAATTGTAGAAATTTTTTCGGGATCGGTTTTGATCACATTGTGAGAAACAACGTAACCGAGTAAGTTTGTTTCTAGTTTAAAGAACTTTGATTTTTCAATCGAAATTTTCATGTTTGCGTTCAGCAAAATTTTAATAATGACAATTAAGTCTTTGTAATGTTGCTCCATTGTCTTTGAAAATATAATTATGTCATCCATATAAACATGACATGTTTTACCCACTTGTTCTCTCAAAATATCGTCCATCGCTCGTTGGAATATTCTAGGAGCGTTTGTCAAACCGAAAGGCATTCTTAGGAATTCGTATTTCCCATTATTTATTGAAAATGAGGTTTTTTGAATGTCAGGTTCGTTCATGAAAATCTGATGAAATCCAGATTCCAAGTCAATTATTGAAAAGTATTTGGCCTTTCCCAGATTAGATAAAATCACTGAAGGGTCCTGCATTGGATGCCTATCAGGTATAGTGTTTTCATTAAGTTTTTTATAGTCAATTACGAGTCTTAGTTTTGGAGTTCCATCTTCATTGAAACCCTTTTTTGGTATCACTAGTACAGGGGAATTATAAGGACTTCTACTTGGCCTTATAATTTCTTCTTTTAGCATTCGACTTATTTCAGAATTTACAAAATATGAAGCTGATAGAGCATAAGGGTATTGTTTGCTGTAAATGGCCCTATCATTTACGGTGTTTATTTCACCGCGTATATCTGTCCTAAAAGGAATCTGCATATTTATTTTTGAATGCTCTTCATTTATAATATTTAATATTTCATTCTCCAGATCTTTTCTTTGATCTGCAGATTATATTTTTTTGTTGTTTATTTTTTGATTGTCGGATAGTTCAACGACGGCGTGTTCAGAATTTTTCAATTCCAAACTTTTATTTTTGTCGGATATTTCAACGACGGCGTGTTCGGAATTTTTAAATTCCAAACTTTTATTTTTGTCGGATATTTCAACGACGGCGTGTTCAGGATTTGTATATCCCAAACTAAATACGCTTTGATTACCCATTTCAGATTCGGATCTGATTTGAGCCTTTTCATCAAAGTATTTTTTTAATATAAATTCTTTTAATGGAAGAATGGTGTTTTCTTCTGTTAAAGAATGTTGGTTTAAATTGTTTCCGTTGTCATAATTTAATTTTTCTTCTATTCCGTTATATTTAATAACTCCCTTAGCTGTATCAATCACAGCTCCTATTTTTTTCAATAGGTTATAGCCGATCAGTAGATCTGAGTCTTGCCCTTCTATTTCATAAAAAGTATATCGCGTATCAAAAATAGTTATCATATGATAATATTTAATTATTGAATATCCATTCACTGTGGATACTCTTTTGTATATTGGAAGCTCATTCATATTTTTATAAAGTCCTGTTCTAATATAACACGAGGTTGCCCCAGTGTCAATAATTATTTTTAATTTTTTATTTATTTTCGGGTTATTTCTAAATAAGTAGGGTAAGCCTACTCCTGACTTTTGTCTAAAAAATGGTTCTCCTCAATATTATTTAATCGCATAGTTTTGTTTGCCGGTTGGTTAACCGTACCTGTTGGTTCTCTTTTGTTCTGAGGATTATTTTGCTGAGTTGTTTGTGTCTCTGGCTTTTTATTTTGATTCCATTTATTCTGATTATAGTTGTTGTTACCATAATTGTTATAACCCTGATTGTACTTTGGCCTGTTCTGAATCTCTAAGGATTCATCTACGTCCATCGGTTCTGGCTTGCTTTGCTGAGCTTTATTGGAATTCCATTGATTATGGGAATTATATTGTGGATTATACTGTCTGCCCTGATTCCAATTAAGATTTTTATTTTGATTATAATTGTTTCTATTCTGGCTATCGGGTTGATTAAACCTCAAGTTGTTAGTATTCCTTTGATTACTATTATGGTTATTATGGTTACCTTGCTTGGGTCTATTATTTGAGATTTGGTACCCGAATAAATTTGACTCATAACTCCTGCGCTGTGATGATGTGAAATTGTTAGCGAATTGGGCCCTCAAATTATTGCTTTCTAGTTCTTGTACTATTACCATAGCGTTCGGTAAGTCTGGCGGATTCATAGAAAATATGACGTCTGAGATATGGCCGTTGAGGCCAGTTATGAATACTCTTAGAGCTGTCTTTTTGTGTTTTTCGTTCATTTCAGCAGTTAAAGGCTTATTTCTGCCGTAAGTCATAATGGTTTTATTTATTTGAAGAGTTAGTTTTTTATTAACTAACCCATAATATTCCATTATGGACAGTTTCCCTTGACTTAGTACTCCTAAGTCTTGCTCAATTATATAGATTGGACGTTTGTCGCTAAAAACAAAGTCCAACCTTGCCATTATGGCGTCAAAATTTAGTACCGTTCCATTGTGTGTTAAGGCATCGTTTGCTGTGCCAGTTGTTTTGTTCCTCAAGATTGATAATGCAGAAAAGAACCTTTCGCTACCTCTAGCATATTGTCCAATGGCTATTTCTGCTGATTCCCTCCAACTCACATATTTGTCTTCTTCTCCTTTAAATTCCCTGACTAATTTGATAATTTCAAAGGAAGTTTCACATTTAATATTTGGGTCAATGACTTCTACTTGAAAATCTTCAACCTTTTTTATATTTTGATTTAGTTGTGCTTTTAAACTCACGCTCACTTGGTATTAGCTTGGCTGCTAGAAGCCATTGCAGGTTGTGGTAGGGGCATGGTGAGAATTCTTTCAAATCGTTAATGAGGTCTTCCACCTTGTTTGATTTTATTTACATTTTTCTGCTTATAGTACTTAAATAGAATATAAAAAATAAACAGTATACGCTCACTAATTGTTTTCTTTTCTTCTGGATTTAGTGTGATATCGTGTTTTCCTTTGATGATCCTGCTGGGGTCGTCCTTCTTGGTTGATTTTAGCGAGGGATGGCTCCAGCTCTTCCTTCAATTTATTTTTGTGGTCGTCAATTTTTAGCGAGGGATTGCCCTCAGCTCTTCCTTCAATTTGATTTCTGGTCGTCGCTGTTTAGCGAGGGATTGCCCTCAGCTCTTCCTTCTTGTTGGATTTGGTATTTGAATTTGTAATTGTTTTAGAATTGTGTTTCTCAGCTGTTATTTTTTGTATCAGCTTTCACTTTCAGAGTTTTTAAATTTTTTGTATCAGCTTTCACCTTTACAGTTTTTAAATTTTTTTGTTTAACTTTGTAAATTGTTTGGTTTTATTTTTTGAGACCGTTTAGTTTTTTTTTGTTAAACCGAAGGTTTATTATGTCATTACTAATTAGCAGATTGTTGTAAGTAAAAGGGGATTATTTCATTTATTAATTTCCTCCTTTTATTTTTAACACAAGCTTTTTTGTCGGTTGGGTTTTTATTAGACCACGCAAGTTCCTTTTCACTTTAAAACCGTTGGTTATTTATTTTAAAGCTTTATTTAGAACAAATTAGGCGTGGCCCCACGTTGGGCGCCAATTAATAACTTCACTCGTGAATTATTTAAAAAAATTTATTTTTATTTTTTATTCATTAAGTTTAAACTTCACAACATTTCCTTAGTATCGACTTTTATTCTTGGCGGCTCACAATTAACTTCTTATACAACCGATCTTCTCGGATGCAAAAACGGACTGCTGGCCAAGGGCCGCTTATCTGATAATCAAACCACGGTTTAAGAGAATTGGGGAACTCATTAAGAGTTGGACAAGGGTTAGACTCAAGAGAGTCGGGAAATCGGATGATCTAATTCTCTGCTCAATTGCCAAACGGATTACGCTGCAGTTTTGGGGCTCGCCGGGTGTTGACCGGATGCTTGTGTTTACATTAGCTGGACCCAGCTTAGCTTATGTTAGGAGGACTGAGGCGCAATTGAATCTTAATAATGAACTTCGATTGAAGTGGGGGAGCTAATTGAGATTCTGTGGGAACGCTGAGTAAGGGGATCCCAGGTAAGAATTGTTTACGACTTGGGTAAGGCGGCTGGGCGCTCGAGGTGGAAAGCGTTCTCAGCTAAGAATTGTATATGAAGAGTTTGTTTATATATTGGGTAAAGAGACTGGGATCATGATTACAATACTAGTGCCGCCCCTCACTAGGTTCATATTTCTTATTTCAGTGATATATGGGAGCATTGTATTATTTATTCTTATGTATATGCCATATGTAAGCAATTCATTCATATCTCAATGTATATTTATTATATTATCCAGTATTATGCTTTAAAAGTATTATACCTGTAAGCCATATCCATAGGGTTCATTTACTAGTGCCGCCCCTCACTAGATTAATATATCTCATTTCAGTGATATATGGGTAATTTCAACTATTTGTTCTTATACATATGGCATTTTTATACGTGGAGGGCCCCGCCAACGACCACCTCCCTATAATAGTTTTTATCTCCCGATCTTTCATATGCACGTTTATAGTACTAGTGCCGCCCCTCACTAGGTTTATATTTCTTATTTCAGTGATATATGGGAACATTGTACTATTTATTCTTATATTCTTATATGGCATTTATATGCCATATCTATACAATTCATTCATATTTCAATGTACATTTATTATATTATCCAGTATTATGCTTTAAAGGTATTATACCTGTAAGCCATATCGTTTACAATACTAGTGCCGCCCCTCACTAGGTTTATATTTCTTATTTCAGTGATAAATGGGAACATTGTACTATTTATTCTTATGTATATGGCATTTATATGCCATATCTATACAATTCATTCATATTTAAATGTATATTTATTATATTATCCAGTATTATGCTTTAAAGGTATTATACCTGTAAGCCATATTCATACGATTCATTCACTAGTGCCACCCCTCACTAGATTTATATATCTCATTTCAGTGATATATGGGTAAATTCTATTATTTGTTTTTATACATATGGCATTTTTATGTCATATCAAAAGTTTTAACCAATACGTGGAGGGCCCCGCCAACGACCACCTCCCTATAATAGTTTTTTACCTCCCGATCTTTCATATGCACGTTTACAGTACTAGTGCCGCCCCTCAGTAGGTTTATATTTCTTATTTCAGTGATATATGGGAACATTGTACTATTTATTCTTATGTATATGGCATTTATATGCCATATCTATATAATGCATTCATATTTCAATGTATATTTATTACATTATACAGTATTATGCTTTAAAGGTATTATACCTGTAAGCCTTATCCATACGATTAATTCACTAGTGCCGCCCCTCACTAGATTTATATATCTCATTTCAGTGATATGTGGGTAAATTATACTATTTGTTCTTATATAAGTTAATTTCCAAATTATTAAAACTTCAAAAATTGGATTAAGATGTCTTATTTATTTGAGATACAAATCGGAACTGCCCTACTCTACATAGCGATCCCTATTTAAAGCTGTGGGTTGGGGCAGCGACGTTGGCTTCGGCGGCAGCGGCGCTGGCAGCGGCGTTGGTAGCGTTGACAAAATTGCTTGGTTGCAGAATCTGCAGGGTCTGCAGAATTCGTATTCCGTACTTAGTTGCGGCTGACCGGATGCTCGTGTTTATGTTATTGAACTTTATGTTATTGAACTTGGGCTGCAACTTTGTGCTTGACAATGTTGCAATATTTTCGGAAAAAAATATGC
This sequence comes from Drosophila suzukii, assembly GCF_043229965.1. Lineage (NCBI taxonomy): Eukaryota > Metazoa > Arthropoda > Insecta > Diptera > Drosophilidae > Drosophila > Drosophila suzukii. The sequence continues at coordinate 32,131,947 of NC_092084.1, forward strand.
GGAAATATTGCTGTTGTTTACTCTTCCTCCTTAAAATCCTTCTTGTCCTCAAGAGGATTTAGAAATATGGAATGTTATTGAATACAGGTATTATTGTTTTAGTGGTTGATACGGTGTTGGTCTTGTTATTTAGAACTTTTGGAAGTGTTTCCTGAACTTGTAAAATTACTTTTTCTTTTCCTTGGAAACAGGTTCTAAATGTGATTAAAACAAGAACAATGACACATGCTAAAGTGATAATTGCGATTCGGTTTAGGGTCGTATCGCTTTCTAATATTTGTAGGTGTCTCTTATTTTTTATGTGTAGGGCTTTTAAGGCTTCTAAGGACAGAATTTGTAGACGCTCGGCTTCTATTGGTGTTATGAATGAATTATGAAGGTGCCTTTTAGGTTGCGAGTAGTGTTGTCTGCTATTACATTTCCGTCAAAGTCGTTGAGAAGTATTACGCCATCGTCTAGTTCTTCTATTGGCTCTATGTGGTCCGAGTTACTATAGTCACACAGCGATTCCTTTCCCTGAACTAATTTAGAAATACATTTCGATTCTCTTAGGTCTATTGTGTTTTCTTGCTTACAAATTTTTATGAAGTTGGATACTTTACAATTTTTGGGTAAGGCTAATATTTTATTGTTTGATACAAAAATTCCGTTAATATCTAAATGTACTACTGATTGGTTCTTAATAACAGGTTTAATTACAAGATTTTCGTAGTTGCATGGTTCAAGTTCGGGAATTTTAATCATGTAAATAATAGTTGTTTTATTTTGTAAGACAGACACATCAACAAATTCAAACATTTCTTCAACGGAAAAGGAGGAGATATTATTTCTTTGGAATATCTTGTTTATTTCAATTAACTCGAATTCATTTAATAATAGGGTATTTATTACGTTAATTTTGGCCCATTGTATTGCGAATTTAATGTTTCCTATTTCTTCTTTTATTAGTCTAACTTGATTTTGTATATTTGATGCAATTTCATTACTGAAACAATTGTCATTCTGAATAGTGTTTGCTAACATGTTCGAAATTGTGGTTAGGTTATTAATTCTGTCCTGAAGTTGGTTATTAATTATTATTTGCTCAGCGTTATTTATTGCTAGGTTAAACTTTCTTCTATCATTACTAAATCTTCATGATCTGGACTACCTGCGATGTATTTCCAGGCTGAGCCGATCATATTTATTGATCTGGTTTGGCGTTTTTTTGGTTCTATTGTAAGTGTACTTAGTGCTGTGAGTGATTGTATTATTTCGTGTGTTAGAGTATGGTAGTGATAGCAATTTTTTAATCTGGTTTGTGTGTGTTCCCTTATTTGAAGTAATTCATTTTCGAGGTGGCTTAGATTAATTAAATGGATACGTTTTATTGATGATATTTGTAGTTTCCCTATTTCTTTATAGATTGTTATGGTATGAGCGTCAGTATATGTCGGTGGTCGCGGTTACCAATGGTAATAATATTGTTAGGAACAACATCCTGTAATAAAAAAAAATTTCCATTACACATCGGTTTTTTTAGGGTTATGGGCCGATCCCTCAAGAACGGACTGATAACCCCAAGCGGACAACATCTTTAGAGTTATGGGTAATGGGGTTTATTTTTTTTTTTTAATTTCGGACAAAGATGGACAAAAAATTTCCCTACGGAGTGTCGGACCTAATCTTCACTTTTGTGAACAATCCTTCCCGCTTCAGTAACTACGGTTGTATTTCTATTTTCTTTGACCATTTCTTTTTTAAAGCGTGGAGATAGTTTTGATCCTAATCTTGTATTTTGTTTAACAAAAATTTCTTGCCCTGGTAAATAAGTTTTTATTTCTTTTCTTTTTTTGTTGTGGTTTTCGAGGTCAATTTTTTGTTTTTGTTCGAGGTTTTCTATATTATCGCGTCTGCTTTTTTCATATTGTTCTGGATCAGTAGTAACGTTTCTTCCAAAAAATATTTCTAACGGTCGTTTTTTTGTAACGGAGTGGATTGTGTAATTATATTCGTAAACGGCTCTATTTAATAGTTCTTCAAAAGTATTGTAAATTTGTTTTGTCTTAATGCATCGCATTATTTCAGAAAGAGTGGAATGAAACCTTTCTATCTGACCGTTAACTGAACTTTTATAAGGTGGGGCTCTAAAAATGGTAATATTTAATTGATCTTTCATCATAAAATTAATGGTTGCTGAGTTAAAAGATTTTTCATTATCCATTACAACGTATTTCGGTACACCGTAGTAAAATAGAATATCGTGTAGCTGTTTCTTAATGTCTTCTGTTGATTTAGATTTGATAATTTTTGCCTGTGCTAATTTTGAAAATTCATCTATTGCGGTCAAAACAAATTTTCTTTCTGTGGAAAAAATGTCAATGTGAATTACATGTCCTGTGTATTCAGGAATTGGAGTTTCTGTAATTTTTGGGTTAGGTGGGTGTCTATCGTATTTTCCTTCTTTACACACTTTGCATTGTTTAACTAAATTTGTTACTTTTTGTTTCATTTTAGGAAAGTAATATTTTTCTGCAAGCTGAAATTTATTTTCTTCTGAATTTCTGTGGGCTCTGTTATGGGTTTCTTATATGATTTCTTCTTGGTCACTTTCGTTTGTTACGCCTTCTACTTTATTCTGTGTGAATCTGATTTTAAAAGATCTAAAATGTTCCGGATAAATTCTTTGTATTTCTCCCATTATTTCTTCTGTTGTAAATATTCCATTTATGACTGAAGGATTTAGATTTTTTTTTAGTAATTCTATAAGAGTGTTTTTTTGAAGGTTTGGTTGAGGGATAATGTGCCGATGAAATGTTGGGAATGGAATAGTGAATTTATAGTTAAGGGAATTTTCTTTATGAACGAATAATTGATTTTTAAATGCATTTATGGGTGCTTCTACGTTGTAAATAAGATTGTGGCCTGAATTCTGAGCGCTATGTTGTGTTATGGTTAATGAATTAATTTCGTTGGTTTTTGGGATTCTGGATAAGGCATCAGCCACTACGTTTTCTTTTCCGGGCTTGAAAAGTAATTCTTTGTTGTATTCGTCAAGGTATGATTTCCATCTCTTTATTGCGATTCCTCCTTTCCAGTTACAATCGTGTGTAAGTGGTTCGTGATCGGTGTAAATTTTAACTCTGGTTCCATAAAGGTATCTTCTAAGCGATTTTACTGCCCAAGAGATGGCTAACATTTCTTTTTTAGCTGTTTCGTAGTTTTCTTCTGTTTGTGATAGGGTTCTGGATATGAAAGCTATTGGTCTGTCCTTTTGTGAAAGTACTGCTCCTATTGCGTGGTCGGAAGCGTCTGTTGTTAGTACGAATTCCTCATTAAAGTTAGGGTATTGTAATATTACGTCCTTTGATAGTAGGGTGCTTTTAAGTTTATCAAAAGCTTGCATAGCTTCATCGTTGAGGTGGATGGTTTTCCTCGATGAAGCCTTTTTTGAAATACGCCCGTCCTCGCCTCTAAGTAAAGTCGTGAGGGGTTTTGCTAGTGTGGCGTATCCCATAATAAATCTCCTATAATATCCAGGCAGTCCAAGGAATGCTCTTAATTCTTTCACAGTTTTGGGACAAGGGTAGTTGGCGATCGCTTCTACCTTTTTGGGATTTGTCTCTATTCCTTTATCTGATATTACAAAACCTAAGAATTCAACTTTATTTTTATAGGACTCGCACTTGTCTAGTTGGCATTTGATATTGGCATTATTTAAGGTCTCAAATATTTTTTCTAAGTTTTTGGAATGGGTTTCAGCGTCCGGACTAAAAACAATTATATCGTCGATATAAATGTAACAGATTTTACCTATGTGTTCCCTAATGCTCTTTGAAATATGGATGGCGCGTTTTTTAGCCCAAAAGAAAGTCTTGTGAACTCATATATTCCGTTGTTCACGAAAAAGGCATACATATGGCATTTTTATGTCATATCAAAAGTTTTAACCAATACGTGGAGGGCCCCGCCAACGACCACCTCCCTATAATAGTTTTTTACCTCCCGATCTTTCATATGCACGTTTACAGTACTAGTGCCGCCCCTCAGTAGGTTTATATTTCTTATTTCAGTGATATATGGGAACATTGTACTTTATTTATTTATTATTTTATTATTTTTTTTTTATTATTTATTCTTATGTATATGGCATTTATATGCCATATCTATAAAATGCATTCATATTTCAATGTATATTTATTATATTATACAGTATTATGCTTTAAAGGTATTATACCTGTAAGCCTTATCCATACGATTAATTCACTAGTGCCGCCCCTCACTAGATTTATATATCTCATTTCAGTGATATATGGGTAAATAATAGTATTTGTTCTTATATAAGTTGATTTCCAAATAATTAAAACTTCAAAAATTGGATTAAGATGTCTTATTTATTCGAGATACAAATCGGAACTGCCCTACTCCACAAGGGTGACTGCCCTTCTTTACCTGCTGGCCTAGAGACTCAGACAGTGTGAAAATAATAAGTTCTTAACGGCGGTAGCCGGAGTTTAATATTGTCAGAGCTTGTGCTCTTTATTCAAGACTTCAAATTATACTAAAACATAAAAGACTATACGTAAGCTATGCGCGGCCGGCAAGCCGGCCGCTCGTGCAGCAAAGTGCTGACACTAGCAAAATCCGCATAACTCACCATACCGTGCATCAGTAGGAACCAGTTTATGCTGATTTTGCAAATAAACACTAGGGTGGTCCCATAATCACCCAAGATCTTTATAGACGTATAATTACTCCTTAACAGTGTTAACATATTTATATATATATTCGTTCTTGTCTGAGCATGCACATTTTTTATGCATATACACTAGGGTGTCCCTTATTTTTCATGTTTGATATATTTTTACGCATACCTTCTTAAAACGTTCCTAATAACTCAATATGTTCTAGAAAAAAATACTAGCCCGTTGCATGCAAGAGAACACGTGCCGACTTGCAATTTAAGCTTGTCCGTACAAGTTGGTGCGGTTACAGCGCTGCGACTATGGACTACGCTTCATTCGTTATTTCATTCGTAAGTTTTGGTGTTATTGGTGCACTATTGTTTGTTGAGTAAAGATGTCAGTGACATTACGTAGTGATAAAGAAAATATTTTTCTTATCGGGCTACCTAGTCATCAAATCACTGGTGCAAAGTTACCATCAAATCGCCAGGTTCTCTCCGTTTTATTTTATAATATTCGGCAAGTCAAGCTAACTCTCAGTGAAAGTGCAAATCTTGTGACTAGGGAGTGTTTAATATTTTGGGAAAAAGCGAGAATTCCCACAAGGGCATTGCCCAATTGCGTGAAGAAACTTATTGATTTATACCATGCTTGGAGAGAGCTGCAAAAAAATTGTAAAAAAACTCTAGCCACTTTCAAGGCGGTCCTTGAAAAGAATTTTAAAATAAGCCTTGATAACTTATTTGATATTGCACATGCTGATGCCTTGAAAATAATAAAAATAGAGGAAGACAAACTATTTTTGAATAAACAAAGAGAACCAAGTCGACCAGGATATTTAGCTGGTGTAGACAAAAAATTGACGGAGAAAGAAGAAAGAGTTAGACAGAGACGATTAGACGATGAGGAAAGAAAATTAAGACAAATGGAATTATTGGCTGTTGCATCTACTTCTACTACACAAAACTTGGAACATTCCGAAGATTCGGACGGGGAACAGATTTTGTATTCTGAAATCAGCTTGCCAGTGGTTCTCGGCTCTAAAACAAGTTCGAAAAGAGGTAGAAAGAAACTGATAACACCTAAACTTGTCGCAGCTTTAGACCGTTGTCAGTTGAGCATTAGAGACTCCGTTTACATTCTTCATGCGGTTGTAGAAGCGCTTGGTCTGAGCAGTGATGATTTCCCAATTAATAAATCCTCGATTCAGCGAATTCGTACTCAGATGAGAAAATCTAGGGCAGAAGCAATAAAAACTGATTTTCAGAACAATGTTCCTGATGTAGTCACAGTCCATTGGGATGGAAAACTATTACCAGGGCTGAATGTGCGAGTTTCAAAAGAAGAACGCTTGCCAATTATAGTTTCATTTGACGACAAAGAACAGCTTCTTGCAGTACCAAAACTGGAGAGTTCTTCTGGTAAACATCAATCAAAAGCCGTCTCAACCGCCCTTTGTGACTGGGATCTTAATAACAAGGTACAAATAATGTGCTGCGACACCACATCTTCGAATACTGGACGTTACAATGGAGCTTGCGCTCTTTTAGAACACACTTTAGAAAGAGAATTGTTATTGTTCGCTTGTCGTCATCATGTTTATGAGTTGGTCTTAAAAACTGTCTTCGAAACCAAGATAAAGCACATTACTAACAGCGCAGATATTCCGCTCTTTAAGAAGTTCAGAGACAATTGGAAAAACATCGATTCAAATAAAATTGAACTATGCCTTGATTTCGTTAAAGAATATGTTGCTGAGACAAATATTACATCTTTGATAATGTTTTATAAAGCAGAACTGGAAAAATCTTTCATAAGAGACGATTATCGTGAATTAGTTGAACTTTGCGTAGTGTTTCTGGGAGGAGATACAAACAAGAAAATAAAAATCAGGCCCCCTGGAGCTATGCATCAGGCACGGTGGATGGCAAGAGCGATTTACTCTTTAAAAATATGTTTGCTGCAATCTCAAGTCAGAATGATTGTAAAAGACAAAAGGGCCCTACAAGATGTTTGCCTATTTATCGTCACATTGTATGTAAAGCCTTGGCTTGAATGCACAGTGGCGATTAAAGCACCTAACCAAGATTTGTACTTCTTGAAGGCATTAAAAGAGTACGAAAAAGTTGACACAACAGTTTCAAAAGCTGCTTTAAGCAAGTTCAGCCACCACCTATGGTACTTGTGTGAAGAGACAGTCATTTTATCACTGTTTGATAATGAGGTTGATAACCAAACCAAAATGAAAATGATTGAAAACTTAGACAGGGACAAGAGGTCAGATGTTGGCAAACGCTATATTCCATCAAAGGAAGAAATGTCCCAAACGTTGTTTGGTAAGCTAAAATTATTTTTTGTGTCTGTTTTTTATATACTTTACGTTGTAATTCTTTTTGTTAATTAACCTTTTTTTTTGTTTCAGATAAAACGCTGGATGATTTTGTATCGGAGAAGGGCAAACAATTTCTAACTCGACTGCAGATTGACGACAGTTTTCTTCAGGAAGATATATCTTCTTGGGATGATAATGCTGCTTTTCTGAAAGCTAAAAGTAGGATAAGTCGGTTGAAGGTTGTAAATGACACTGCTGAGAGGGCTGTCAAATTAATGCAAGATTTTCAAGGACTTATCACGGCGGAAGAAGAACAAAAACAATACCTGTTGCGCTGTGTCAACGAACATAGACATTTATATCCGGACTGTAAAAAAACCACACTAAATAGAAGTTACCCTGCCTGATTGTTATTATTTTATGTGTTTAAATAAATATAAATATTACAATAAATTCATTTTCCATTTTATTCACTTCATTAATTTCATTTTGATTAATTTTATAGAAGATTGGAATAATAGGACAAAAAACATTTTTTGATCAAATTTGAAGCTCGGTCGGCACGGGTTGCAATCATGCTAGAAAGATCAAATTTCATATTTGAGTAAGGTTTTACATTTATAAAAGATACAGGGGGTATGCATTACAAAATTCGAAAAAAAATTTTTTTTTGCCATATAAGGGACACCCTAATATACACATATAAACTTTCCTACATTCGTATATTGATAAATATTAAATACGAATCGTTTGCCTCTAATTACTTTAACGTAATGCGACCAAGTGCGCTTGTGTAATCTTCGAATAAGAATATCGTATATCGATAAACCTGTAAACATTTAGTTATAATTAAATTTAAAGTAATTATCCCTTTCATTTCCTTTTTGATAATCTTGTACTGAAATACGCCGTTTGGCGTGAAAAACGTTTAGTTTCAGGGATTTAGTGTTATGATTTGTAGTATTAAAAACCAAGAACCATACTATCGTATTTGCCGTATTAAATGAATTTGAATTTTTGATGATGATTAAGTTGTGATCTCTTGAGGGCACCTTAGAAGATGTAGCGCAGCGATTGTTTTAAAGGGTGGAGTCTAATGAGACATCACATGTAGGGTGGGTATAGATAGGTATAGCCTCTCGTCCGAGTCTTAGCCGTTGGCTTAAAATCCTTATTGTTATCGTCTCTCTGTCTGCTATTGTTAGTTCTGTGACACTCCTGTTTCATCTTAACCCAAACCCACACCCATCTACCTGAGCAGGCCGGTCATAACGTAGACAGAGGTGTTAGGGCATACAGCGCTCATAGATTGTTTATGTTTTTAGATTTTATATACTTTTTGAGCTAGTGTTTCGGGAGCTCTGCAAAAACGCGACTTATGTTTTGCTTTCTATGTACTTCTTTCAGCTGAAAATTTCCGAACAATTTGTATGCAAATTTATTAACTTGACCCAGCTCAGTATTGTACGACACCAGGTCTATCTTGGGAGGCAATGTTGAAAACCACAAATATTCAACTTGAATTGCTGACAGATATATATATGTATAGATTTATTTAAAATATTATTCAAAGTGGTTTAGTTCAATGTTGTCTTAGATATATCCAAAACAAATAATAAATATTTGTCAGACTATGATTCCTTGAAGGAGTCTTCATTTTTAATGTATGTGGATATGTCACTACCTTTACCATATAAAGACTTTAAGAGGATGTCTACCACAGACATAAACAATTTTGATATTCATGATATTGACCGGATGCTTGTGTTTACATTAGCTGGACCCAGCTTAGTTTATGTTAGGAGGACTGAGGCGCAATTGAATCTTAATAATGAACTTCGATTGAAGTGGGGGAGCTAATTGAGATTCTGTGGGAACGCTGAGTAAGGGGATCCCAGGTAAGAATTGTTTACGACTTGGGTAAGGCGGCTGGGCGCTCGAGGTGGAAAGCGTTCTCAGCTAAGAATTGTATATGAAGAGTTTGTTTATATATTGGGTAAAGAGGCTGGGATCATGATTACAATACTAGTGCCGCCCCTCACTAGGTTTATATTTCTTATTTCAGTGATATATGGGAGCATTGTATTATTTATTTTTATGTATATGGCATTTATATGCCATATGTAAGCAATTCATTCATATCTCAATGTATATTTATTATTTATTTTATTTTTATTTTAACAAATTAAAGCTAGTATATAATACTAAAATTAATATTTAGAAAGAAAGAAGGGGCGCTGGAAGCTAAAGTCCTTCGGCCCGGCTGTTTAAGCTAAATTACGATATCTAAATTCGGAGATGAACTGTAGTAATGTATTCTTTCAATTTTTTGATGTCTGGTATGGAGGGGGATGTGAGAAGGGAGGATGGAACGGTGACGGATCCAAAAATGGAAAATCGTGTATGATTTAAAGCCTGGCAGGTATCGAGAAGATGTTCGATCGAAGAAATAATGCCTCCGCAGAAGCGGCAAGGCGGGGGAGCCAATCCTTGAAGAAGATGTTCGTGGGTTTCCTGTGTGTGTCCGATGCGAAGTCGGGTGTAAATTCTGCGATCATGTTTGTTGAGGTCGGTAGGAAAAGTTGTTTTTTCGCGGGCTGGGTTTAGTGTGTTGTATCTATGGATGTAATAAGTCTGAAGATGTCTTTGGCACTGGTAGGTGTAAATAAAAGGGTTGGTGCGGTGCTCATAAATCGGGCAGCTGCGTCAGCTTGCTCGTTTCCAAGAATTCCCTGATGGCTGGGGACCCAAATGATGGTTATTTTCGGTGCCTTAAAGCAAATAATTTTCCTTATCTGGCATATTGTGGGATCTGATTGCCCGGGGTTTTCCAGAGCAGAGATGGTGAATAGGCTGTCGGTGCAAATTGCGAATTTCCCTTTATTTTTGTTGGCATATTGGCAGGCCTGTAGGACTGCAAAAGCTTCGATGGTAAATATGGAGTTAAAGTTTGGGAGGGTTCCTGCCGCGATGATGTCGTTGTCCTCGTTGACGACTGCGAATGTAGACGATGAATCCGTTTTAGATCCATCCGTATATAGCCAGTTCCTTGCCCCTAGTTGACTTCTTAGAAGACCAATTTGTGCTTGGAAAACTCTGCTGGGTGTGTCACTTTTGGCGAAGAAGTGAAGATCCTTTTTTATATAGTGCGATGTATCTTTCCAGGGTGGGGTGGAACTAACTATAATTCTCCGCTTAGGAGCTGCAAGGCCTATCTGGGCAGCTTGCTTGGCGCATCTGTGAAGGGTTGAGGGAACCCTGGGCGTGCGTGTTTTTCTGAAGCAGGCTTTGAAATCCTTGACCAGCGAGTGATTTGGGCTTGTGAATAACTTCGGTATTAAATTCATGGTGACTTCGTTTAGTCTTTCCATTATGGTTGGTAACCCTGCTTCGGCCAGAATGCATCGTATTGGCGATGTTGGGAATGCGTTTATTGATCTGCGAACTGAGGTATTGTAAGGTGATTGCAGTTTCCTTAGGTGGGTTGCTGCACACCAACCGTAGATTGGGAGTCCGTATTCGATTTTGGATAGGATAAGGGCACGGGTTATATTGGTTAGGATGTTGGGATGGATGTGTGAAAACTTAGAACTTAAGAATTTTATAATGTTTGCGCGGACTTCAAGTTGTTTTCTTAAAGTAATACAGTGTTCCTTAAAACTAAACCTAGAATCAAATATAATGCCAAGTATTTTTAAATTTGTAACTGTTTGGATGGTTTTATTTCTAAACTCCAAAGTTGGGAAGCAACAGTGGACTTTGCGACAAATGTGAAGTGTGTGGCATTTTTCTATGGCAAGAGAAGCGCCTGAGGATATTCCCCAAGACTCTAAGTCCTGAAGAATTTTTAAAAATGTATTTTTTACCGTCCTGAGGTTCTTTTCTTTTGTGAAAATTATTATGTCATCTGCATATAAGGAAAGGTTTATTTTCTTGTACCTAGCTAAACGAAGGTTTACGTGGTCAAAAGCTATGATGAACAGGACTACCGACAGAGGGGAGCCTTGTGGGATTCCGTTAAGCAAGTTGGCCGAAGTTGAAGTCTTGTCGTTGACTCTGACTTTAAAGGTCCTATTCGTCATAAAAGCTTTAACCAGGTTGTAAAGCCTTGGACCAATGCCCCAAAGCTGGAGTCGAGAGAGAACTGCATGTGCCTTTCGAAATCCGTCGCCAGGATGGAGACGTGATTCCTGGTCGAAATGGCATTCGACACGAAGTGTTGGATCTTCAGAAGTGCGTCCATAGTGCTGTGGTTCCTTTTAAATGCAACTTGGTTGCCGTTGATCAGATTGTGGCGGTTGATGAACCACATAAGTCGGAGTGCAATCATTTTCTCAATTATTTTGCTAAGACAGGGTATTAGAGATATTGGGCGATAGCCATTAATTTCTGAGGAGTTGGTTTTGGGTTTAGGGATGGGAATGGTAATGGAAGATCGCCAGGTGTGGGGGTAATTGCCGGTGGATAGCATGGAGTTGTAAATGTCAAGAAGTCTCTGCTTAAGACATGGAGGTATCTGTTTTAGGATGGTATAGGATATTTTATCTGCGCCAGGACATTTGCCTTTGGCGGTTTGAAGAGCTGCCTCGATTTCGTGCAGTCTAAATGGAGTGTCCAAACTCCGAGCTGTTGGGGATATTGTGGTAGGATTGTATGATGAGGATAGGTAGGATTCTTTAAGACCTATGTAAGTGTTGCTGAAGTTTTCATCCGCTCCGTATTTGGCCCAGATTTCCTTGAATTGTTCTGATATGCTACTGGAGTCTGTTATGAGTGCGTTTGCTGTTTTGATGCATTTTATTGGGATCTTCGGGGAGCCTGCCAGACGATTAATGTCAGACCATATCTTTTTGGTGGTCGAAAGGGGGGAAATACGTGACGTAAAATTTTCAAGGGATTTCCGTTTTTCAGAAAGGACCATTTTTTTTAAAAATGGCATTGGCTCTTTTATAATTGATAAGGTTTATGGATGACATCTGATATTTAAATGTGTGGAACAGTTTTTGCTTAGTTTCCCTGAGCTGTTGAAGTTGCGGGCTCCACCATGGGATTTTTGATTTATGTGGTATTCGTTTTGTTTGGGGGATGTAGGAGTTAGCGGACGTTCTGATGTATTTTGTAAGTAGTGCAACCTGATGATTTAAGCACCCGGGTACCCACTTGGATTCAAGTTCGATGCAGATTTGGCCGAATCTATTCCAGTCAGCGAGATCAGTTTTATATTTTGGAATTGGTAGGGTTTTGTCTGGGGAGAAAGGGAATTCTAAGGAAACGAAAATGGGGAAATGATCGCTTCCATGCAATTGATCACATATAGACCAACTGCTACGGTGTGCTATTCTGGGTGAAATTAGGGAAACATCAATGTGTGTTATGGTGTTGTGGGTGGAGAGATGGGTTCCAGACCCGTCGTTTAGGACAATCAAGTTAAACGATGAAATGACTCGCTCAACTTTTTTACCGCGGGAATTGGGATAAGGCGAACCCCACATAGGGCTCCAAGAATTAAAGTCTCCGACTAACAATATAGGTCCAGGAAGTTGATTTAGAGCGTGAGAAAGATCCGTACTTGAAAAGCTTTGACATGGTGGAATGTACATGTTTATTATAAAAATGGGGTGAGTAAGCTCGACTTTAATTGCAGTGCAGAGCAGGTGGGAGCTTATGGACATTTGGGAGTGAGGAATTTGCTGTTTTATAAGTATGGCCACGCCCTGTTTTGCAGAGGTATTATGGGGAAAGTTCCAAAAATACCCCACATATCCCGGCGGGCACCTAAAGTTATTAAAGTTATGAGGTAAGTGTGTCTCCTGAAGGCATAAAATGTCAGGAGAGCGTTCGGTTATAAGTAATTTTAATTCGTGATAGTTATTAAGATAACCATTCTAAAGTATCTTAAAGGGAATTAAGGGGAGCTGACGCAGAGTCAGCTACATCCATAGCTGTATCTAAATCAGATGAGTTAGAATTAGATTTCATTTCGCTTAAGAGTTTATCAGCTTCAGATCTAAGAGAGCGACTGTTTTTTAAGCGCTCTTGAAAGTCGGGATAGTTTAAAGAGAGGGGGGAAAGCTCTGAGCGTTCACTGTGTACACTTGAGGAGGGAGAGAAAGAGTTTGGTGAGTGATTTAGGTGTTTAAAGTCTTCGATCGTTTTTATATTTACAGTGCATGTCGTGGGGCTTATTTGCAGCTTTTATTTAGGTGATGTTTGACTTGGAGAGCGAAGCTCGAAGCGTGTAGTGGAATTGCTTGAGGAGGGAGTAATTGAGAGAGGTTGGGGTTGAGAGTCTGCTTTGGCAGGCTCTTTGGAGTGTTCGCCGATGTTTTCGTTTATAGTACTTTCTTTTTGAGTATTACTGATTGTGTTAGGTAAAGGGTTTGAGTTGGACACAGCTTGTGCATAATTGGGTGATGGATGTGTTGTTGTTGTAGATTGTTGTTTGAGAATCAGCCTAGCTTCTCTTATACTGCACTTGCGTGTAGTTTTGATTTTTATAAGTTCTTTTTGTTGTTGGTGTCTTGGGCATGAGGGGGACGAGGAAGCATGATCGCTAGAGCAATTTGCGCACTGGGTACGTGTGCAGGGTTTGGGGGTGTGAGGGGGGAAATTACATATTTCGCACGTGGGCGTGTTTTTGCAGAATTTGGCTGTATGACCTATAATTTGGCAAGATTTACACCTCATAGGGTTGGGAATGTATTCCCTTACCTTGATAGTGTGCCAGGAGACGTCTAGTTTGCTAGGCAAGTTGTACAGGTCGAATGTTACGAGTATAACACCCGAAGGTTTTAGTTTGCCATCTACTTTCCTAGAGAATTTGAATACGGAGTGTACATTTTGGTCGGCCAGTTCTTTCACGATCTCGTCATCGGGGACATTTACGAGGAAGGGGGCATATATAGTACCCTTGACAAAGTTAAGGGACTCATGGAGTTTGCATTCAATTTCGCATATACCAGCAAGAGTTTTTGATTTTAAGAATTTTTCTGCCACATTTTTGGTTTTCACCAGCATTAGGAGGTTGCCATCGCGGAGGGTGGAGATGGAAACTATTTCTTTGCTTATAATATTCAACGCGCGGTAAACAGCGAAGCAGGAGTATTCTGAAATTTTCTTCTTGGGATCTTTGGAAGATATAATGATGAATTTGGGGTTTTCTTTTGTTTTTTCAGGAAGTTCGGGGAACTCTTCTTGAAGTTTAACAAAAGGTCTTTTCTTTTTTTTTTTTGGGGCTGTCGCTAAGCATAGCAAAGCGATTGTCCCCGAATTTGGGAGGCCCTGAGGCCATGACACAATACCTTTAACCTTAGATTTGTGATCGAAGGCACTTGCACGTGAACAAATAAATGACCGTTTATAAGCGAAGAACGGTGTGGATCAATCCACGAAAAGAAGAGATAAGACACAAGATTAGGCACTGACGTCTGCGCTCGAAGAGAGTTAGTCGGTGACTGATATTTATTATATTATCCAGTATTATGCTTTAAAAGTATTATACCTGTAAGCCATATCCATAGGGTTCATTTACTAGTGCCGCCCCTCACTAGATTAATATATCTCATTTCAGTGATATATGGGTAATTTCAACTATTTGTTCTTATACATATGGCATTTTTATACGTGGAGGGCCCCGCCAACGACCACCTCCCTATAATAGTTTTTATCTCCCGATCTTTCATATGCACGTTTACAGTACTAGTGCCGCCCCTCACTATGTGTATATTTCTTATTTCAGTGATATATGGGAACATTGTACTATTTATTCTTATATTCTTATATGGCATTTATATGCCATATCTATACAATTCATTCATATTTCAATGTATATTTATTATATTATCCAGTATTATGCTTTAAAGGTATTATACCTGTAAGCCATATGCACTCGGCGTTGGGTTCAATCACCCAGCGTTGAAGCTTCCCCACGATCGTAAGGTGGGAAGTGCAAGCTCAGCGCACGTGGCTGCTGTACTCAATTGGGGGCCTATTGGGCAACGTTCTGGCCAGTATAGGGTTACTGTTGGGAAATTGGTGCTTATGCTTTTCTCACGCTCATAACCAATTTGTTTTTTGTTTGGGATTTTGCGCGTGTGGCGATACTCTTACTTGAGCATTTAGCATTCTGGGTGTTAACTTATATATATTTTTATTAAAAATATCTATTGCTGGCCTCGCACGGAAACATACATACATACATATTTATACCTGTAAATAAAAATATGGCTCATAATAAAATATATAATATAGCTTTAATGAAAAATAATATATATATATACAAAAAAAATCAGAAGTGAGTAAAAGTTAAAAAGTTAAAAGCTGAAAAGTGAAAAGTTTTCCCATTTCCCGACGAAAAATATATTAAAAGTATAAGAATTTTTTTTTTTTTTGTATGTTTCTTTTTATTGTTTTTTATTTTTATTTGTTTAACATTTTATATTAATTACAATGATCTAATCTACTAAGTTTTGCGGCTCTTTCATGATGGCAGCTACTTCTCGCCTCGCCTGTATACCAAGTTGAGGGCTTCGAAGGTAAAGTCTTCTGACCGCGCGGTTCATGCGCCGGCTCATTTTCCATGATTCCCGTTGTATCCGGGCGATGTGTGTTTGGCTCCTTTGTAGTTGCTCCTGGACCCGGAGCAACTGGTTCTGGTCCTCCTCCTTATCTGGACTCCGGTGCCGGGTCTTTCGCTCGAGTTCAGCTGCCAGTTCTTCTTCTTCTGTCTGGTATCTGTGTATCCAGCATTGCTGGATATGGTCCTCGTTCAAGTGGATGCTATGGCAAAGCCCGTTCATCCGCTCGACGAGGAGCGCCAGATATGATGCCTGGTCCCCGTACCTAACCTGTAGCCGACGAAGCCGGCGGGCAGCTCGGATGGATTGATTGTAAGTGTTTGAGGACTGCATCATGTCTGGTGACTGGTCGGTCCCTGGTTGTGGCTTTTATAGCAGAACCGGGGTAGTTCTGATGACTGTTATACCCATCATGTGATCGGGAGCTTCTATCAGTTAGTGCAATCCCGCAGTTCTGAGTTTGTCGCCTTTTGGAGTCGTCGGATTACGTTCAGAGGTTTAGGCGACATACAGGTGTTTAGCATGGAATACCCCGACACTTTTCCCAACTGCATTGCCGAGCTCATTTAGCGCTTTGCCCTTACGCTGGAGTACAACACAGCGAATACGATTCGGGCCAAGGTTGGCATTATATCCGTCAGCTTTGTTACTCTGCTTGTAGTTTTTCCTATAGACAACTTGTCCTACGGAAAACTCTACGAGCTTGCTACGGGTGTTATATGCCTTTTTTGCGCGTTCATGAGATCGGTTTAATCCTTGGGTCACTTTTTGTCGGAAAAGTTTCATCTTGTCTGGGAGACTTATCTGTGGATCTCCTGCCTGTATTCCCCCCAGTTTTCGTAGAATCGGATAAGCTGTTCCATGGGTAGCCATCCCCGGTCCGAACATGGCGTAATATGGTTCCATGCCTATTGACTCGTGTAGGCCATTCCCAAGGGCACACTCTATTCGACTTAGTTGGGTATCCCAATTTCGCTGATTAGTGGCAATTGTTGCTCGCAAAATTTGGAGTACAGATCGGTTTACCCTCTCAGCCGCGTTCACTTGCGGGGAGTAAAGTCCAGTCTTTACGTGTCGAATACCGTAGCGGGTCATTAGCTCGTAAAAAATTTGAGACACAAATTATTTGCCGTTGTCTGAGTGTATAAACTCGGGGACTCCAAATTGATGGAAAATTTTGGTCTCAAGGAATTTGATGACTTCTGCAGCTACTGCATGTCTCATCGGCTGCAGCCAGACAAACTTAGAGAAATGGTCTAGGCATACAAAAATCACCGAGTTCCCAGCTTTGGTCCTCGGGTATGGTCCCATAAAGTCGATGAACAACCTTTGGCCAGCCCGCTCCGTATCCCGCTGTTCTCTCATGGGTGGTCGGTCTTTTTTGTTGGCGGTCTTGGTGATCTTACAGACCTCGCATTTCTTCACTACTTTTTGGACATCTACAGCCATGCCTGGCCAATAGTAAAACTGTCTCAATTTGGCTAGTGATTTGTGCAACCCCCCATGCCCTGCGGTTATGGCATGATGTGCTCTCCAGACTAAATCAGGACGCAGCTTGGCGGGAATCCAGAGCATCCATGCTCGGGCTTCATCCACAGCGTCGTTTAGGCAGAATCCCATCCGTTTATATACATAGCCCTCTGATGTTTGAAGGTCTGGACTTTTACCTAAATTTTCGTCCACCGCCTGCACTAGGTTGACATAATCCGATGACTGGAACGCTGTCGAATCGAGGTTGATGTGTATGTCCAGTTCTTCCGCCCCAGTTTTCTGTAGCTCGTCCATATGAACTCGTGAGAGAGCATCTGGGGCTAAATTTAGTGACCCTTTCCTGTGTTCTATGGTGATGTCAAACGCTTGTATCTTCAGACTCCATCGCGCAAGCCTGCCTGATAAGTCTTTCTGACTCATTGGCCATTTTAGACTAGCGTGGTCAGTGATCACTTTGAAGGGCATCCCATATACGTAGGCACGGAATTTGGTAATGCTGAGGATAGCGGCATAGCATTCCAACTCGGTTATGCTGTAATTCCGATGTGCTTTGTTCAATTTGGCTGACATATAGGCGATTGGATGTTCTCCGCCCTCGTCATCGGTTTGGAACAAAACTCCCCCCACTCCAGTGGTCGAGGCATCACATTGGATGGTAAATCGTTTCTCAAAATCCGGGGTGACGAGTACCAGTGCTGTTGCCATGCTGGTTTTTAAAAGTTCAAACGCCTTTATTGCCTCATCTTACAATTCAAATTTCTTTATGCGGTCTTTCTTCAAACAGTCCTGAAGCGGTGCCGCTGTCTGGGCGTAGTTTTGGATGAACCTCCTGTACCAGCCTGTCATTCCCAGGAACCTCCGCATCTGTTTGGCGGAGCTAGGCTGGGGAAATTCCTGGATCGATTGTATTTTCGCGTCATCCGTTCGGATGCATCCTCCCCCAACTACATATCCTAAATATCTTGCCTGGCTGTAGCAAAACTTGCTCTTGTCTACATTTATAGTTAGCTCTGCCCGCTGTAAGCAGGCACTGACCTGGCTCAACATATCCATGTGTGCTTCAAATGTAGGTGAACAGACCAGTAAGTCCTCCAGATACACAAATACATTCTCGCGTAGCGCCCCTGGTATAACTTTATCCATTAGTCGGCGCATTCGCTGCGCGGCATTGCACAAGACTGTAAACTGTTACAGTGGCCTGCCGGGAACGCGGTTTTCTCTCTACTTTTGGTTTCGAGAGGTATTTGCCAAAAGGCATCTTTTAAGTCAATTGCGGAAATGTAATACGTTTCCTGTAGTCGACTCAACAGACCCTCAATATGTGGTAGTGGATACGCATCTTTGATCGTCCGGGAATTTACTTTACGCGCATCGAGGCAAAGTCGATTTTTCGGCCCTTTTTGCACCAGTGTTACTGGTGAACTCCAGCTACTATTGCTCTCTTCGATCACGCCTAGACCTAACATGCGATCTAGCTCGGCATACACCAGCTTCTGTTTGGCTGGGGATATCGGGTAATGTCGCTGCTTGATTGGTAGGTCCTCGTTGGTCACTTCCATTACATGTTGTTCTAAGCTCGTCTTTCCTAATCCTTTTTCTCGACAAGAGGGATATGTGTCTATCACTTGCTGCAGCTTACAATGTTGTTCTGGGGTAAGCTGATGTGGGGTATAGGCGGTCTCGGGCTTGAGCGTATTGTTCATGTCTAGGTCGCCAGTCATAAGGTCGAAATCCGGCGTTGTTTCAACGGCGGCAACCTCGCGTCTACCTTTACTGAGGAATATGAGGCCGAACGTATCCCAAAAATGAGTTCCAAAATAAAATCGTTGTGTCAGACATGGCACTATCAAAAACTCTAGGTCCTTGGTTTCTCCTTCCCATTCCACGGGTAACGTTATGGCTCCGGTTACTTGGGTTTCACCACCGCTGGCTGTGCGTACACATTCTTCACTTAGCTTCCTTATCGGCCTCGTCCGGTTTTTTAAGAAAGCGTGCGCTCCTCTGCCAATACAGTTCGCACTGGCGCCTGTGTCAAGTAAGGCGAGTATCTCTTCTCCATCGACCTTCGTTTTGGCAAAGAAACGGTTGTCATTCGGCACGCTCACCACCGTGTCCACCAACTTTTGCTTGAGCCGGCGATAGTCTGCTCGGGCATCATATAATTTTAGTATTTTCCGTGTTGTTCGTGTCTCGCTGTCTGCATCTTCCGAGCCATTCAAGATACGTTCACGAGCAAGTTCGTACTCCCTCTCTCGTTGTTCTAGGCTCTTATGGGGGGAGATTTGGTTGGGCTTCGGTGCTTTTACCGGAAAGGGTTGGTCCTGGTCCACCCGGCTATCCCGGTCTTGCCTGACGGATTCCGCGCAAAAGCCGCTTGGTTAGCATCTGCATCCGTCCCGACTTTCTCGCAGAACCTGCAGGTGTCATCGTGGAATTTGAAGTCTGCTCCTTTGCCACACTTATGACACACAGTGTAATGGGCCTCGGAATCCTTGTCCATCCTCATAACGCACTCGTGTGTCTTTCCGCTGCCGGTTAAATTCTTTCACCGTGACTGCGTCTGAAATTCCCCTATTTCGTTGACCGCCGCTCGGCTGCGCGTGTTTCTTCCAGTGTTTCTCAACCAGCGATCAACTCTGAGACCCTCTCTTTTGAGCTCCGCTAATGAGGTTATTGGGGATGTTAGCAGCAATCCCCCCATCCGGGAGTTCATGTTGTCCTTTAAGAGCTCAACGAATTCATCTTCACCGATTTTGTGCTTGAGCTTGAAATGCAAGTTATGCATGTCCGAGACATAATCGCTAAAGGTTTCGTGTGGCCCTTGCCATAAGGTCACTTTCGGTAGTGGAAAATGCCCGTCTCATTTCTTGGGTCAATGAGTAGTAGTCAAAATCGTAATCTTCTGCCTTGTCCTCCATTAACTGCCAATACCATTTCGTGGCTGCACCTGCCAACAGAAGATGGAATTCACGAAAGACTTGTTGACGGGTGAGGTCATACAATTCTTGCAATCGGTCCACGCGGAACAGGAAATTCTCAACTGTCATGCCGCGTCCGCTTCCATCGAACTTTAGATTCCACCTGTCTAGTCTGACATCTTTTGGTCTTGGTCCCTGAAATTATGAGTTCCGATCGATCTCTGGATGCAGTTGGTGACTCGACTCCCTCTCGCTTGTTCTGGATTGCCTGTGCGACGGAGTATCAACCCGCCTGGGTGTTCTTAATCGGTGCATCTGGCTATTGAGCATGTCCTGGGTAACCGGTCCCAGAGGCGGAGTCTCTTGATATCGCAAGAAGCTGTCTGCTGGATTCGGAACTGTTCGGGGCGGCGAAAGCAGTCCCTTCTGTTCGGGTATCCTGGATGTCGGAGACTGCAACTCCGTTACTTGTGATTTCAGAGCTTCTATCTGGGCGCTCATACCACGCTGCATTTCGTTGCTCTGCCTCAAGAGCTCCATCAATCTTTGTTCCCGCCGCTCGACAGCCTCTAAGTTGTCCTCCTCGTGCCTCTGAAATTGGGGAAGCATGCTTGATCTCCCCTTCGGTGGTCATAGGGGTAGATTCTCGCCACCGGCGGCTCCTTTCATTTCCGTATACTGTTCGGGAGTGTTTTCTTCAGACAGGGTATCTACCTGTTCTGGCTGATTCTGTGTGAGCTCACATGGCTCTCTTTCAGGTGAATTTCCTAGCCTTGGCGCGCTCGCACTCGGGGGTTGGTGATTTTGACCGCGCGTTGTTGCTCGGGTCACTCTTCCGGTGCTGGGTTGGAATAGGACCTTATTCTTGGCCCCCTGCATTTACATGATTAGGCCTTCTTTAAAGGCCTCCGCTTTCTTTTATAAATTGTCACTTTGTGGTGATTAATACACGCACTAAAATTTGTCTTCACCTTTTTTTTTTCGTTTAATATAAAAAGTTCACGTGATTCTTTTAAAGCACCCGGTCAGCGACGTAACCGCTGAATAAGTCGACAATAAAAAAGTTTTTAAACTGCTTCTCAAGTTTCTCTTCGGTCAAGAACCGTCCGATATTTAGGCCCCAAAAATAAAACAAAATAAATATCCCTAACTAGGGGTGTTAGCCGCTTCTACACAACGGGGTTCCGCTAAGCTAACATGCCCTTACTTTCCCTTTCTATTCAGCATAAATGCTCCAAACGGAAACTGGCTTCGTTTAGATAAAGGATCCGTCCAAAAACCCCCTCCCGCCAGTCGTCGGAAAACAAGTTATTTGACCGATCATTCTCGGGCTCGACGACCTGACCAACTAGCCTAATTCGTTGTGGGGCGTCGGCCAGAGAAACTAAAGATCGTCCACCGCCCAAATATTTCAAGGGAAACCGCAAAGACTCGAACCAAGCAAACGACCGGACAAATGCCTAGTACGTTGTGGGGCATCGGCTTTGCGGTTCCTGTCAGTTCTCCCACCCCCATTCTGTCCTGGATCGACAAACGAACAGTAGACCCGCACCGCAACTGCTAAATGCGTTGCCGTAATGCTTGCGCTCCTTCTCTTTCTGGACTTGAACCAACCAAACGACCTGACAAATGCCTAGTACGTCGTGGGGCGTCGGCCAGAAAGCACCTATAAATTGTATTTACGCTAATTTCAACAAATAGTCGTTCAGCACGTATTTGTAAGTATAGTATTATAACAAGGAAGAACGCTATAGTCGAGTACCTCGACTATCAGATACCCGTTACTCAGATAACAAACTTTAAAACAAGTTAGCCGCGCACTTTGTTTTCTCTCTTACTTGCTCTCATTTCTCGGCTCTGGTTTTGTTTCAGCCAGCGCCAAGAATGAGAAAGCAACACATAAAATAGACAAAAAACATTTATATTTATGTATGCTTGCTAAACATACACAATTTTAAGGCACATTCTGTATTTCAAAATATTTGGTTGAATAGCTTTGTTTGAAAGAATTCTATTTGCCGCGGATATTAGATTGCAATTTTTTACGTCCACACACATGCATAAATACATATGTATGTATGTATGTCGTTTTCTGGCTCTAGTGTCAAAGCTTGTCGTAACTACTTTGGTTTGAAAGCATTGGACTGAAAACGGAAAAGTTTTTTTGGGACAATCTATAGGTATTTATTAAGCTAATTCATATTCTTTGAAAGAGATAAATAAAGATGTACAGATCTTTAAAGGTTTTTGCCGCGCACTTTGCTCTCTCTAAGCGCCGGCAGGGCTTTTTTCTTTGCCGCTAAGTTCGGCCGGCAACTATTTACATACACACACATACACGCGTAAGAACATTTCGATTTGTCTGGCTCTGACGTCATAGCTTTTTTCTTTGGAGGTTTGTGGGCGTTAGAGTGGGCGTAGCAAAATTTTTTTTGATCAATCGATAGGTATTGACAAGACTAATACATTTCAGTTAAAATTTTCTATCTACCATCAAAACTGTAGGAGCCACAGTTTTGGGCGGTTTGTGGGCGTTAGAGTGGGCGTGGCAGTCTACTGAAACAAACTTGGGCTGCGTAAGAAGCTCAGGAATCTGCACGCCAAATCTCAATAGCCTAGCTCTCATAGTTTCCGAGATCTCAGCGTTCATCCGGACAGACGGACAGACGGACATGGCTAGATCGACTCGGCTAGTGATCCTGATCAAGAATATATATACTTTATGGGGTCGGAAACGCTTCCTTCTGCCTGTTACATACTTTCCGACGAATCTAGTATACCCTTTTACTCTACGAGTAACGGGTATAAAAAGGATAACTCATAGTTCTTGATTTAAGGAAATTCTGGTAAATTTGCCCAAGAACAAAACGGGGAATATCTACGGTTAAAGACTTTTCAAAGTCAGGCCTCTATTCTGCGACAAAGTTGGGGACTTTACAGTTACTAGTTAAAAGAAAAATAAACAAGTATGCGCATAATTAAAATTATTTAATCTTCCTGCTCTATAAAATGGTCAAATTACTTATGGAAAATAAAGATTAAAGTTATGCCATCCCTAGGTATATCCACTCCGATACCGCAGGTACCGAGACTGTGGACCCTGGTAAAATTCCTTAAGGAATATGAAAAATCCTATCGTTGGGCAACAATTCTGTTACGTGGGCATATTAGTGCCCGAGTCCTGACAGGGACTTGGGCCGAGGGAGAGGCGTCCGATATTCTGGCACCATTTGCCGGCATAAGCTACGTCGTATTCGGGTCGTGGGATCTTGGTAAGCCTCTCTCCTCTCCAACATAACGAGAATAAATATTAAAAGTGCCTGGAAAATAATATTACTTCATAAAGTTCGTCGGTCGTCAGTCCACACTGCCCCACAAGCTTAGCTGTCGCTTGATCGCATTACGATCGGGCTGTGTTTTGGCCATATTCCCTCCCCTTCACACATTCGTGTGCCAATGGATCGTCGCGGGCCGCGCAGTACGATCCCCTATTGTCAAGGTTTTCCGTCAAAAGATATGTCATTGTTCTTGACCTACTCCACTTCTCGCGTCAGCACACCCCCTTAATAAAGCTTTAGCACTTCATGTTTTGATATTCTTTTACATTACAAATTTATTGGGTAATATTTATATCGGCGTACGCCGTGGATGAGTAACATATCGTCGGCTAATTCATATGGAAATTAAATTAATTGACAATTACTTTTGTTAGCGGAGAGTATCGAATTTACCACCTGTGAAGGTGCACACATCAGCAAAATGCTGAAATTCACGACTACAAACGTCGCACAGAGGGCACTTGCAATTGTCATACAATTACAAGGCTGATACTCGCCGCTGAAAATTAACATTTAATTATTATATATAAAAATGTAAAATGTATAAAAAGAGGAAAGTATATCTAAATGATTATATATATGAAATAATTTGTATATGGATATTCCTAACAGATTAATTCTTGGTTTTAACTAGGAAGGTATTAACATTGCCCAAAAATAAATTCTTATCTTAACGGGAAAGGACAATGACCTTTGGAACGGTAGAGATAATGATTGCCTTTTCGGTCTTGTTACAGTGGGCAAGTGGTGAAAAATCTAGACGGAAGGTCTCAATATATAGATACTCTAATTCATGCACAGTTATTGGTAGAGTTGCTTTTGATAAATATTAAAGAATTCGTACGTTAAATTGTGGATCATTGTCTATAGTCTTTGCCAAAGCTTCTGAAGTGATCATGGTGCACGGATATACATATATATGTATTTATAAGAAAGGAACCGTGTTCCGATAAACTTACCCTCCTTTTAATCCGGGGCGATGAGATCTCGACGCTCCGGATCCTGGGTTTTGGGAGATGTTATAATTGGTTTATATAAATTATAAGAATCGTTGTTAATTTATTTTTGTTTCGTTATTTTACCGTACGTCCGTTAGGGCATAGGTTTTATTTTTATGTTTAAACAGAGCTATCGCTCTGGAGTACCAATTACGACTAATCTTAAACTCCTTTCCAGCTGCAGCTCGAGGCCTTTGTCTTCCTGCAGCGCTGTTGCCAAGGTGCCGGGTCAGCGTTTTTGTCTCGGCCCGTGGCGATCACTCGCTCCTCGAGTGCTCCAGTCTGGTTCCGGGCATTTGCACTCGGAGCGCGCGGTCAGCTATTTCCTCGATGCGCGTGCAGGCCACCGGATATGGCCTGCAATTCCGTGAGAACTGCCTGTGTTAACTCCTTCCTCCTTCAAGTGGTCGACGTCCCGGGGACCCGCTGGTTCCACCTCATTGTCCGTTCTTGGGCTTGTGCGAGTTCTGGCCTTCAGGTATTTGTAGCTGACCCAAACGGTGGAACACAGCAAGAAGGCAGCGAGTAAAGCAAAAGAGCTGCTGAGGATCCCAGTGTCAGTTCTTCTCTGAGGGTCCCGATGTGGTGGAGATTGCTCAAACTCAGATCGTGAAGAAATGGGAGG
The DNA here is from genome assembly GCF_043229965.1 of Drosophila suzukii. NCBI lineage: Eukaryota > Metazoa > Arthropoda > Insecta > Diptera > Drosophilidae > Drosophila > Drosophila suzukii. Next base: position 32,156,889 of record NC_092084.1, read on the forward strand.
CTTAGCCGGTTTTGGTGGGCCGTGATGTTGACTATGGCCATGGCTGACACATCAGGTTTTCCTATTGAACTTCCCAATTGAATTATGAACCAGGTTCCGTTGAGGGCTACCTTGTTGGAATAGGTTACCAGGTAGGTTCTGGATATTTGTTGGTCTCGCCCTTGGTCGTCGGTTATGGTCATGTTGGCATCGTTCACGATGAGGGTGCCGTGATCGACAATGGTAACCGAATCCAGATGACCTGGGAGCGTGGAGGAGTGCGCAAAAGCCCCAGAGACTATTTGTTGGGCGCAGGTGCCATTTTGGAGCTCCCTGCAGAAGGTGGCGCCGACCGTCGTATTGCAGAAGTCGATGTTAAGGTTTCGTTTTGGGCATTCAGCGACTAGGTTTCCATTTTCGAAGTCCAGGATCTTTTTCTGGTGCTGAACCGGATAGACTGTTATCTTCTTACATATAAATTTAGGACTAGGGAATTTAATGAGAAAATGTAGAATTTCAGAATTTTGAAAAGCACTAATGCTAGATACCAGAATAATTTCCAAAAGGTGGGTTTCTTTCGTTTCTTTCTGTTTCGAATTTTTGGACTTGGTTTATCGCATTTGCGAGTTCATTTAGACGTTTCTGAAATTTGATATTTAATTCTGTTTGTCCTTCATCTGCTCTCATTAGTTGTTCTTGATTGAATTTTATTTGCTCCCAATCGTTAAAGCCGGGTGTGCCGGCAATAACTTTTAGTGCTGTCCCGATTAAGTTAATACTCCTAGCGGCCCTATGGTGGATTTTCAAGGTAGTCACTAACTTGCGAATATTTGTAATCTGTAAATGTCTTCGTCATTGCTTCTGTCTGGTCGGCGTAGTCTTCGTAAGTCGTCATGTTCGTTGAGTGCTGTAGGTATCCGTAGGACTCCCAGATGACAATTTCATTGTCCTCTATCGGGATATAGTCTGCGTTCGTGTAGTCGTTAAGTTTTACTGTCGCGTCCGTCCTGGCAGTCATAAATACAAAAACTAGGATAAGTTTTCCTAACATAGAAAGATATAAAAAGAATAGAAAAAGGGGTCCGTAATCTCGCGAAGATGGTTAGCGTAGATTGTCCTTGTGGACCACCCTCCCCTCAATTTGGACCGTGGTCCCCACGTCTACTTCTATGATTTTTTCCGAACATAGTGGCGAAAGCTTGTTTTCTAGGCGTTTGTTTGCTTTTAGGAAGACCTTTTCGCCAGCTAGATAGTCTCTATTGGTCCTATCTTTGTTAACATAATCAAGGGTTTTTTTCTGAGCCTGTTGAATTTTTTGACTAATTCTCATTTCGAAATCCGCGGATTTTGAGTGAACATTCTGTACAGGTTTTTCATTGGTTTTCGAGTGGATTGTATTGTTATATTTGTTGGTTGCCAAAATAATTAGTTCAGTCGTATCGTTTAAGTTGCCTTCTAGTTTCAAGCATCTGGCTATTTCTGCCAGGGGGCTGTGAAACCTTTCTACTTGACCGTTTGAGGTGCTATGTAAAGGGATGTCGTTGGCAATGGTGATATTGAAATAATTCAGGAGAATTGATTTAATTGTTTCAGAGTTGAACAATCTTTCGTTATCACAACAAATTGTTTAAATTTTTGGAAAGAAATTTATTATTTGTAATAAAGAAGATTTTACATCCACTATGGCCCTCGATGCGATGGCCTGCATTGTGGCGAATTTAGAGAATTTATCAATGCATGTAAGAAAAAGATTTCCGTCTGTTGAAAAAATGTTGATGTGAAGGATTTCCCCCACAAAGAAGGTATCGGTGTTTCCGCTACCACTTGTTTAGATGGATGGCATTTGTATTTTGCCAATGAACAGGTCTTGCAGTTCAAGGTTGTCTCTGTTGCTTGCCGAAGCATTTTAGGGAAAAAGTAGTCCCACAAGATTTGTTTCACGTTTTCTTGTGCTGCTCGGTGAGCCCTGTTGTGTTCTGCTATGACAATTTCCCTTTGCTCGGTTGTATCCGTTATGTCCTGCACGAAGCTTTTCGTATAGTTGAATAAAGTGCTTGGGAACAATTCAACTAGTCGGTGTTGGATAAATGCCAAGATCGGTAGGGAACAATGTATTGCGTTAACCACCTCAGCATTGACTACATCTTGTAAAGTGTTAAGCAAATTTTCTCGGTTATAAATTTGTATTATGTGTCTCACCTTGCTTTTAAACAGGATGAATGTGTCTACCGAGGAGCTGTTTCCTTCTTTAATTATTATTTGATTTCTGAAACAGATTACTGGGTTGTCCGTCGTGTCTATGGTGTATGTTAGTGATTGTTCGCTGTGTATGGTTGCTACATCTGATTCTATTTCGTCTTCTAAAACGTTTATGTTTTGGCGGGACAACGCGTCCGCCACATGGTTTTCCTTGCCAGGTTTATAAACTAATTTGGCACCGTGATCGTCGATAATCCCCTTCCAGCGCTTTAGTTTCGCTTTAGGGTTTTGTCCGAGACGGCAAAGGTAAGTGGCTGATGATCGGTAAAGATCTGCAAGCCTTTCACTCCGTACAAGTAATTCCGGAGGTTCAGTGCTCAAACTATAGCGAGGAGCTCTCGCTCGTTGGTTGCATAATTTTTTTCGCTGTCTCTTAGGGCACATAATATCATTATGATTGGGCGGCCATCTTGAGATAGTACCGCTCCCAGACCAAAACCTGAAGCATCTGTTGTCTAATCGAATGGTCTCTTGAAGTCCGGGTAGGAAAGCAGAACGTCTTCTGATGCCAAGATTTCTCTCAGCCTGTCAAACGTGTCTCTCGAACTATCGACGTCAACATTTCTGGACTGATATTTGCTAGTTTTACCATTATCTCCCTTTAGGATGCTCGTTAAGGGCTTTGCGATTGCCGCGAAGTTTTTTATGAAGCACCTATAATAGCTTGCTAATCCCAGGAAGGATCTGAGTTCGTAAAGCGTTTTTGGTGGGAGGAATTGTCTTATTGCCTTGACCCTCTCAGGTGAGGTTCGTAGCCCCCCTTGAGACACTATGAACCCCAAGTATTCAACGCTCTTTTTAAAGAACTTTGACTTTTCTTGGGATACTCTCAGGCCTGCCTCTAAAAGTTTTATTAAGACCCAGTTGACGTCCTTAACATGGTCTTCTTTTGTCTTGGAAAATATTATAACATCATCGACATACACGTAGCATATCATTGAAATTCCTTCTCGTAGGACATCGTCGATGGCCCTTTGGATAATGCTTGGGGCATTCTTAAGTCCAAATGGCAATCTACAAAATTCTTACTTGCCTTTGTTTATTGAAAAAGCTGTCTTTTCTCTGTCTTTTTCTGCCAGCTCTATCTGATGAAAGCCTGACTTGAGGTCAAGTGTCGTACAAAATTTCGACTCGCCCATATTCGACAGTATTGTCGAAATGGTAGGGATAGGGTATCTATCGTCTACGGTTTTTTGGTTTAGTTTCCTAAAGTCGATAACCAATCTCTTCTTTTTAAACCAATTTTGGTCGGTTCCTTTTTTATCTACAACCCAGGTAGGGTTGTTATATGGGGACTTGGATGGCCTTATTACGCCGTCCGCAAGAAGTTGTTTAACCTCTGCATTGACGAATTCAGTTACACCCATGGGATGCGGGTATATATACCGGCTCCCCATCTGTTTTAACCGTTGCTAATGTGTTTATTTTAAAAGGTAGTGCCTCGTCCGGGTCGGCGAAAGCTTTATGATTTTTTACAATCATTTTGTCGAAGGTGATTTTAATTGCCGGAGGAACGTCTTCGTCATCGATTTTTATGAAGTTAACGTTTTCCGCTTTAGTAAACTGGATTTTTTCAGTTCCTTTGCTAGTGTGTAGAACATTTCCGGTAAAATCGAGTTTCGCATTCACTTGTTAAAGTAAGTCGAGTCCGATAATGCCGTTAAAGTCTTTAAGGTCGTTAAGAATGAAAAAGGGCGTTTTTACGTTGAACACTAAAACTAGACATTTTTTATTTATTTTAGTAAAGCCATGGATCGACTTTACTGTAAAGGGTTTATCTGCTGCCACGATGCCTTTCAGCTCCGGGAGTGCAGTAATGTAATTTTTAGAGGTGCTGGGAATGGCTGTTTCTTATTATATTCTGGTCGAGCATTTTTGCTATTTGCTTGCGGTCCTCTTCCTTATGTATATAAGGGTATCTGTACGTTTTAACATGAACGGGGATATTATCGGTAGTCGGGATGGGGTGCTTAACTGTGTTGGAGAATGTGAGAGGTGTCGCGTCGTCGTAAAATAGATCCTGAAATTTTTTGCAAATTTGAATCAATCCTTGCTTTTCCTCGTCATTTAAATGGTCCGTAGGGATGTGCTCGTTAAGATTTCTCCTGATCTGTTGGTAACTTGGATTAAGCGACACCCCGTTTATCTGATCGTAACATTCTTTGTTGTATGGCTCCACGTTTAGTGGTTGGTCGAGACAAAGGATCTGCCCAGTCTCGGAACTGTTAGTTATTTCCAGCAAGCTATGTCCGTTTGAGGCGGTGTAGAGTCCCCCAGAAACAGAAAGATTACTGTCTATCTCCAGAGAATTACAAAGAAAATCACCTTCACTAAGGTCGACTGGTAGTTTTATAATGGCTTTACTTTGGGGTTGGATAAAAAGTTCGTCGGTACTTCTATTGATTTCCGTTATAATGTTAATCGATGTGAATGGGGTTTTGAGTTTGAGTTCTTCAATATTTATTTTCGCTTTTCGGTCTGTCAAGAAATCCATCCCAAGAAGGCCATCGAAGTATGGGTGGAATTTGAAAAGTAATAACTGAATTTCGCCTTGTTATTTAAATTCTACTGGTATAGGTAAATAAGAAGTTCGGGTCAGTGAATAGCTTTCCAGGACTGTTGTGATACGTACATTATTTTCTAATTTTTGTATGGCGCCTTGCGGAATAAGAGTTGGGTCCACGAAGGAATTGGTGGAACCGGTGTCCACGAGAAATTTTAGTGGTTCTGGAGAGTTAGATAAAGTGATAATTATATATGGAAGAGACAGACCATGCCTTTTTTTTGTTTATGTAACCGACTTGTCGGTTGAGGCTTCTTGCTGAAAATTTGAGCTGTCGTCAATGTTGTTGAAGTTGGAGGCAGACCTTTGTGAAGGATTTCGGTCAGTGTTATACCCCCCTGCTTTGTTGTCATTATTCTGTCTGTTGTTATTGGTACGATTCTGGCTTTGGTACGAGCCTTGACGGAAAGGGTTTGCCGAGGAATAAAAATTGCCCCGATAGTCTTGTCCATGAGTATTGGAAGAGTAGTTATAACGGCCACTAGAGTTGTTTTGATACGAAGTCTTCTGGTAGGGCCTATTACGGTCCGAGTTGAACCTATTGTTCTGCGATTTGTTTTGTTTTTGGTAAATAAAACTCTGCTCGGCTTGGCACCACTCATAAGCCGTCTCGATCGTTGTCGGATTTCGGGCTCGGATGACTGTTCTGAGTGGGTCGCGGAGCCCTACTAAAAAGGCATTAAGACAGACCCCATCGTGAAGAGCTCGTTTTGATGCCGCACTTACTCCGTGGTCGGAGTCTGCAGGGAGTGACAACAAGTCACTACGGAGTCTGGTGATCTCAAAGAATAATTTACCCAGAGACAACCCACTGTGGAGGTTCTGAATTTCGGCGATGAGTATCGGTTCTGTCTTTTTGCATGCATACATGCGTTTAAGGTTTTCCCTGACATTAGGTGAAACTGCGTATTTGCGTAATTAAAGGCTTCGAGAAAAAATTTGTGTAAATATGTATGTAGAGATAAGGCTTAATAAGTATATTTAGTTACTATTGTTCGTGTTGTTGTTTTATGTTGATAATCTGTAATGCAGACAATATTAGTGTATGTGTGTGTCTTATTGTGGTGTCTTGGCAACCATGAGGCAAAGTGATTGGGCTCGTTGGGGGAATAGGGAGCATTATAAAAAGTTGTTTTTCAATTTTAATTCTCCTTTTTTTTTCCGTTTTTCCTTAGTCAGCGAGTTTTTGAGTTTGTGTTGTTTTCCTGCAACATTGTAGCTGCCCTTCGTCGGGTCTAAGACCCAAAAGTATCGGGTTCCGTGGCAATGGGGGGAAAGGGAGACAATACCCGGCCATGCATATACACATTTTTGTATGGGTGGAGATGTGAGGCTCCAAAAAATTTTAAATAAGTGCATCCATTTTTTTTTTTTTTTATATATATACCCATATAATGCGCGATGCATTTTGTGCCGATCAGCGATTGATGGTCACAATTTGATATGGATGCAAAAAAATATAATTTTCAGTGTAAGATTTTTTATATATATATATATATCCATATAATGCGCGATGCATTTTGTTCCGATCAGCGATTGATGGTCACAATTGATATGGATACACACACAAACATTTTCCGATTTAATTAGCCATATACCCAGCGATTCACAGTAAGTAGGAAAATAGAATTTCGTTTAGCATATTATTTTGGATTAATCATGACGATCACACTATAGGTGTTTATTTTTTGTTGGAAAAAATTTTTTGTACACAACACATTGTTATAATAATTAATTTTTCCTTTTAGGCCTCACTAACTCGCTGACTGAGATCGTTGTTTTATTTATTCTTTTTTTTCATTGTTCACTTTTTTCGAAAACGTTTGCCCCTTTTGTTTCACTTTTCACTCTGCCCCTTGGCTTACCCAATTTATTACATGGTGGTTATAATGATGATCCTCGTCAATTTCATCCTTTGTTCTTTTAGATACCGGCTGCGCCAATTAGGTCTGTGGTCCGGAGGTGGCTGGTCACAGTATTATAGATATAGGTGCTTATTTAGTGTTCTAATGAAATAAAGACAAAGATAAACTTCTCTGATCGAGTGTCACTCTTCGACTGATTTTATTCTGTTCTGAGTATACAAATGAGAGCTAACTTGGGAGTGGGGTACATATGTTGAGATTGCGAAACTCCTTAGGTCAGCAGTTCTCGGCCGGATGCCTGTGGCCCAGTTGTTTACTCGGTTCGGTATCCCGTCTGCTGTGTCGGCGGTTTGGTGTCCGGGTTGAATGGCATCTCCGCTAGTGGGACAATGCCCGAGGGGTTTAGGTAGAGGTGATGTCATGAGGAAGACATCAGCGGCAACTCGCGCGGTCAGCTATTTCCTCGATGCGCGTGATCAGCAATAATAGGTTCTTCCCTAATGTCTGGCAAACTTGCACTCTGTCTAGTTCTGATTCTGCTACTTGGAACTATATTTTTTACTTTACTGAGTTTCGACATCTACTCTTTACTTTCTTATTTCGGTAATTTCTTAGAATTAATTTATCGCTTACGTATTAAAGTTTACTTATATCGTATTTGGTGATTCCTTGTGTGGAGGTGAAGAATGTCTGAAAAAATTTTGACTTTAGTTTTATGGAATAGCAGTGTGGGCAAAATAATGTGTAATTGTTTAATCTTTATTTTTTGTATACTTTGTTTTTATTTCTTGTATATTTGTATATTTTTAGTGCTCTTATTTAATTTACCATCACAACCGTAGCTGTAGAGATGTTAAATTACTGCACTTTGTTTTTTTATTTTTTATTTTTAAATGATTTGGCTTTCATTAAAAAAAAATTGTAGAGATGATTTACCATTCACTTTTTGAACATTGCACTAAGTTCGCCCTGAACTTTTTGGGTTGTTTGCATTTTAATATTTATTCATCTTTCTTATATCCGTGTTCGCACTGAACAACGGAAAAACTTCACTTTATATGTATTTTTATATATATTTTTATTTCCATTTTTTTTGTGTATTGCGTATTTATATATTTTGCTTTTCATACTGCACCATCACTGTTGTCTTTTGCTATCCATATTATTTTTCTTTTCACCTCCACACTTGTTCTATTTCTTTTTAGCGTATTTACCTATATTAACTTACACTAAAATTATCTTCATATTCCTGTGGGCTCTCCCTTCTGGTCTCCTGATCCTGGAAGGGCCGTTCGACTGCGCCAGTTAAGTATTGATGAGCGTAATGCCAAGTGTTTGGTTGTTTTCCGGCAGAAAATAAGAACGCTGCCGCTCAGTTTGAGTTTGAAATCAAGAGTAAAGTTTATTACTCAGCTTGGGTTTATGTAAGTTATGGCCAGACATGGCCAGAGGGGGGAGGATTCTCCCCGATATTACCTAGTTAAGATCAGTCTCATTGCGGTTCCTTCTCTTGGGTTGACTTCTTCGTCTTCTTCCTTCTAAGCCTTTGTATTTTAGTTTACGAATTTACTTTAAAATAAAACAGTAAACGTTCTTTAACGTTACAATTGGTTTTATTATTCAAGTTGGTATGTCTAGGGTGGTCAGGGGTACAAATGCAAGTAAAACTAAAGTCATTCCTCGAGTTGCTGGTTGGCTTGGACGGTACCGCCCGTCAGCATAACGTTGGCAGAGCGGCTCCGGAAACCCGATGCCGATGGCAGCGGTTTTGGGTATTTTTCCTAATGTGTTGCTAAGTCCCATATGCTAACGCTGCATTTCCGTTAGGGCGCAGCGATAAGTAGGGGTAGCGGCGGCTATAGCTGAGGCAGCTAGCGGGCGCTGACCGCTCTTGCATTGTCGCGCTGCTGCCGTTGCACTTCTCCCGCTGACGTTCTGTCGCTGTGCTGTCGCTCTGACGCCGCCGTCGCTGCGTCGCTGACGTTGTCTCTGCTGCTGCATCGCTGCTGCTCCATCGCTGCTGGTACCATAACTTAGCGGCTGCATTATTGTAGCCACTTGAAATTGTAGCCACTCGAATGTTTTGGTGTTGCTGGGTGGCCGAGAGGCGTGAGGGCAATAAGCCCTAGTTTGCGGGTGGCCGAGAGGGGTGATGAGAGAGATGCGGTGTCCAGTAACGTGGTCGAGAGGGGGTGAGGGGAAGGGGGCGTTTGGCCGGTGTTAACTTATATGCATTAGGCATTTGTTTTTTATTTTACTGGAGCCATGTATGGTACTCACAGTGAATGGGGAGTTGACAGGCATTATGTGTTTTAGCTCCTTTACGGGCTTCACGTAATTCTTTGCCGCCCCAGTATCTATTACAATTTTCTTAGTTCTCCCCGCCAACCTTCGCTCAATGAACGGTAAGCGGGACCTTTCTCTAAAAAATTGAGAAGATCGCCAGAGTCAAGTGAGTCGTTGTCCTGCTCAATTGCATTCAGTGCGGCTGCGGCCCCGCCTTCATAATCCTGTTCTTCCTCAGCAGCTTGCTCTACGTTGTTTATCCGTTGGCGCCTCTGACCAGTCATTCTTTCCGAAAGGTTTGGTCTTTTTGGGTTTTGAGCAGTGGGAGATTGTGTATTATTCCCCTGGGATGGTTTAAAATTTGACGGATGTTTAAGCTTAGAAAATGATGGATCTACATCCATGGTCTCTGGGGCCTGCTCTGGTGTACCCCAATCCATCCAGTTGTCCTGTCTGCGCCATAATCATTGTTTTGATTTTTATTTTGTTTTTTGAAAAAATAGGGATTTTTTTCCTGGCCGCGATTGTTCCCTAACTCGCTGTTGGCCCTTGTGGAAGTCAGTATTCTGATTTCTCTGCTCGACAGCCCTGGCATATGTGGCCGCGAATGTACATCGTTCAATACTGGCCTCTGCCTCCCTAGCTAGTGCCAGTGCTGGTGGCAGATCTCTGGGCTGTGCTGGAAATACGACCGCCCTTAAGAACTTCTTTAGACCCGAAATAAATAAATGCAGGGCGTCACAACTGATCTCAGTATTGAGCAGTGTGGCTCTTTCTGTGTCATGTGTCATAACGATTTTGTTTGTCACAAGGGTTAACTTTCGTTCAACCTCATCGTAGTTCTGCATAAGAGTTTGATCCCCGCAAGGACGTTTTATCTGCGTAAGAGCAGTCTAATCTAGCCAAAATGGCATCAAAATTAAACACTGTATTGTACGATACCAGCAGCGCTCTTGCTGGTCCCCTAATCTTATTTCTTATAATTGTAACGGCCTGGTAATGCGCGAGTTGTCTTTAAGAAGTTAGTCCGCATTGGTTCAGGGGAGCTTCCCAATAATTACGAGTACCCAGTAGTGTGTTCTTTGATCATCAATTGCAAACTGAATTCTTTATTTTAATATTCGTCTTTCAATGCCTAAATGTTTACTTGTAATTATGCTGACCTAGCGGAATGGAATCGAAATCGGAGCGGATGCATGGGTGGGGTTTGGATCCGAAGTGGCCCCGATGTTTGTGTTTGGTTGGCAACTTTGTTGCCAACAATGTATTTGGCTGCTAGATGTTTGGCTGCCGTAGGGGTTTCGGTGGGGGACCGCCGAGGGTAAGTGCTGAGGCGGTAACTCCTCCCCCCCCAGACTGAACTACCGACCATAATGGAGCGATGGTAGGTGTGAAGGTGGCAGTTGGAGCAATAGTTGGGGTGAACGTCGCAAGTGGTGTATCTGGTGTGAAGGTGGTCGTCCTTCTTGAAAAACAGGCCACGGACAACACCACTATCAGTAACACGGTTAACATTGTATACGTCGCTGTTGTGTGTATTGCTGTTCCCGTTTGAATTCTGTTGATCTGTAGCTTCGTTTCGATATCTTCCATCTTTAGCTCGTGTATTCCCAATTCTTGGGTTGTTCTACTCTTTTTGATAGTTTCGATTTGAGGTATCTCCAGTTTTAGCTTTGCAGTGCCAAGCCTCTGTACCGCCTCATACTGGACGTTGTTCACCATGGTTTTGCATTCATTAAATGTGATTAATGCCGATCCATTCACCGTTCTCTCTTGTCCACAGTCTGTTTGCAACTTTACATTTTCTCCGTTCTTCTGGTTCAAAAATCCTGGTTATGAGCCCTGCATCTCTTGTCTCGCAGTCCGCTTCCTTTCCGCTGATCAGTTTTTTAAGGCAATTTTCATTAATCTGGTTTACAATTTTGTCGTTCTTACATATATATAAATTTTTAATTTTCAGACATTTGTTTTTATAATAGTACATTTCTTCGTTATTAATTACTACGTATTCTGGTGCTATTACAAATTCTGTCTTATTCATAGGTAGCGATATAATTCTATGCAAAGAATACGTTCCTTTTCTAAAAATGGGTAATTTTATTGCAAATATTAAGTCTGTCTTATTCATTATCGCTTTAAGTTCTAGAAACTTGTACATATGTTCTTCTGATAGTATCTGCATACCCTGGTCTTCTAGTTCTTGTACGCATTTAGTTGTTTCCTGTTTGTCGAATATACATTTTGAGATTAATCCCATCATTGCCAATAACAAACTTTCAGCTACATCGTTTAAATTGAATCCGAGCATATCTATTGTTACTGAAATTCTGTCGATGTACTCTAGCCTATTAATCCTCTTATCTTCTTCTAAAAACGTTTTGCTTATTCCATTCCTGTAATTATTTATAAACGTGGTTACTCTGCTTTGTTCCTCATTTATAAATTTTGTCAAGTTCTTAAACATTATGCTGAACTTACTGCCTGTCCTTTCCTGTGAATTCATGGCCTCTCTCAATCTCCTCTCTTCTTCTTGCATCTTCCTTAATTCTTCTTCTAACCTTTCTGCATCTTCTGCGTCTAGGTTTCCTGTTATGGACTTGACAACGGAACCTAAACCATTAATTAACCCTCTTGCTTTCCTTCTCTTGGGACATATCGCTTCTAACCTTGTTCTTATCATTTGTAACTTGTTCTTTAGTTCTTTAACGAGGTCTTTTGTCTCTGTATCCTCTACTACATCTCTAAGTGTTTGTTCTATGTTCTCTATCGCTTCCTGATATTCTTGTAGCCTTACTATATTTATGAGTGTTTTGTGTGTCTGGATTATTTTTGCTGTGCCTAAGTTGATTTGTGCTAATGGTTCGTCTCCTTGCAATGGCCGAATTTGGCCATTAGTCTTCTTATCTTTTCCTTGTGAATTTTCTGGGGCTTAGTTGATGTTAGTGTTCTTGCCTAAGTTAGATGGACAAGGTCGGGTCACTCCGCGGGACGAGAAGGGTTATAGAAGCTCGTCGCTGGCACGGGGACGCTGTTTATTGCAGTCGGATTGCGTCGGTGACTATGGCTATCACGGTGCCGGACCACAGGCGATATGGACTGTGTGAGTAGAGTTACCGAATGCTCGTGTAACCGGGGATCAACAGTGTGTTGAGGTCACGCCGCGGGACAAAGATGATAATGACACACCTGTCGCTAGCACGGGGACACTAGAGAGCACAGGACGATTCGCGTCGCGACACAGATAGCTAGGGTAGTATGGTGCCGGACCACAGGCGATCGATGAACTGTGTTAGGTTGAGTTGACAAGAGTCTTTAGGTGATAGAAGTAATAAGACTTGTGAGTGTTTTGATTTGTAACTGACTTTATTGAGCTGTTGATCAGAGCTTAAATACAATCATGACCCGGAACTTGGGTGCATATATTATCTGATATGTTACGCCTCATGTTGGGGTTCACCTACATTTGTGTTGACCTAGCTTCGATTCTGGTCGTCTACGCTGCAATGTCAGCAGTATGCTGTTTGTTGCTGCTGACCCACTGAGTCGTGACCGACTGTCCCATACCTGCAGCGTCGGCACTATATTGTGCTGCTACTGTGCGCCTGGTCGCTGTTTCGTATAAGTTGCATTGGTCGTGTGTTCTGCACGCTGACAACTTGCAACTCCGTCGTCTTGGGGGTTGCGTGCGTTTGACCCGTGTTCGTAACCATGCTAGATCGATCCGAGTAACCATGGTTACGAACATTCTCCCCCCATTGACGGGTTCGTCAATAAAAGCGGAGAGTAGCCACTATTTGTCAGTTGTCGACATGTTGCTCGTTCCTTGTACGGATCTCGTGTTTCAGTTCGCATGTGCGGAGGAGTCTACTCGTCTCCCACAAGGACTGCATCTTCTTTATCCAAATGGTCCTAACATCTTTCGTCGAGGAAATCAACTGTGGATACGTAGTGCGATTGGTTTTGTTTGGCGTAACCTACGATATCCAGCTGGTCGTGTGTTCCAACTTCATCCTGAGTCCTTTCTCTTATTGGACGATGGGTCTGTCTTGGTTTTTCGGCATGCTGTCCTGGCCTTGCACCGTAGTGACAGTCCTGTTTTGCGTGCGGACGTGTCATCCTGGTATGATGAATCAGATTCCGGTGTTGAATGCGATATTGGATCTGCCTTTATTAGTGTTTAATACTTAATAAATTGTTTTTCTACTGTTACAAATGTATATATATTTTTTGCTGAGGTCTCATTAATCATCTATAAAACTGAGGTGTTCTGTGTTATTGGGTCTCAGTTTGTCGCAATGGTTGAAGACCATTGCGAAGTCGTTTTGGATCTGGACGGTTCGATGCGTTATACTTGTGTTCCCACCTGTTGGTCTTTACTGGATAATATCCCAGGATTCTATGTACGTCGTAAACGCCGTACGGTCTCGATCCGTACCTCATGTGGCCCTATTATAGATGGTCTGCGCTATCCTCCCAATCGGACTGTGACGGTCCACGACGGCTCCTTCATCCTTCTTCCTAACAATCGTTTTGCTGTTGTTCGATTGGCTGTGCTTGCCGTTACCCTGCGTGGTCCTCCAGTGCCGGACGCCGATCCTCTGGAGATGTATTACGACTCCACTAGTGATTTGGGTCATTTTTTTTTTTATTATTCCGTAGTCGTCAGCGTTTTCACCCGACTCATAGGTATTGGGGAAGTGACGCTTTGTTCTGCGACGTTCTCTTGTTGACATATTCTTGTTTGTTTTCCTTTTCCTTAATATTACGAGCCCTGCTGCAATGGAGATTGGTTTAACGTAGTTCACCTGCGTATTCGTAGTTGCCTCCGAATCCCCTCTGTCTAGCTGCTCCTGAAGTTGATGGACTTCTCCCTGCAGATGATTTAGGTTGCTCGTTGTATTGCTATGTATGGTCGTGTCTTGCTGCCTCTCCTGTATTGGTTTCTTGAACGAACGTGTAATAATTGTCGCTGGTTTTTTCTCTATTGTCGACCTTAACGCTGGGTGTCCCTGTAGCGTAACCACTGGACTCCTTGCAATGCAGTCCGCATTCATTGTCACGATTCCGTTATTATGCACTTGTATTTTTCCTCGTTCCTCCCCGCAAACATCGGTTAGTGTTACTTCTTGTGTTGTAGCAAAAATCCAAGAATTTGGAGCATCAAGGGGGTACCATATGCTTGTCGTGTTGATCTTTTCGGGTTTGCAGCTGGATTTTTGTTCAGATTGAACGGCTGCCAGGGCGCATTGGAACTGCTCGTGCGCTGGGTGGCTACTGCAACACGTAGCCGCCTCCCCTTCAGAAGATGGGCCTGTATGTTTATAAGCTCCTTTTGCAGCTGACTTACCGAGATTAATGCTGGGCTGACTATGCCCCTTTTTAATCCGGTTATGATGTTGATGACTGCCGTCTGTGTCCTCTTAATATGCCCTGCTATTAATGTTGGCTCTGATGACACCTGCGCTATGTTCCCAGTTCGTATGGTATTTTCGAGGTCTGTGACGTGTGTTTCCATGTGTCTTACCCTGCGTTCCATTTCATCATTACTCGTTCTCATCACGTTTATTGTGCTGTCTAAGATCGACGTATGATTCTTGAGGAAATGCGTGTTGTGCAATTTTTTAGCTTGGATTCTGCGGATGACCTCTTTCATATTCTGCGCATACTGAGAGTCTAAAACTACAAATAGTCCGTTGGCGAGATTTCCTACCAGATTCAGGGCTCCTCTCCGTTGTCGATGATGATTGAATAGCTGTTGACCATCGTATAGCTCGCTGGCTTCTTGTTCGAGCACCTGTATTACTGTTGGACATGACCCGCCTCGAAGGCACCAGGTTGATAGTTCTTCAATATTTTTCTTAAACGCAGTTATTTCCTGCGCTAACAGCCGTAGATCAAAATATGATACGATCGTCCATTCTGCTGACATCAGAGCTATTCTATTCCTTAATTCTACATATGTTCCCGAATTATTAGGTAATGGACCTACTTTTACGGGAAGTTCAGCCATGATTGGGACGGCTTGGATGGCGTTGGCAATGGCCAGCAGCACTATGAACTGGAACATAACCTTGGGGATCTTCTGACACCCTTTGTCACTTCTTCGGGTGCCCTTTGATTGTCTAGTGGTAGCACCGCCAGCCGATGAATCGCTCTCGTGCATTCTCCTGCTGAAGTCCGGATGCTGACGACTCGGATTGCACCGTCTCCCAAGTGGCCACTGTAATGGTATGCCACCATTGTCTTCCTTTATCACCACTAGGTCTCCTACGGCAACCGCCTTTTGTTTTCTTGTCTATTTTGATCGGTTTTGTAGTTCCTGCAGGTACGCGTGGCTCCATCTTTTCCAGAAATCCTGTCTGACCTTGTCTACTTGTTTCCATCTTGTCACTAGACCCGATCGTACCTCCTTGTTATGAATGTCGGGAGATGCGGTTATTGGTCCTCCGATCAAGAAGTGTCCTGGAGTCAATGCAGACAGGTCGCGTGGGCTAGAAGAAATGGGAGTAAGAGGCCGTGAGTTTAATATTGCCTCTATGTCGAAAATCCCTGTTTCTAATTCTTCATATGTCAAATCTGCCGTTGACACCGTGCGGATCAACAAATGTTTTACTGATTTCACTGCCGCTTTCCACAGTCCTCCGAAATGAGCCTCGTCCGAGTATATCGTGGTTTTTAACTCTCGCAACTCGTTCTTCGCCCCGACAAAATTCGTGGCGTTGTCCCAATAGATGCTCTTCGCGACTCCTCTTCTTCCATTAAATCTTTTAAGTGCTGCCAAGAACGCTTGAGTGGTTAGATCCGACACCACTTCTAAATGTACTGCCTTGGTGGTGAAACAACAAAAAATGGCTAAATAGACCTTATGGGGTTTCTTTCCTCTGATTTTGTAATGCACAAAAAATGGTCCGCAGTAATCCACCCCACTAATATTAAACGGTCTTGCAATTTGTACCCGATCGGTTGGTAGCGGACTCATGATCTGATTTAACAACCTTGGTCGAGCTCGGCAGCAGGTGATGCAGCGTCGTACTGTCGTCAATGCAAGTTGTTTTCCCTTGATCGTCCAATATTGTTGTCGCGTGTTTGCCAATAGTGCCTGCGGGCCACAATGCTTAAGCTGCCGATGCTTGTTCTCAAATATGAGCCGTGTTATTTCATGACCTGCTGGCAGCAACATAGGATGTTTTTCATCAAATGCTAGACTTGAATTCTGGAGTCGCCCTCCTACTCGTAGTACCTTGGTATTGTCCAGAAACGGGTCTAATGACCGTTAAGGATCTGATACTGCCACACAACCGTTCTTCTGCAACTGAGTTAAGCTGTGTTGCTGAACATCCTCTTGGCGCAAGGTCTGCTGGGTTGTCTTCTGATGCTACAAGCACCCATTGCTCCGGATTTGATAGTTCATGGATCCGAGCAATTCGGTTTGCCACGAACGTATGAAATGATGATGCTGTTGTGTTTATCCATGCTAACACTATTATAGAGTCCGTCCAATATTGGACTTCATCGATCCTTATCCGTAGATCCTTTTTGATTCTTTCTGCTAGCTCAGCTCTTAGCACCGCTGCACATAATTCTAGTCTAGGCAACGTTTGTTTTGCTAGGGGTGCCACTCGTGATTTTGCGCATAGCAGCTTACTTACTATTGGACCGGCGGATGTGATCGTACGAAGATAAGCGGCCGTCCCATAAGCGACTACTGACGCATCAGAAAATAAATGCAGTTGAATGGCTGCTGGGTCTGCCTGTAGAGGCGGATGCCTGGCGAGCTCAATGGTAGCCAATACCTGACTATCATTTCGAAACGCCTGCCAATGGGTTGTATCTTCCTTGTCCAATTCAGTATCCCATAAAGCATAAATATTTTTGCTGCTGTCGTTATAGGGCATAGTAACCCTAGTGGATCAAATATTTTGGCTAATTCAGAGCACATAACTCGTTTTGTGACCGTCCCTTGTTCGTATGGCCTCGCGCGTCCTTGAAGTTTATCTTCCTTAGTATTCCTAGTCTCCCTAGTGTCTTCATCGTTGCATCCGATAACTTGCTGAGATCAAGGTCCAACGCCTGGTCGTCCTTTGGAATATCCTTAAGCAACTCTGGGTGATTTGCGCACCACTTCCTCAATCTTAGTTTTGCCGACCCTAGAATTGCACAAATCGGATCTCGTTGCCGTATCGCCTCCTCCAGCGTGTCGGCTCCCGATAAGCAATCGTCGACATAGAAGTTTTGCTGAATGGCGTCCACGCCTATGGCCGGAACCGTAACAAAATTGATAGTAAATAACTCTGAACTGTCGGCCCGACCCTTAGGATGTTGTTAAGGCTGTTTTCTGTTGAGCTAGGCGCCTAAGCGTCAAAGACCACTCTTAATTTTGTGGTGGAGCTGTCTGGTTTCAGGACGCAATGGTGGGGAATGAAGTAATGATTCCTTGGTACAGTGGAAAGCTGTACCTCCGTCATGTGATTCAAACCTTCATACTCATCCATAAAACTCACGTATCCTTCTAGCATTGCTGGATCCCGTTCTAAACGACGTTCTAGGCTGGAAAATCTCCGTTGTTTTTCCTAGTTCCCTTGGATTTTCTGCGAATGGCAATCTTACCATTAGTCGTTGATCCGGGCAGAATTGAACGTTTGATAGAAAATGTTCTTCACAAAGCCTCTCTTGGACTGTCATTGCTGGTACCTCAGTGTTAAACGTATCTAGCTTCCAAAATATTTCCAGGGCTGGTAATGGATCCTCCCGTGTTATTTTCATGACATTTCCTGCATGGCTGCTGGCACTCGCCGCCTCACTGTGCCGAACGCAATCCACCCCAGAGTGGTTTCTTGTAGAGTTGGCTTATCATCCCCCAACTCGATAAGTCCGGGTCTTATCAATCGAGAATACACCTCGGCTCCTAGAAGCAAATCTATGCTTTCGGGTTGGCCGAATTCGGGGTCCGCCAACACTACCGTGCTCGGAATACTAAGTCCTTCATCTATGGATTCCGACGGTTGGTTTTTCGTCAGTTGTGGTAAGATAAACACAACAATCTCCTTCTGAAAGTTCGACCTTAACGATGACAGCAGCACGCGTGCCCATGACGAAGATCCCTGCGCCGTTTCTCCAATTCCTAGGATACCTTGTGATGTGCTGAAGGTGGGGAGAGCAAGTTGATCTGCCATCCTTCTGGACATGAGATTTAGCTGAAAGCCAAGATCGATGATTGCGCGACAATTTTCTCGCTTTGCGGTTTGTCCTTGTATTGCCACAATGGCTGTGGCGAGTAATACGTACGTATTTGGCTGTTGGTCGAGGGCCAACGCAGACACCTTGTTGATCATTGGGGTTTGCTGATTTGGACCTGAAACATCCATCCATCGCTTGCAATGGTTGATCGCGGGTAGCAATGGCAACAACCGGCGCCGTGGATTCTGGATGTTTGTGCAACATGGAATGATGCCGTCGACGGCAAAAACGACAGGGCATTGGCGACGGGCAACTGTTTGTCTTATGGTAGTTTGACAGAGAGTTGGCACAGCCTGCAATCTTCGTTATTGCCTGCGTACGGTTGTCCGGATCCATTCTTCTAAACATGTTGCAGGATAATGGCCGGTGTGAGCCTATGTTGCAAATTTTACAATTGTTATCTCGTGATACCAATGTTTTGGTATGTCCCATCCAATGTTTCCAACATGCCGGATCGCCGTTCTAAAAAGGCTAAAACACTTTCCAGCAACGGGACTTCTGTCGGTGAGTTGGATGAATCTTCGAGAGCGGCTAACGTATACTGATCTAGATTTCGGTAGCACTGAGAGCGCGAGAGAAGTTGTACATGCATGCCTTGTATGTGTCTGCACTCAGGCCATGGGAATATGCTGACACTAGCACTTCCCATAAGTTGGGCTCTGAGGCGCATTCATATTTCGGCTGGCCGCAAAAGTTTAGCGGCCGGCACTTTTTGTATTTGTACAGTGGGTACCCGCTACAATGATACATGCATACTACATCTCCCTCCCTTTGAAAAATAAATAAAAAAATAAATTTTTTTCGAATCAGAATGTATTATTTATTTTAGTATATTTTTTTTTTTAATTTTGTATTATATTTTCATTAAATTATGGTTCTCAATTTGGCCATACGTGATATATTTATAAGAGAATTCAAGTGATTATGAAATAAAAATTTTTAACCTATCCTTATGTACTGTTTGTTTTTTATTTTTGTTATTTGAAATTACTATGTTATCGCTTTCTTCTATACTTTCAACCTTATAAGGTCCAGTATATTTAAAGTCTAGCTTATGCCCTGTTTCATTTTTCAATAAAACCTGATCTCCTATTTTTAAATCAAAATCTAATGTATTTTTGTCATATCTAATTTTTTGTTTCTTTTTATGACATTCGAACATTAACCTAGCTCTCTTAAATGCTTGTTCTAGTCTAAACTTAGATTCTATAGCGTAGTCATCTACATTATATAGAGGTTATATTTTATCTATGCTATTAAAATGTTGAGGTAAATTTAAAGTTTTACCAAAAACTAACTCATATGGACAATAGTCATGTGCCATAGAGGGTGTTGTCCCAATCTGTTTTATCAACTGAGATGTATGAGCGGATGAACGCATTAAATGTTCTGTGGCTTCGCTCCACGGTTCCTACAGTCTGGTGATGATGTGCGGTAGAAGATATGTTTTTGATATTTAAATTTTTACATAAATCCTCAATTATCGAATTTTTATATTCTGTTCCCATGTCTGTTATGAACGTCTTCATTGGACCGTACTTCAAAATAAAATCTTCAAATAAAGCTTTTGCTACTGTTTTTGCACTTTTGTTTTGGATTGGTATTGCCACAAGGTATTTAGTTAAATCACAGATTAGGGTTACTGCATATTCATTTCCTTATTCAGATTTAGGTAGTGGACCGATCGTATCCACAATTACCCTATCAAAAGCCATTTGTGTTTGTATGTTTGGTTGTTTTGGATTTTTGGCATTTTGGGCATTTTCTTATATAATTTGTTATAAATCGGGTCATATTTTTCCAATAATAATGCCTTTTTATCTTTGCCAATGTTCTAGCTATGCCTGTATGACCTCCTTGAATTGGATCGTCATGGAATGTAAACAGTAATGCTTCTTTCTCTTTATCATTATTTGATAATAGGGTCACCGGCTTGAGTAGCGCTACTCTTAGAGATTGTCAAAAATAGTACAGTACGGTTGGCAACGTCAAAGGAGGAAGACATGTGCACGAATTAGGTCTGTGGTCCGGAGGTGGCTGGTCACAGTATTATAGATATCAAACAAAAAAGTAGTGGCAAAAGCGCTAAAAAAAAAAAAAAAAAAAAAAAAAAAACTTTTTGATACCAACAATTGTGACGAAAAACGATAGTAAATTCGATAAAATAAATAAACTATATTAAATTTCCTTTTTTTTTTTGATTTCCCGCTAAACTAGCGGGTTTTTCCAAAAGTCGTAGAACAAACGTTTTCTATTTCAAGCTACTTTATACACCCATAGGGTTTCCAAAATCCTAAAACTAAGATGGGATGCATACAAACCCACAAACAAAGGGACAAACATTTTCATTTTGGGAAGAAGAAGAAAATCTTGTTTTTTGAATTACTTTTGAACGGAACATCGGATTTCAACAAATGAGGTGTCATTCGACGCGTATTCTCAGTAAGACAAAAACTAGCTAAACAGCCGGCGGCTTTTATCCCCACCGTATCCAGCAGCTCCAATTTTCTAAATTTTTACTTTTACACTTTCACCGTCTTTTCGCCCAAACAAATCTATATTTCGAAAGTCTTGGTATGCAATCTTCTTAGTTAGTGCGATACCTTTCGATTGGTGTATCACTTGTTATGATCGGACCATAATTGCAGATTTTCAATTCTGCGGCTATATATGTAGTTGTCTCCGCACGCTCTCTTGCGCGAGTTAGCATATAAGTAGGTTCCTTGATGATTGTCTCCGAATAGATCCCGACCAAATTAAAAGTTGGTGTATGCTGGTTTCGAGTTAAACCCAGAATGAATGTCTTTATCTTATAATTCTTCGTTCAAACCTTATTGTTCACGTACAATGTGCTGACCTAGCGGAATGGATTTGTAATTGTACCGGATGCATATCTGGGGCTTGGACTCAGCAGTGGCCGCGGTGTTTGTTTGGTTGGCAACTTTGTTGCCAATCAAGTGTTTTGTTTCTAGCTGCTTGCCAAACGTAGGGGCTTAGGTGGGGGACCGCCGATGGAATGTGCTGAGGCGGTAACTCCTCCCCCCTCAGACTGAACTACCGACCATAGTGGAGCGATGGTTGGTGTGAAGGTGACCGGTGGAGCAATGGTTGGCGTGAAGGTGACCGGTGGGGCATCTGGTGTGAAGGTGGTCGTCCTTTTTGAACAGGCGGCCACGGCCAACACCACTATCAGTAACACGGTTAGGATTGTATACGTCGCTGTTGTGTGTATTGTTGTTCCAGCTTGTATTCTGTTGATTTGTAGCTTCGTTTCGATATCTTCCATCTCTAGCTCGTGTATTCCCAATTCTTGGGTTGTTCTATTCTTCTTAATGGCTTCGATTTGAGGTATCTCCAATTTTAGCTTTGTTGTGCCAAGTTTCTCTACCGCCTCGTACTGGACGTTGCTCACCATTCTGCATTCCTCAAATGCGATTAATGCCGATCCATTCACCGTTCTCTCTTCTCCGCAGTCCGTTTGCAGCTTTACATTTTCTCCATTGAAAATTGCAATATATCCTTCTTCTGGTTCAAAGATCCTGGTTCTGAGCCCAGCATCCCTTGTTTCACAGTCCGCTTCCTTTTCGCTGATCAGGTTTTTTAGACAATTTTCATTTATCTGATTTACAATTTTAATGTTCTTACATGTATACAAATTTCTAATTTTTTGACATTTGTTTTTGCAGTAGTACATTTCTTCGTTATTCATTACCACGTATTCTGGCGTTATTACAAATTCTGTCTTATTCATAGGTAGGGATATAATCCTCTGTAAAGAATACGTTTCTTTCTTAAAAATGGATAATTTTATCGCAAATATTAAATTTGTCTTATTCATAATCGCTTTGAATTCTAGAAATTCGTACATGTGCTCTTCCGATATTATGTGTATGCCCTGTTCTTCTAGTTCTTGTACGCATTTAGCTGTTTCTTGTTTGTCGAATATGAATTTTGAAATTAATCCAATTTTTGCCAATAACAAACTTTCAGCTACATCATTTATATTTAATCCGAGCATGTCTATTGTTACTGAAATTCTGTCGATGTATTCTAACCTATAAATTCTCTTATCTTCATCTAAAAATGTTTTGCTTATTCCGTTTTTGTAATTGCTAATAAATGTCGTTACTCGCCTTTGCTCATCGTTAATATATTTCGTCAAGTTCTTAAACCTTATCATGAATTTAGCTCCTGTCCTCTTCCTTCTTTCCTCTTCCTGCATCTTCCTTATCTCCTCTTCTAACCTTTTTGAGTCTTCCGCGTCTAAGTTCCCTGTTATGGATTTAACAACAGATCCTAATCCATTGATTAGTCCTCTTGCTTTCCTCTTCCTGGGGCATATTGCCTCTAATCTGTTCTTGATCATCTGTAATTTGTTTTGCAAAACCCTAACAAGGTCTCTGGTTTCCGAGTCTGCAACTACCTCTGTAAGTGTTCGTTCTAACTGTTCTATTGCCACTTGATATTCTTGTAATTTTACCACGTGTACCAATGTTTAATGTGTTTGTATTATCCTTGCTTCGCCTAGATTTATTTGTGCTAGTGGCTCTTCCCCTAGCAATGGTCGGATCTCAAGTTTCCTTTCTGCTGCCATGATCCTGGCCCACCTGTAATTATTGTTCATTTAATTTTGTTAGTCTCCTGAATTTTTCTTTATGGATTTTTTGTGGTTTAGTAGAAGTTAGTGTGAGGCCGTTGTCTCCCATCACCTTGTGTTTCAAAAAACGAGGAGTTAATTTATCCCTCCTGTTTTCCTTCCTAAATATTATGTCTCCTGGTTGTACTGTGACCGGGCTTTGTCTGTCGACATTCGCCGCCTCTATTCTTTTGTTTTTTTCTTGCTGAACCCTTTCCTTAATTTTTGGATAAAGCTCGGCTTGAAACGCATTAATCTTCTGTAAATACTCCTGTTCGTTGTTAAAGGACACGCTATTCAGGAAGTTATGCGTTCTCCCTGTGAACAACTCCTGCGGTATTAGTTTCGTCGCTGAATGAATGGCATTATTATAAGTTATAAATGCCTCATCCAGGACTTCCTCATGTCTGCTTTCGAGTTTCTTTTTCTTCCTTGTCTCATTTATTAGCCTATATATTTCTGTAATCGTCAAGTGCAGTCTTTCGACCGTAGAATTGCTCGATGATTGCTGAAAGGATGTAGTGTGTATTTCTAATTCGTATTGTCTACAAAAATCCTTGAACAAGTTGGAAGTGAATTCCACTCCTTGGTCACAGACTATCTTCTTAGGCACTCCGAATAAAGCCATGAAACTCTTTACTGCCTTAACGATATTTACGCTTTCTTTTGCTGGGATTGTTAATCCCCAAGCGTATCTCGAGAACTTGTCTATTATGTTTAGTACACTTTTCTTGTTTACAAAATACAAGTCAATGTGCACTATTTCCATAGGCCTCTCTGGCGTTTCCGTCAGACTGTACCTTATCTTATTTGGTTTCCTATCGTACTTCTGAATCTGGCAACTGTCACAATTATTTATTGTTTGTGTAATTGCCTGTTTCATGTGTAAGAAAAACACCCTCCTTTTGAGGTGAGCTAACGTTTCGTCTATCCCTCTATGGTTGCTCTTCTCGTGATATTCCTTAATAACCTGTTCTTGCTCGTTTTTCTCCGTTATATCCGGCAATAGGACTGTACATCTTATTGCCCTATACAACTTACTGTGAGCAAAGTATTTGCAATAAACGTTTTGGATCACAATCACCAGATTTCCTGGGATCAATAGCGCCACCGTTCTTTTAGGTTTTAGTATTTCTTTTAACCTACGACCAATTGTTTCCTCATCAAAACAATTTTCCATCCAAGTTATTCTTAATTTATTCCTGAATGGGACTCGTTATCCATAATGGCTAAAATGCTTAATCGCCCAAATAATGGCGAGCATTTCTTTTTCTATTGTGGCATAATTCACTTCTGATTCTGACAGGGTTCTACTAGCGTATGCTATTGGTCTGTCTGTTCCCAAATTTCCTTGGGATAGGACGGCGCCAATAGCATAATTACTTGCATCTGTGGTGAGTATGAAAGGCTTATCAAAGTCAGGAAACTGTAAGATTGGATCATTGCACAGTAAGGTCTTGCATAGGTCAAATGCATCTTTGTATTCCTGGTCCATCTGCACAGCCTTTCAACTGTCTTGTCAATGGCTTTGTTATAGCCGCGAAATTCCTTATGAACTTCCTATAGTATCCCAACAGACCTAGGAACGACTTTATCTGCTTCCTAGTCTTGGGAATCTCGAATCTTTTTATCGCTTCGATCTTTCCTGGGTTCGGTCTGATTCCTTGCTGGATTACTACGTGTCCTAAGTATTCCACCTCTTTCCTTAAAAATTCTGTCTTGAAATTTTTGAAATTCAACTTGAAGTTTGCCTCCGCAAGCTTCTTGAAGACTTTTTCCAAATCCGTTACGTGTTCTTGCAGGGATGTCGAGTACACCATAATGTCATCCATATATATAAGACAACACTTTCCAAGCAACTCTCCGAAAATATTGTTCATTAACCTTTGAAAGGTTGCTGGGGCGTTATTTAGCCCGAACGGCATTCGGACATACTCGAAGTGACCCCCTTCTGCCGAGAAGGCAGTTTTCGGGATGTCTTCTTCCTTAACCTCAATCTGGTGGTATCCACTCGCCAGATCTAAAGTTGAGAAATATTTAGGCCTACCCAAGCTATCTACTACGTCATTGATTAATGGCATAGGGTATCTGTCTTTAATTACCTTCTCATTGAGTTTTCTATAGTCAACCACCATTCTCCATTTCCTATCTCCAGAGGCATCCTTTTTCTTGGGCACCAGCCACACCGGCGCACTCCAAGGAGAATGGCTATGTCTAATGATTTTCTGATCTAACCGCTTTTCTAGTTGTCTTCTCACATCCTGTCTTTTTTGGAAAGCATACCTGTACGGTCATGCGTACACCGGTATGTCGTCATTCGTTCTAATTTGGTGCTTGACCGCATTAGTGAATGACAAATGGTCTCCTTCTTTATGGAATACTTTCGGATGTTTCTTACAAATTCGTTGGAGCTTTTCAAGCTCATCTCTATTTAAGTGTTCCGTTCTGATCTTATCGAATGGTATCCTCCTATTTTCATTGTCTGTCTCCTCTATATTGTTGAGCTCGAAATGTTGGTCAGTTTTGAATTCAACACCTTCCAACGGCTCCTCCAAAAATAATTCCTGGTCTTTCTCTGCATAGTTTGTTATTTCAACCAGGCTCCTTCCAGCCACTGCCCTATAAGTTCCTTCTGAAATTATCAAATCCTCCTTTACTATTGTTTTGTTTACCAAAAAACCCCCATCGGGTACTTGTACCGGAATAGGAATAACTGTCTTTGTCCCTGCTTCTATTGAGTGGACCTCGCTGGGTCTATACTTAGCGAAATGTATCTGCAATTCTGTCTACCGTACGGAACCGACCTTTCTCAATATCGATCACGGCTTTCATTTGTTGCAGCAAATCTATACCAATTAAACCTTCAAAAAATTGGTGGAATTTGAAAAGTAATAACCTCATTTTTCCTACTCCTCCGAATTCTCTGAACATTGGTACATGTGCTTCTTGCAGAATAGTGTGGGACTGTGTAATTGTTTTAATGGCTATGGGGTCTTTCAGCTCCTTCACGTACTGCGGTTGAGCTAATTCGGGACGAATGAAGGAGTAAGTAGATCCTGTATCAATTAGTAACTTTATTGTTTTTTGTGGAGTGATTTTGATCTTTACATATGGTAGGGTGGAGTGGCCCCTTCTAGTTCCTAAATATCCTGTTGGTTGTTCGAGGCTGATTGCGAAAAATTTGCATCATCCTCTTCAATATTATGTAACAAAAATAATAGTAACTGCAAAAAGAATTTTTCAAAAATCATTTTGCTTATATTTTTTATGGTTTTTTAAAGGTGACACTGTCGGAAAAAATTTCTATGAAAAAAAGAAAAATATGCCTAAAATGCATGTTTCTAAGCATTTTCAAAAAATCATAAAAAATATAAGCAAAATGATTTTTGAAAAATTCTTTTTGCAGTTTCTATTATTTTTTTTTGAGAAA
Organism: Drosophila suzukii; assembly: GCF_043229965.1. Classification (NCBI taxonomy): domain Eukaryota; kingdom Metazoa; phylum Arthropoda; class Insecta; order Diptera; family Drosophilidae; genus Drosophila; species Drosophila suzukii. The sequence continues at coordinate 32,183,144 of NC_092084.1, forward strand.
CTTTTTGCATCAAAAAGTTTAAGTTTTCAAGTCGAGGAAAAAATTTCAAAAAGGACATTTTCACACAAATTCGTCCTTTTCAATAAGTACTGAATGTGTTAAGAAATGTATTGTATCATTCAAACTGCATTTAAATTACCTTTCCATTGATGCCAAAGTTAACAAGATGTAAGTTCAAATTATGAATATATTTAACTTTTTTTTTGTGAAAATACTTTTGACCACCCTTGTATAAACTTTTATTTTAGTTGTTCCATCGAACCGGTACCTCCCTTGCTAAGCGACCGCTCTGCTTCCGCAGTTTGTCGCCTAATACAAATGAAAGCCCAATCCGATAGTACTTATTATAAATCGAAATTTCTTCATATTACTTTACCCCCTTCTCATGCTAAGCGGCCGCCCTGTGTAACACAGTGCGCCGCCTAATACATGTTAAAGGAGAAAATTTATTTATTTATTATTTTTTCTATTTATAAGCTTGCTCCCGAACTTCTAGTCTGCTACTCTACATCCCACCGTGCTTGCACCGAGTGAACCGCTCGATCCTCTTTTGTCTTGGCTTGAACTTGCCGCCAGCCGTTGCCAACTCGACCCGAGCTGTCTGCAACCTCCCGGCTGTCATCACTCAAGAACGAATACCACCAATGCCGTAGCACGAACTGTCTGCACCACGCTCCATCCGCCCTTCGTCGACGATCGAACGTTCGACCGAGCTGTTCGGTTCGCATCGAACCATCGACAACCACGACCGCCTGCCGACACTTGTCGACGGCCGACCGTTCGATCGAACCGTTCGACGCAACCTCGAACCGTCGGTGCTCCCGACCGTTTACCGACGTTTGACCACGAGCCATCTGATACACTCGAACCTTCCATTTAATTCGCGAAGACGAACACTATTTAATTTAATTAAAATTCTAGTCTAGCTCTTTGGTTATTAAACATTTTTACGTGTATTTTGGTTACTTATTTATTTTATTTTTTTTCTCTGCTGTTGTACAGCTTCGGTCATTTGCACTTGTCCTACACTCCTTTTACATTTTTTTCTTTTTGTTTTTGTCTGCGTTTCGAATTACTGCCTTTATTCCCATTTTTCATAACTTGTTGCTTGCATATTTTTATTAATTATTCCATTTATTTATTTCCGTATGCTCATTGTATTTAGTTTTAATTTTTTTATTTTTTTCCTTCATTTCAACTTTATATATTTCTTTTACACTCCATTGCACCCACTTCACTCTACTCACTCTCTTACATAATAATGCTAAATGTAATCCAGAACATCTGTCCTTCCTTCTGCTTTCTTTCGCCGTCTCGGATCCTTCCTGTGTCCTTGGTTAAATCCGTTCGTTGACGAAAGCTACCGACTGCGCCAGTTAACATATATGTAGGTTCCTTGATGATTGTCTCCGAATAGATCCCGACCAAATTAAAAGTTGGTGTTTGCTGGTTTCGAGTTAAACCCAGAATGAATGTCTTTATCTTATAATTCTTCGTTCAAGCCTTATTGTTCGCGTATAATGTGCTGACCAAGCGGAATGGATTTGTAATTGTACCGGATGCATTTCTGGGGCTTGGACTCAGCAGTGGCCGCGGTGTTTCTTTGGTTGGCAACTTTGTTGCCAATCAAGTGTTTTGTTTCTAGCTGCTTGCCAAACGTAGTGGCTTAGGTGGGGGACCGCAGATGGAATGTGCTGAGGCGGTAACTCGCGCTTAGGATTTTTGAATCCCAAACTTGTAATTTTGTCGGATACTTCAACGACGGCGTGTTCAGGGTATTTGAATCCCAAACTTGTTTTGCTTTGATTTGCCTATTCAGACTCAGTTCTGATCTTGGCCTTTTCATCAAAGTATTTTCGTTAAATAAATTCCTTTAATGGAAAAATGGTTTTTTCTTCGGATAAGGAAAGTTAATTAAAAGAGCTGTCATTATCATAAATCAATATTTCTTCTTTGCCCCCATATCTTATTACTCCTTTTTCAATAGGCTATAACCTATTAAAAAGTCTGATTTTAACCCATCTATTTCATAAAATGTGTAACGCGTATCGAAGATCGTGACCATGTGATAATATTTAATTGTAGAATATCCAGTAATCGTAGATACTCTTTTATATATAGGAAGCTCGTTTTTATACCCGTTACTCGTAGAGTAAAAGGGTATACTAGATTCGTCGGAAAGTATGTAACAGGCAGAAGGAAGCGTTTCCGACCCCATAAAGTATATATATTCTTGATCAGGATCACTAGCCGAGTCGATCTAGCCATGTCCGTCTGTCCGTCTGTCCGTCTGTCCGGATGAACGCTGAGATCTCGGAAACTATGGGAGCTAGGCTATTGAGATTTGGCGTGCAGATTCCTGAGCTTCCTACGCAGCGCAAGTTTGTTTCAGTAGACTGCCACGCCCACTCTAACGCCCACAAACCGCCCAAAACTGTGGCTCCTACAGTTTTGATGCTAGATAGAAAATTTTAACTGAAATGTAATGTTCTCATCAATACCTATCGATTGACCTAAAAAAAAGTTTGCCACGCCCACTTTAACGCCCACAAACCGCAAAACCCTGTGACGCCCACAATTTTCATGCTAGATAAAAAATTTTAACTGAAATGTATTGGTCTCGTCAATACCTATCGATTGATCCAAAAAAAATTTGCCACGCCCACTCTAACGCCCATAACGCTTAAATCTGTATACCGCCGGTAGGTGGCGCATTTTAATATCGCTTTGCTGCTTGCATATCTCCATTTAGCTGAGTAACGGGTATCTGATAGTCGAGGTACTCGACTATAGCGTTCTCCCTTGTTGTTTTTATAAATCCCTGTTTTGATATAGTAGGAGGTTGCTCCTGTGTCAATTAAAATTTTGAGTTTTTTATTTATTTTGCTATCGTATCGTATTAAGTAGGGTAATCCTACTCCGGACTCTGGCCTAAAAAATGGTCCTCTTCGATATTATTTAATCGCATAGCTTTATTTGCCGGTTGATTAACCGTACCTGTTGGTTCCCTTTGGTTCTGCGGATTATTTTGTGGAGTTGTTTGTGTCTCCTGCTTTTTATTTTGATTCCATTTATTATGGTTAAAGTTGTTGTTGCTATAACTGTTATAACCCTGATTGTACTTTGGCCTATTTTGAATCTGTAAAGATTCATCTACTTCCATCGGTTCTGGCTTGTTTTGTTGAGCTTTAATGGAATTCCATTGATTATGGGAATTATATTGAGGATTATACTGTCTGCCCTGATTCCAATTACGATTTTTATTCGGATTATAATTGTTTCTGTTTTGGCTATCGGGTTGGTTAAACCTCAAGTTGTTAGTATTCCTCTGATTGCTATTATAGTTATTATGGTTACCTTGCCTGGGATTTTTATTTGAGTTTTGGTACCCGAATAAATTTGACTCATAATTCTTGCGCTGTGATGATGTAAAATTGTTTGCGAATTGGTCTATCAAATTATTGCTTTCTAGTTTTTGTACTATTACCATAGCGTTCGGTAAGTCTGGCGGATTCATAGAAAATATGACGTCTGAGATATGGCCAGTTATGAATACTCTTAGAGCTGTCTTTTTGTGTTTTTCGTTCATTTCAGCAGTTAAAGCCTTATTTCTGCCGTAAGTCATAATGGTTTTATTTATTAGAAGAGTTAGTTTTTTATTAACTAACCCATAATATTCCATTATGGACAGTTTCCCTTGACTTAGTACTCCTAAGTCTTGCTCAATTATATGGATTGGACGTTTGTCGCTAAAAACAAAGTCCAACCTTGCCATTATCGCGTCAAAATTTAATACTGTCCCATTGTGTGTTAGGGCATCGTTTGCTGTACCAGTTATTTTGATTCTCAGGATTGACAATGCAGAAAAGAATCTTTCGCTACCTCTAGCATATTGCCCCATGGCTATTTCTGCCGATTCCCTCCAACTCACATATTTGTCTTCTTCTCCTTTAAATTCCCTGACTGATTTGATAATTTCGAATGAAGTTTCTCATTTAATATTTGGGTCAATGATTTCTACTTGAAAATCTTCAACCTTTTTTATATTTTGATTTAGTTGTGCTTTTAAACTCACGATCTCATTCCTCAAAGGATTCAACTCATTATTTACAATCGCTCACTTGGTTATTAGCTTGGCTGCTAGAAGCCATTGCAGGTCGGGGTAGAGGCATGGTGAGAATTCTTTCAAAATCGTTTATTAGGTCTTCCACCTTGTTTGATTTTATTTAAAATATTTTTCTTATAGTACTTAAATAAAATATAATAAATAAACAGTATGCGCTCACTAATTGTCTTCTTTTCTTCCTGGGTTTAATATGAGGTCTTCTGTTTTCCTTGATGATCCTGCTGGGGTCGTCCTTCTTGGTTGTTTTTAGCGAGGGATGGCCCTCAGCTCTTCCTTCAATTTATTTTTGTGGTTGTTAATTTTTTGCGAGGGATTGCCCTCAGCTCTTCATTCTGTTTGTTTTCTGATCGTCACTACTTAGCGAGGGATTGCCCTCAGCTCTTCCTTCTTGTTGAATTTGTATTTTTGGATTTGTAATTGTATTTTGCTTTTGTTTCTCAACTTTCATTTTCACAGTTTTACAATTTTTGTTTAGTTTTGTGATTAATTTTTTTGAGACCGTTTATTTTTTTGGTCGAACAGCAGGTTTATTATGCCGATTATTAATTAGCGGATTGTTGTAAGCAAAGGGGATTATTTCATTTATTGATTTCCTCCTTTGTTTTCAACGCGAACTTTTTTTCGGTTGGTTAGGTTTTTATTTGATCACGCAAGTTCCTTTTTACTTTAAAACCGTTAGTGATTTGTTTTAAAGCTTTTAATTAGAACAATTTAAGCGTGGCCCCACGTTGGTCGCCAATTAATTATTTCACTTGCGAATAGTTTAAAAAAATGTATTTTTATTTTTAATTCACTAAGTTACAACTTTACAACTTCTCCTTAATACCGACTTTTATTCTACTGTTCACAATTATACTTCTATTGAACCGATCTTCTCGGATGCAAAAACGGACTGCCTGGCCAAGGGCCGATTATCTGATAAACAAACCTCGGTTTAAGAGAATTGGGGAACTCATTAAGAGTTGGACAAGGGTTGGACCCAAGAGAGTCGGGAAATCGGATGATCAAATTCTCTGCTCGATTGCTAATCGTATTACGCTGCAGCATAGAGTAGTAGTAGGGAAAGACGGGCTCTGGGACAATTAGCATATTAATGGCCCCCGCCCCTCCTCCCCCCTCATTAACGTATGCGGGTTCTGGGACAATTTGCATAATCCAATAAATTAACTGATTTTAATGGGCTTTGAAGTCATAAAAATGTCACGATCATGTCTATAAAGAGTATACTTAATTGCCCGCATCGCCCCCACATCCCCATGTGACAATATTGATCATGTATCCTTCCCCTCATTATGTGCAATTAATAGTCATGTGAGAAAAGTGCACGTGAGAAAGGTCGCACAACCATAGTATCCAAAGGTTGTTATCTTAGGGGAACATATCCGATCATGTTGGGGAAAGGTGTGATCACGAACCCTTTTGCCTCATTATCACAGGTGTTGCTGTGCTCGTGTGAAAGGTCGCACACCTAAAGTATTCAAAGATGGTTATCTTAGAGGAACATGTCCGATCATGTTGGGGAATAATGTTTCCTATGATTATAAAACTAATTTAGAAATCAAAGGAACCCCAAAAAAATAAATCTCACAAGTTAATGATTCTCAGATGTGGAATATTTTGAAATACACATTTTTGTTTCCGCCCCAGAATGTTTAACTGGTAAATTGTCTAAGATTCTCTCCTTTCCACAAATCGGTCATAAACATGTCATAAAAGGGATTCAAGCAAGAGCTACCCGAACATGCGCACCTGTCAATTATCTGACCGCAATAAAAGGGACACATGCACAACCCAGAAGGCGCACGCTCATTGACAAGATCATGGGCCTCACGCCAACGACCTCATACGACCTCATACGAGCTCATACGACGTTCCCATAATAGGGGTTGAAATCACGACCGCGCAACAACTCGCAAGTAGCCGACATATCTCAGTCAAGGAAATATTTTCCATTCTCCGTACCTGTAATTTTAACTCGAAATAAAAAGTCAGAAGTTTATTTTGGTACTGCGAACATGTTTTATTATGTTATTTAATCATTTTCATTCTTTTTTCTAGATTATAGTATTTATTCATAATGTTGAGTGCTTCCTTTTTGTAATCCGAAATTCGATGGCATACACAAGTATCAACTCCCTCAGTGGCTGCATCATTGCTCCACACGCAGGTGTCCATATGATTTCCATGAATAGATGTTTTTATATTACCTCGTTCACATTCAAAGAGTTTTGATTGTATGAACTGGAGCCGTACATAGTGTGCATTGAACAGAATTCCGTCAAATACATTCAAAAAGTTATTTATTTTAACTGAATGCATGTTGTCTATCTAAGTCAACAATCTCGTCTTACCCTTTTAAATACGCTTACACGATTTATAAGGAAATTTCTACAGGTTTTCATCTTCTTCTTTTACCCAAAAATATGCATTTTCGAAATTCAACAAATGAAAAATCTTTGATTTTTCCTTTTCTTTTACCCAAAAATGTGCATTCTCGAAATTCAACAAATGAAAATCTTTGTTTTTTCCCAAACTCGAAATGATTTTTCCCAAACTGTCCCCTATTGGCTACCTGAGTATGATGGTGTGTCTAAAAAATGACCTTTCCTTTCCCACCTGCAGCAAAGTATGTGCGACCTCTTCTAACCAACACTCTCCTTTATTCTATGATTTTGTGTCTCCTTTATCGATTTGATGGTGTCCTATTGGTTACACTTGTATCAAATATTTTTCAAAATCAATACTTCTCATCTCTTCTAACCAATGAATAGTCGATGTAACCTACTAGAATTGCCTATATTGTTTTCGAATTTAAAAAAATCTTAAGAATGCATCTCTCATCTTCAATATTATCGTTCACGCCCACTTCAAACACTATAAATGATCGAGGACAATAGTTAGTCTACCAAAAATAGTCTTGAAGTGGGATACTCTGCTACGTCAAACACAACTTGAGTAAAAGTAAAAAAAGTTTTCGTGAAAAAAGAATTTTACCAAAACGAATAAAATAAAATGAATAACCAAAATCAGTTTTGTCAATCCTGCAAGTGTTTCTTGCTAAAGAATAAGTGGGCAAATCATGTCCGTTCGGAGTTGCATAAGCGAAATGCAATTCAACCCCTTGACGGAAGAGTCAACTTGAACTGTTTGCAGAGTATATACTTTTTAAAGAAGAATCTGAAGAAATTGATTTGAAAAGTTTGGAACAAACATTAAAAATATTTCAAGGTAAATTCTTTTATACATTTTTATCTCTTTTAAGCAATTAACTAATTTGTATATATTTCTCTTTCAAAGACTAATGACTGCTCAAAGAGGAAATCAGAGGAGGGCGCAATTTTTCTGCAATGTGTGTTTGAATTTTTCCGGAACCCAGGAAGCTGCATTAAAACACAAGACGCTCTGCAGTAGGAAGGTTTCAAAGATGCCGCACCCCCAGAACAACACACTGGAATTTACCCAAGTTCAACATCAGCTTCAAGTTCCATTTGTTGTCTACGCGGATTTTGAATGCATTCTGGAACCAAAAAATTTTGAAGTGAGCCCCAAATTATTTAATATTAATGAACATATTCCAATATCATATGCGTATTATATAAAGTGTGCTTTTGATTCTAGACTAGATAAATTTGTTTAAGAGACAGGAAAAAATTCGGGAGTAAGTTTTGTAGATTCATTGATAAAAAATTTAAGTAAGTTGAGTGATGACTACTTAAATAAAATAGTTCCTATGAGAATTACTTTGGATGACCAGAAAATATTTGATAATTCATTGAATTGTTCTATTTGTCAGAAAGATTTAGGGACTGATAGGGTTAGAGATCATTGTCATTTCACAGGTCGCTTTAGAGGTGCAGCCCACTCTAAGTGTAACTTGGATTATAAAGTTAACAAATTCATACCAGTATTTTTTCATAATTTTTCAAAATACGACTGTCATTTGTTTATTCAAGAGTTGGGAAAGATTCCCGGTGAAATTTCCGTAATACCAATAAATAAGGAAAACTATATTTCTGTCTCAAAGAAAATAAAAAGTTTAAGTGGAAATAGTTTTGAAATTCGTTTTCTCGATACATATAGATTTATGCCATCAAGTTTAGATACCCTAGCTTCTAATTTAGTTGATGATCAATTGAACACTGTAAAATCGTTTTTCAGTAATGATATAGAATTTCGACTAATGCGTAAGAAGGGTATATTTCCCTATGAATATTTAGATTCCGCTAGTAGACTCGAGGAAACTTCCCTCCCACCAAGGGAAGCATTCTATAGTAATTTAACGGAAAGGGAATGCTCTCAGGAAGATTATGATCAAGCTCTTAAAGTTTGGTCGCATTTCTCTTGTTCCACTCTTAAACATTATTTAGAATTATATTTAAAAACTGACGTATTTCTTTTAACCGACATTTTTGAAAACTTCCGAAAAATTTGTATGCAAATTTATTCACTTGACCCAGCTCAGTATTTTACGACACCAGGTCTATCTTGGGAGGCAATGTTGAAATCTACAAATATTCAACTTGAATATTCAAAGTAGCATTCGAGGTGGTTTAGTTCAATGTTGTCATAGATATACAAAAGCAAATAACAAATATTTGTCAGATTATGATTCCTCGAAGGAGTCTACATTTTTAATTTATGTAGATGCGAATAACTTGTATGGTTGGGCAATGTCACAACCTTTACCATATAAAGATTTTAAGTGGATGTCTACCACAGACATAGACAATTTTGATATTAATAATATTCCAATCGATAGCAAATACGGTTATTTTTTGGAAGTGGACTTAATATATCCATACCGTTTACATGATCTTCATAATGATCTTCCATTTTGTCCGTCAAATTGTCTGGCCTCAAAAGAGGATAAGGTAAAAAAATTAATTGCTGACCTGGGAAATAAGAAAAATTATGTAATACATTATCGGAATTTGCAACAATGTATACAGAATGGGTTAGTATTGAAAAAGATCCATAGAGGTGTTCAGTTTTTACAAAAGCCTTGGTCAAAGAATTACATTGATCTAAATACTTTACATAGACAAAATGCAAAAAATTAATTTGAAAAAGATTTTTTTAAATTAATGAATAATTCTGTTTACGGAAAAACAATGGAAGATCCCGAGCGCAGGGTCGATATTAAGCTTATTAGTTCATGGGAAGCTCCGGATAACTCCAAGACTGGACGAAAAGCACATTGTGCCAAAACTTTAATTTCAAATTCCAATTTTCATAGTGCAACTAAAATTAATGATAATTTCTATGCAATTCAAATGAAAAGATTGTCCGTTCTATTTAATAAGCCAATGTATTTAGGATTTGCAGTAGTGGACTTATCGAAATGGAAAATGTATGATTTTCACTATCAATATATGAAGACAAAAATTCAAGAAAAGTTACTCTTAAATTATATGGATACTGATTCATTTATCTATACAATAAAAACTGAAGATTTTTATAAAGATATTCGTAATGATCTTGAAGCAAAATTTGATACATCGGACTATTCAGATGAAAGAATTAATCTATATAACTTTAAAAGAGTTAACAAAAAAAGTTTAGGGTTTTTTAAAGATGATCTTAACGGTAAACTTATGACAGAATTTGTAGGTCTGTGCTCAAAGGTTTATTGTTATAGAATAGATCAAGTTAAATCTTCACATAATAAAGCAAAGGGAGTGAGTTCACGAAATCTTACAATCGAAGACTATGAAAACGTTTTATTAACTGGGGCCTCACTATATGGTAATAGAACAATGTTTAGATCAAAAGCACATAAAATAACTACAGTTAAAGTAAATAAAAAAATTCTTTGTGGCAAAAATAACAAAAGAAAACGTAATGTTAATGAAACACAATTTTTAGAGTTAAGTAATGAAGACCATGGTACGACATCAATAAAACATCAGAGATTAATTGAAAAAGATATTTTAGAAAATGTTGAATGGCTAGAATCAAATTCATTTTGCTTGGGTGAGATGATACAAAATAATTATGTGAACGATGGAGAATCATTAGATAGCCTTAAATTTCAAAAGGAACATATTGAAAAAGAACTATTTTATAAATCAGTTGAATTGGAGATGTTTTATTATGATCGAGACTTTGGAAAATATAAATGAAAATGATTTTGAGTTTGTAAAAAGTATTTTTATTATATTTAATTTTAATTTAAAACATTGTACAAAAAATATTAATATTAAACTTAATATAAGATAAGATAATATGTAAATAAAAATTAATTAAATAAATCATTTATTATACTACAAAATGTCTTCCTTGTTTATCCAGCTAGCCTTTGAAAACCCGAGCCACTTAACCAAAACTTTATTTCCTTTTCGCCTTACAACTTTTTCAACTTGGTATGTGTGGGGAAATCGTGTTTTTTTCAGTTCTTCTTTATAGAATCCGCCCTGAATCGGGCTACCATCTAAATCTTCAAGTAAGTATGTTTTAGGGTATGTATTCTTCACCTTTCTAATTTTAAAGATTTCAGTTGTATAGTTTGGTGTATACCCTTTCTCAAAGACATGTTTATATTTACTGATACGAACGTGGTCCCCCTTACGGAATTTACTTGCAACAAATATTTTCAGGTGATTATACGATGTTTGTAATATTTGTTATACCCGTTACTCGTAGAGTAAAAGGGTATACTAGATTCGTCGGAAAGTATGTAACAGGCAGAAGGAAGCGTTTCCGACCCCATAAAGTATATATATTCTTGATCAGGATCACTAGCCGAGTCGATCTAGCCATGTCCGTCTGTTCGTCTGTCCGTCTGTCCGGATGAACGCTGAAATCTCGGAAACTATGGGAGCTAGGCTATTGAGATTTGGCGTGCAGATTCCTGAGCTTCCTACGCAGCGCAAGTTTGTTTCAGTAGACTGCCACGCCCACTCTAACGCCCACAAACCGCCCAAAACTGTGGCTCCTACAGTTTTGATGCTAGATAGAAAATATTAACTGAAATGTAATGTTCTCATCAATACCTATCGATTGACCCAAAAAAAAGTTTGCCACGCCCACTTTAACGCCCACAAACCGCAAAACCCTGTGACGCCCACAATTTTCATGCTAGATAAAAAATTTTAACTGAAATGTATTGGTCTCGTCAATACCTATCGATTGATCCAAAAAAAAAAAAAATTTGCCACGCCCACTCTAACGCCCATAACGCTTAAATCTGTATACCGCCGGTAGGTGGCGCATTTTAATCTCGCTTTGCTGCTTGCATATCTCCATTTAGCTGAGTAACGGGTATCTGATAGTCGAGGTACTCGACTATAGCGTTCTCCCTTGTTTTTCATTGGAAGAATTGACTTTACTTGGACTCATTTTTATTGTTCTATGCTCTCTATTATTATATTTATTAATTAATTGTTTATACATGTCTATCCACTTATATTTTCCATTGAAACTAAACTCACGCCACATTAACTCTTTAAGAGTTCTATTGAAACGTTCAACTATTGATGCTTTTAGAGTACTGAAGGTTGAATAATGATTTATCCTATAACTTTTCATTAATACCTTAAATTTGGAATTAAAGAATTCAGTGCCATCATCAGTTTGCAGGTTTCTTGGTGTTCCATGACCCGATTTAAATATTCTCTCCATGGCTTGGGAAACATCATTTGCATTTTTTGATTTTAATGCCTCACCCCAAGCATATTTCGAAAATGTGTCTATAACAGTCAACAAGTATCGGTACCCATCATTAGATTTTTAAAAGGCTCCCATTTCAACCAAATCTGCTTGCCACAGATCGTTTATACCCCTTGTAATCACTCGTCTTCGTTGAAAGTTTTTTCGAGATGGTCCGTGCAACTCATTTACGATTTCTCGCTTAATCATATTCTTCTAATAGGCTGAAAAGCAACACCTTCTAACTCAATTGTGGTTTTTTTCGGTAATGATATCGGTTTTGTTACATATTTAAATATATAGTCCTCAATGGTTTTAATCTTTTCCCTAATTTTGGCAAAAATTTGGTCAGCGCTGTCTGCCCTCTCACTATTCAATTCAATTTTATTTTCTAAGCTTGAAATTTTTGTGAGTCGACGATTAACATTTTGAGTTATAATTTTTCTTAAATCTTCTCCCAACTTTCCGAGGATCTCATCAGTATACTGTTTCGTTGCTAGATCATTGTTGTCTAAAGGCTTAGATCCGTTTCTGATACGTTTATTTTGAGCATTTAGATTACCGTCCTCATCGATGAATAATCCCTCAGTAAAATTAACACGTCTTTTCAAATTTTCTGATCGTTCCTTATCAACAGAAAAATGTCCAAACTTGTCGACAGACATGATGTTTATAAATGTAAAACATATTTGTCCTTCCTATTTATACTCATTAATATATAATCCTTTCTTCACGCAATTCCTCTAATATTGAAAAAATTTCGATGTTGTGGCTGGTGTTACCCGCTCCTTTTGATGCTACTAAAATTTCCAATCGTTCGACTAACTCATTTACATCATTCCAATATACATAGTTTGGATTTGATTTCTGAAGAGTCATGTAACCAAAGCCTGTTTTTGAGCGAAGTGGAGTAGACGTTGTAGGACTGAAATCTTTGTCTATCAACTTCTTAATAATATGGCTATATTTGTATGCTCGTGTACCCTTGATTCTGTTATTAGGTTTAAAGCCTACTCTATGTATATTCGTTTCTAAAATAATTGTTTTATACATTTTCAAGTCTTGATCATCATAGATTTCAGGTTTACTAAGAAAAATTAGAGAGTACAGACCAGGAGTCAGATCACAACTCATTCCACTAGAAAATGTTATTTTATTATTTTTAATTTTTAATTCTTTATCTCCCAAAGTTAATGAATTGTTTGCGCTTTTTTTAGGTCCATAACCCTTATCCAACACATTTCCTCTGGTCAAATTACTGATATTAAAATCATAATTATAACTAGTGTTATTATCTTCTAGCTCTGCATCCACACCCATATCGGCCTCTCCTGTATACATTGGTAAAGGTGTTGTCCCTTCTTCTTCACTCTTTTCCGTCTCCTTTTTCTCTTCTTCTATATCTTCCTCTATATTCGTTTGTGAAAAGAATTGATTATAGGAATCACTATCATCGAAAGACCTTGGTGGAGTTATGTTTCGATTAGACTGCGGATCTTTCTCATTAGTTGTAAAGTAGAAATCGTCAAGCTCTCTCTCATCACCATCGTATTTCTTAATTTGCTTCATTTCACGCTTTACTTTTATACTATCTTTTACATTAGAAATCTTTTGTTTTTTATTTTCCTTAACAAGTTCATGTAAGGGTTCAGTAATAGGTTTAAAAGTTTCCTCCAATTGTTAATTCGTATGATTTTTGACTTGTTTGAGATCATCGAATTTTCGCTTCAAAGCAAATCTAGCTTTGCTTAACTGTGACAAAATATTCATTGTAGTATATTGTTCAAACTTTATAGGTGAAAGATTTAAAATTTCCGAAATTCATGTAGTCACTCCTCAGTTACTAAACAAATACTGTTTAGGGAACGCCAAGATCTGTAATATTTATATACCATTTCCGAATAAAAAAAAGATTCGATACATTTTCTTCATTATATTTTAAAAAGTGTATTTATTGTTATATTCTTAAAATCTCAATCCTTTTAATGATTACTGACTTATTTCTAAATACAAATTGTCATTACTTTTATAAATATTAAATTTTCCATCAACCATTTCATTGATGACATCATCTTGAAGAGAGGTGTACCTTTCCGGCATGTACAGAATGTGCTCCTCCAACTCGAGAGCAATAGATTCTCCAACCTTTGTTGTTTTGCGCTCCGCCTTGAGGATCGGGAATCTTACATTTTCAGGCATCCTTGTCTTCGATAACAGTGTCTTTTTATTAAATTTATTGAACTCTTTAACTACAATGTTCATCTAGTTTTCCTGATTAATGAAGGTTGTTGAGTTTTTTGGACTTGGTACAGTTGTTCCACGTTGTTTTTAGCTGTATTTTGATGTTTACTACCTGTTAAGCAGTTGTTCAGTACTTGTTTCGTAGTTGCTTACTACTTGTTTTAGCTGGTTAATAGCTGTTATTAGATGGTTATAATCTGTTTAGTAGCTGTTAACTAGTTGTTTACTAGTTGTTATAAGCTGGTCACCAGCTGTTTTGAGCTGTTATGAGCAGTTATAGGTTTTTTTTGTTAAGAATGATCAAAAATTCTTGTCCTCTAGACGACGTTCGATGTGAAGTAGAAACTTAGACTGTGAATTTGAACGCGTGCAGGTCCACTTTTTATACCATACAGAGTTCACACATACACGTACCCATACATTGATTTTCAACCCCCCAAATGTAAATTAACCATTTAAATATACCGGTTTTGACTCCACATTTTCTACGAAAGAAAGTAGAAAAGCGAGGCTCAGGTGTCCACAGTTGTATGTATCAAAGTCTTGAACTCTATCGTAGTTGTATTGTATTCTGTGTCCCAAGTATTTCACAACTTCTCTAGGTGGCTGAAGATTTCCAAAACTGTCGAAATAATGTATATTATTTTTATTTTTATTATATGCAACCCAATGTGTACCACTTGATCGTGAATTATCTAAGTTTACTATACCACACTCCCTACTTTTTAATGCTTCTGGGAGTAGATCTCTCATAAACACCCCTCTAAAATGTGTGATATATTTCCTAGCAAAATGTATAATGTCGATATTTGATAGTGGTCTATTGGGTAGCAGAGAAATTAGTTTTTTCGCTTCTTAATTCCTTTCCCCTTACTATAGGGCTTAAGAAAGAAACCATAACCCTTTCTATAGGGCTTGAGATATAATCCTTCTCCTACAGCAACACTTTCAATTTTCCTATTGTGACGTTTTTTCTCCTCCATATCTACCTTAGCCATTCTCGCACTGTTAATTGTTTTTGCAATTGCTGCACTACCACTTGCTAAACTACCAAGAGCGCTGAGGGCTGTCAAGATCGGCACGATTGGTAGATAACCTCCAATTTTGGGTACATTAATTACACGAGGTACTTTAACATTTTTCTTAGAACCCATTGATTGATGAATTGATTTACGTGCAACTTTAATTGCACTCATAATGTCTAATGGTTTTTGTTTTTTTAATGTCTTAGTAGCAGCATTAATTACAGTCGAAAGGTTTGTCTTCTTTATTTTATTCTTCAATATCTTTTTCCTTCCTTTCTTTTCCGTTTTATTCAATCCCATACCAAATTTTTTTTTGGCTTTCATTATATTTGTAACAAAGTATGCTGCTGCTCTTTCACCAAGACTGCTATCTGGTGCCTTGACACGCGACCAGGCTTTGTCAATTAATATGGAGTCAGCTCTCAATGCCTTGTTTTGAGAATATGAAATATCGTGCTCTTTGCCAGCTTCATCCAATGGGTTTATTCCTTGATCACCACGTTCCAACCGTTTCTGTAACTTTGTACCCGGTCCACAAAAATTATATCCCGGAATATGGGCTTCAAACGGTAATGTATTAATAAGCTTATCGACAAGACCACCACCGTGTTTACAATTAAAAATACGACTGATGCGATTATAAAAACGTTTCCCCATTTTATTGATGTTTAATCATCAAAGATTTCTCATTGAATGAGGTACATTAGGTTAAAAGATGCGTTTAATAAGTCAGAAACAAAAAATTGTAGTTAGAAATATTAACGATGAAAACGAGAAAAATCTACCGCCACGACATAGTGCTCTCTTACCGAACACAATAAGGGCTCTAATTGTTGGGCCTTCGAATTGTGGTAAAACTAATATTATGTTAAGTCTAATAGAGAGTCCTAATGGATTAAAATTCGAAAATGTTTATATATTTTCAAAAAGTTTATATCAACCTAAATATGAGTACTTGGAGAAATTAATCAAACCGATTAAAGGAATGGGATATCATACATTCTCCCATAATGAGGGTGTACTAGACCCCAGTGAAGCTAAACACAATTCCATTATGATATTCGATGACGTAGCATGTGAAAAACAAGATAACATAAGATCTTATTTTTGTATGGGTCGACATAAAAATATCGACTCTTTTTATTTATGTTAAACCTATAGTCATATACCTAAACATCTGATTCGTGACAATGCCAACTTTATTATAATGTTTAAGCAAGATGATTTAAATATGCGGCATATATATCGGGACCATATTAACACTGATATGAATTATAAAACATTTGTGAAAATTTGTCAAAAATGTTGGGAGGACAAGCACGGATTCCTATTAATTAGCAAGGATAACGAAATGGATAACGGAAGATACAGAAAAGGATTTGATCAATTTATTATGATTTAAGGAGTAATTTCAATATAAAGCTTGGTTAGATACTTACAATCCCACAGTTTATCAAGAGATTTCAATATGTCTAGATCACTTGCATTATCCTTGAATGGAAATAGTTCCATTATAAATACAAACTTTTTTCCACCTATCGAATTGAATGGTCGATATGAGTGCGCTCTTATCGATTTTAATATGTACAATTCGATTTCAAATATTGATGAAAAAAATAACCTCTTCCACATCGGTGACAAGGTTATTACAATTCCAACTAGATCATATGAATTGAATGATATCACCGATTTCATTTACAATAAACTAAAAGACTATAACCTTGAAAATACATTTAAAATTCGAAGTAATAATAATACACTTCAAGTTGAAATAACTACCATGCGAGAGTCAGTTTACTTTAATAAGGAAAGATCGGTTGGACAGCTGTTTGGTTTCCATCAAAAAGTACTAGAACCACATCCTACAAAAACCTATCGATCAGATCAGACCGTGAACATATTAAAAATTAATACAATTCGTTTGGAATGTAATATAATCAGCGGTTCATATGTAGATAATACACCGAATCATACATTACATGAGTTTGGCATTAATGTTCCGCCTGGGTATAAAATGACAGTGACACCACATAACCTAATTTATTTACCAATCAACTGTGACGAAATAAGCACACTATCTATACGCATAGTTGATCAAAACGGTGATTTGGTGAATTTACGTGGTGAAAACGTTTCGATTCGCATGCACATTCGGTTAATAGAATGATTATTTATAATAAAAGTCGTAGCTTAAGTCCTCAGCCAAGCATTACTAATTGTAAAGCTATAGAAAGAGGATCAAAAGTAAAAAGAAGCTTACTTACTTTGAAAAATAAACTATTTTTAAAGTCGTTAGGCTTGAAGCTTCGAGTATAATATAAAAGGTGAAAAGGAAAACAATGAACGAAATTTTAAATGTTCGAGAAAAGGTTTACTCAGATGAGAGTATTTCGAAGAAAGAGTTTCATACTTATTCATCGTATAATCAAACATTTAAGCCAAACGATGAAATTCGAATTACTATTCGAAATCAAGACTTGTACGTGCTTCCTCACGAAAGTTACCTTAATTTTCAAGGAATTATTAGAAAAGATTCACCGAATGGACCTACAACTGATAATGTTACCACTTTTTTTAAAAATAATTGTATGGCTTACTTTTTGGATGAAATTAAGTAAGAAATAAATGGATGTGAGATTGATAAAACACGATTTGTCGGTATGACTACAACCCTAAAAAATTATATATCTCTGGATAATCTTCAAAGTCAAAATCTATTTAATTCCGGATGGAGCAGTGGGGACGAAATATCTACGAGACCCCACTTTAACTTTTCTGTACCATTAAAAAATTTATTGGGATTTGCTGAGGATTATAAAAAAGTTTTGTTAAATTGTAAACACGAACTAGTGTTGATGCTAACTAAGAATCTTGGTGATGTGTTTGAACAAACCAGAAGTGAACAAACTTTTAAGTTGGAAATGTCGAATATAACCTGGAAAATTCCCCATGTAACTCCGAGCGATTTTGCAAAAATTAAGATGTACGATATTATTAAAAGTGGTGTAAACCTACCAATCGCATTCCGGAGTTGGGATTCATATGTTAACCCCAAATTGGGGTATGGAAGTCAACACAGCTGGAATGTGAAATTGTCGGCTAACCGCGAAAAACCAAGATATGCTATAATTGGATTTACACTAAATGGAGAACTTATCACAAATAACTTATCAAACTTGAAAGTTCACTTGAATTCAGAGTCATATCCATATGATAATCTGAATGTTGATTTTAGTAAGAATCAGTATGCTCACCTATATGAAATGTATACAAGATTTCAATCTAGTTACTATAATCGTGAGTCACAACCATTTTTGACCCCAAATGAATTTAAATTGAAGGCCCCTATTATTGTGGTTGATCTTTCATATCAAAACGAATCAGTGAAAACTGGTCCTATTGATGTGAGAATTTCAATAGAACTGAAGACACCAAGTCATGAAAATACCCAAGCTTACTGTCTCCTCATACATGACCGTTTAGTTGAATATAACCCATTAAACGGACTAGTACAACGAGTTGTTTAACATTAGAAAAATGTTGAAAGATACTGTTTCGATTGATGTTCAAGGTTTCTTTGATAATAATAATAATTTAATTCTAAAGGAAATTGGAACTGTATTCAAAAAGATCCAAGCTTGAATAATAGTTTTTTAATAGAACCACCATATGATTTTACTTTGCTAAATACAAAATCTCGAAAGACTGCAATTTGGTTAACCAATACACATCACAAAATTTTTTGGAACGATGGAGAAAATATTTTCCACAAACTCGAAAGTATCTAAGGACAATTACAAGCGGAAAACAAATTATTTGTAAAGGTGTGGAAAAGAAACGATTTCTACAGACGTTTTTTAGGAGTCGTCAGCTCATTAATATCGAGGAAATGGGCTGTCCGTCATTAAACAGGTTTAAAGGAAACCGGTTTCCCTATTGTGAAACACACCTTAAGGGCGGAGTTTTTTTCATACGTCATTTTGAAGTGGAGACTAGATGTGTAAGGCCCTGTAAGAAAATAAAATTAATTTAATGAAATTTCATGAGGAAATTGATCAATTTATTGAACACTTTAAAGGAGATATAATTGGTCAGCATTTTCAATACCTTCTAAACACAAAAACTATGTTCATGAACCGAGGTGGACATGATCTCAAAACTACGAATTATGGTGAACACTTTACATTTTGTAATCCAGAAATGACGTCGGAAACGTGCGCCTGCTTCTTCTATGCAAATCGCCGGAATCAAAGCAGAAAATTAATTTCTATATATAACAAAAATGTTCGCAATACCAAAATAAATGAATAAATGTATTATTATGCTACAAAATAAACTTCTGACTTTTTATTTCGAGTTAAAATTACAGGTACGGAGAATGGAAAATATTTCCTTGACTGAGATATGTCGGCTACTTGCGAGTTGTTGCGCGGTCGTGATTTCAACCGCTATTATGGGAACGTCGTATGAGCTCGTATGAGGTCGTTGGCGTGAGGCCCATGATCTTGTCAATGAGCGTGCGCCTGTTGGGTTGTGCATGTGTCCCTTTTATTGCGGTCAGGTAATTGACAGGTGCGCATGTTCGGGTAGCTCTTGCTTGAATCCCTTTTATGACATGTTTATGACCGATTTGTGGAAAGGAGAGAATCTTAGACAATTTACCAGTTAAACATTCTGGGGCGGAAACAAAAATGTGTATTTGAAAATATTCCACATCTGAGAATCATTAACTTGTGAGATTTATTTTTTTGGGGTTCTTTTGATTTCTAAATTAGTTTTATAAGCATAGGAAACATTATTCCCCAACATGATCGGACATGTTCCTCTAAGATAACCATCTTTGAATACTTTGGGTGTGCGACCTTTCACACGTGCACAGCAACACACCTGTGATAATGAGGCAAAAGGGTACGTGATCACACCTTTCCCTAACATGATCGGATATGTTCCTCTAAGATAACAACCTTTGGATACTATGGTTGTGCGACCTTTCTCACGTGCACTTTTCTCACCTGACTATTAATTGCAGATAATGAGAGGAAGGATACATGATCAATATTGTCACATGGGGATGTGGGGGCGATGGGGTCAATTAATTTTACTCTTTATAGACATGATCGTGACATTTTTATGACTTAAAAGCCCATTAAAATCAGTTAATTTATTGGATTATGCTAATTGTCCCAGAACCCGCATACGTTATTGAGGGGGGAGGGGAGGCGGGGGCCATTAATATGCTAATTGTCCCAGAATCCGCGTTTCCCTACTACTCAGCGCAAGTTCATTTTGCTCCAACGTTAACCTAGTATACCCTTTTACTCCACGAGTAACGGGCTTCACTTTTCAAAAAAAACTAGAGACATTCGCACCGTCAACATACAAAAGTTCTAATCTCAACTTTCGTGACGAAAATGTACTATACGATCTACTAAATAAATGCACTTTCTAAATTTTTCTCATTTGGCACGCCTGTGCCACAGGCATATGCCTGTGTAGGTAATAAGCTGTACGATTTTGAAAAAGAGTGCCTATCAATTGAGCTAGAAAAAGTTTGGTACACCCACAAACGCTATTAACGCTTAAGTCCGACTGTTCCCCCCGTCTTAAAGATTTTGAAAAGGTGAAAATGGGATTTAGTTTTGTTTGCCCATTTACCTAAAAATTGTTCAAGTCATCACCGCTAGGTGGCTCCCTGAAATCGCTTTGCTGCTTGCATTCTCCATCTCCCTTGCGCTTCCTTTAAGACAATACAAGAGAGTCCGTAAATAAGCTCATTTTACATTTAATGGATGTGTTATATATTATTTTGCTGATGTAATAGGAACAATTATGCATAGAACATATGGCTCGATTTCCTATGTCTTTGGTGAAGGCTGATGAACCTCTTCGTTCTGCTGCTCACCCTGCTGCCCGTTCTGCCCCCCGTATTGACCATTGGCCAGCTCCTCGTCCATCTTAGGTTTCTTGGCTTTGAGCAGTTCCCTCTGATCGTAGGCCTCTATACGCTCCTCCAGTTGGTCGACCTCCAGCCACATTTGGGACGCCAGAAGCCAATTCGGCGGTAGATTGTCGTTGATTAGGGTCATCAGAGTTTCCAGACGTTTACGATCCCAGTGATTGGCATTTTCGCTTCGATTGGTCATCAGGGACTGCAGATATTCAATCGGTTGCTCGCCGTTATTCGGGATGATCACACGGTCGGCTGAATCCAGAGTACCGTCGTCCATCGCCTGGCAGGCCTTCTCATTCAAATCGGGAACAAACGGTGGGCAAGCCGCCGGTTGTTTACATATCATGATGGAAGCGGCCAACGGTTCTGCCTGCGGATTGACCGCCGGCATCAGGTGCGTGGCCAAATGTTGGGACGGCGGTGTCTGCAAGGCATTCATCTTCTTGAGCTTCGACGGACCCATTGCCAGGACATTCGTTTGGGTGCCAACTGAACGCCGGGACGCGGTCTCGGTCGTCTGCACTACCGGTACCACGCTCCCCGGTGCGATCATCGAAATGCGTTTCTTTGGGGCCATGGCTGTGGCTAACTGAATATGCCGAAATTGTATAGAGGGCTGCAGGGCTGCCACCTAAAAGCCATAACTTAATGTGTTTTTGTATCCTTCGATAGCCAATTTTTTGGTTTACGACAATACCGATTTATTTTGGACACATATTTTTTATTAACTTTTAGTGTAGGGGAGTGAAGGGTATGAACGACTCCTTTTTGAATGCCACTTTTTCAAAAATTAATATGTTTTAAAAGTTTAAAAGCAGAAAGTTGCCGACATCTATTGAGCATATTCCCGTAAAAGTTCGATGGTAAAATTCCAGCGGAGTTAAGTACTACAGCTCTTGGCGTAAGCCAATAATTTTTCACTTCTAATAATTGTAGGGTAAAGTGACGAACTGATAAATACACTCTAAAACTTTATCCAAATTATTGATTTTTTCTTTAAGAAATGTTGAAATTTGACAATAATGCAATTCAAATGTACTTGTACTCTTAAAACAAAAGAAAACGCTATAGTCGATGGCCTCAACTATTAAATACCCGTTACTCAGCTTAAGGGAGTGCGAGATTGATGGAGATATGCTTAAAGCAAATCTGTTTTTTTCACTACAACACCTACCCTATAGCGCCACCTATCTTTTTCTTCTTTAGCGCCACAGGCGGCTGAACTTAAAATAATTAACGAAGCAACATAACATTATTATACCCGTCAATCGTAGAGTAAAAGGGTATACTAGATTCGTCGGAAAGTATGTAACAGGCAGAAGGAAGCGTTTCCGACCACATAAAGTATATATATTCTTGATCAGGATCACTAGCCGAGTCGATCTAGCCATTTCCGTCTGTCCGAATGAACGCTGAGATCTCGGAAACTATACAAGCTACAATGTTGGGATTAGGCATGCAGATTCCTAAAATTCCTGCGTAGCGCAAGTTTGTTTCAGCAGGGTACCACGCCCACTCTAACGCCCACAAACCGCCCGAAACTGTGGCTCCTACTGTTTTGATGCTAGAATAAAATAATAAAATAAAAGAAACCGACCACAAATTAAAATGTGAACGCGGATATCTCGGAAACTATATAAGATAGAGAATTGAGATTTAGATTCCGAATTTGCCCATAAGCCGCCTAAGTCTGTGGCTCCCACAATTTTCATGCTAGATAAAAAATCTTAACTGAAATGTTTTAGCCTCGTCAATACCTATCCATTGACCCAAAAAAAGATTGCCACGCCCACTCTAATGTCCATAACGCGTAAATCATAACCACATATTGAGATCGCGGGTAGGTGGTGCATTTCAATTTCGCTTTGCTGCTTGCTTATGGTTCCTAAAATTGAGTATTTTCTAATTTCCATCCTAGCACAGCTTTCTCTCTGAAACTGTACAAAAAATTAAAAAATATTTTTATTTTTTATTCCATCTTAAAACATCGTTCACAACCAAATTTCCGACGTTCCAAACCGGGCGCCGACCTCAAATCTAGTATAAATCAAAATGTATAAATAAATAAAGAAGACATTTCAAGGGAACCAAAAAAAGGTCTCTTTACAGATTTAACTCGTTTATCTGGCAATTTTCGCAAGCTCTCATGCGGATACTTAAAAGTTATTCTACTAGTCAATGATTTCGATAGGTAACGATCACCTTCCAGCAATTCTGTTACCACAAGCAGTCCTTTAAACTTGAGATCCAATTTCGTTTTATGCCGTTCCTCACTTCGAAGCAAGACATGATCGCCAATCCCATGTTTCACAATTTTTGCCTTATTTTGATCAACTCTACTTTTATCACATCTTGCATTTTTATCCATATTCTCGTTAGCTTCTGCCCTAGCTTCCTTACAATGCATCTTAGGTTCAGCTATTATGGGTAACATGCCCAAAGGTCTTGCCTGCCTTCCTATTAGTAATTCTAAGAGTACAATTCATAGCTAACACCAGTTTACAAAAAACACCAATTTACAAAAAAAAATAATGAAGTACGCCTTCAAGAAAACCTTTGTTTTCCCGTAAGGTACATATCCCTGATAAAGAAAAGAGCACTTAAAATTTTTTCTATGGTACCAATTTTGTATAAAGTGTTAAAAGCGTTTTTCGCACTTTCTAACTATTTTCTAACTCGAGTTCTGATAAACCGAATTCGGTCATCAAAGACTCATTTTACAGGTAATAGAATGCCCTTTAACTTTTTAATACACATAATTGAGTTCCATTCATAAGTTTAGAAGCTACCCTTCGTCAAAGTTGAAAACGTTGGAAAAAATTCAAAAACGCTGGCATAAATGGCTTCTTTAAAAATACACGCCTAAAAACTGAAATTAGTTTTATGTTGTTTTCTTGAAGGCTGAACCTTAACGGAGAACATGCGCAGTTGATCACTACAATCCGTTGGTAAATCGATTTTTTACACATTTTTAAACGTTAATACCCAAGTTCGGTATTCGGGAGCAGCGGCCGTTAAACATTATTTTAAATTTTCAGTGTTGGGGAACGTAAGAATTTGGTGCAAGTTGGGGGGCTTAACTTTTCCGATTTCCCCCTTTGAATTTTATCTTAGTTTTCCGGCATTTTATGCCAAATTCACGGCTCTACGAAGAAAATATCCGCAGCGGTTCCGCGACGGACCAAACGTCTTGCAGCGCGATCGAACAACTGCCTTTGGCTCTCGCTCAAAGGAAGAACGAACCCCAAGCAAAAGCTTTTGATTTGTAACTTAGCAAACAAAAATGGTTATGTGTGTCGGGTCTTCTTCCATCGCCCCAAAGGCAATGCTGTTGGCGGGGCCCTGAACTGGGCCTCTTTTCCGCTTCTCGACCTAGTTTTTCGAGCAGCTTGTCCGGCTCCAAATATAATAGGGGATGACCTCCACAGATCTCTCTCGAATTCACGGCGGCCGCGCAGAAACCTTTTGAGGACGGCTGGTAGCCTAATCCGTAGTTAATCTCCTAAATATATCTCCTTTTTTCCGGTGGCCCAGCAAGATGAACAGGCCGACCTTAGTCACTAGCGCTAAACTTTGCGGATTAAACACTTGTAGACAAATTTTCACTACTGCTCGCCTAGGCTGCCAAAACGGAAAAGACCGACTCTGATGCCAAAATTCAGGCGGTAACCCAAACCACGAAGTATGGGGTGAAAAACTAGACCCGAGAAAGCCTAACATTTGCCCCTGTTGCTCTCACTTATTCCGAAACCTGCTACAGAACATTTCTTCGCACGAATGCTAGATGGCGCCACCCCTGTGTCTCTATGAGCCACTTCTGCTTAAGCAAGCGCTACACTATAAATAATATATATTCCTGATCAGGATTACTTGTTAAGTCGATCTTTCCATTTCCGTCTGTCGGTCCGTCCGTACGCTGAGATCTCGGAAACTATAAGGGCTAGAACGTTGGGTCTTGGCACGTATGTATATTCTTGGGCTTCTTGAGCAGCGCAAGTTCATTTTGCCCCAACGATAACCTAGTATACCCTTTTACTCCACGAGTAACGGGCTTCACTTTTCAAAATCTTGAAAAACACCTCTTAAGGAAGTAAAAAACTAGAGACATTCGCACTTTCAACATACAAAAGTAATAATCTCAACTTTCGTGACGAAAATGTACTATACGATCCACTAAATAAATTCACTTTCTAAATTTTTCTCATTTGGCACGCCTGTGCCACAAGCATATTCCTGTGTAGGTAATAAGCTGTACGATTTTGAAAAAGAGTGCCTATCGATTGACCTAGAAAAACTTTGGTACACCCACAAACGCTATTAACGCTTAAGTCCGACTGTTCCCCCCTGTCTTAAAGATTTTGTAAGGTGAAAATGGGATTTAGTTTTGTTTGCCCATTTACCTAAAAATTGTTCAAGTCATCACCGCTAGGTGGCTCCCTGAAATCTCGAAAAAAGTCGCTTTGCTGCTTGCATTCTCCATCTCCCTTGCGCTTCCTTTAAGACAATACAAGAGAGTCCGTAAATAAGCTCATTTTACATTTAATGGATGGGTTATATATTATTTTGCTGATGTAATATGAACAATTATGCATAGAACATATGGCTCGATTTCCTAAGTCTTTGGTGAAGGCTGATGAACCTCTTCGTTCTGCTGCTCACCCTGCTGCCCGTTCTGCCCCCCGTATTGACCATTGGCCAGCTCCTCGTCCATCTTAGGTTTCTTGGCATTGAGCAGTTCCCTCTGATCGCAGACCTCTATACGCTCCTCCAGTTGGTCGACCTTCAGCCACATTTGGGACGCCAGAAGCCAATTCGGCGGTGGATTGTCGTTGATTAGGGTCATCAGAGTTTCCAGACGTTTACGATCCCAGTGTTCGGCATTTTCGCTTCGATTGGTCATCAGGGACTTCAGATATTCAATCGGTTGCTCGCCGTTATTCGGGATGATCACACGGTCGGCTGAATCCAGAGTACCGTCGTCCACCGCCTGGCAGGCCTTCTCATTCAAATCGGGAACAAACGGTGGGCAAGCCGCCGGTTGTTTACATATCATGATGGAAGCGGCCAACGGTTCTGCCTGCGGATTGACCGCCGGCATCAGGTGCGTGGCCAAATGTTGGGACGGCGGTATCTGCAAGGCATTCATCTTGCGCTTCGACGGACCCATTGCCAGGACATTCGTTTGGGTGCCAACTGAACGCGGGGACGCGGTCTCGGTCGTCCGCACTACCGGTACCACGCTCCCCGGTGCGATCATCGAAATGCGTTTCTTTGGGGCCATGGCTGTGGCTAACTGAATATGCCGAAATTGTATAGATTTTTTTACTTTTTATAGAAAGGCGCTAGAGCTTGACGTTGTCGAAAAGTTCCGATTGCAATAATTCAGCTGTCACAGGAAAACGAATGGCCTACTAGCTCATCATATCTAAGGAACAGGGCTGCCACCTAAAAGCCATAACTTAATGTGTTTTTGTATCCTTCGATAGCCAATTTTTTGGTTTACGACAAGACCGATTTATTTTGGACATATATTTTTTATTAACTTTTAGTGTAGGGGAGTGTAGGGTATGAACGACTCGTTTTTTGAATGCCACTTTTCCAAAAATTAATATATTTTAAAAGTTTAAAAGCAGAAAGTTGCCGACATCTATTGAGCATATTCCTGTAAAAGTTCGATGGTAAAATTCCAGCGGAGTTAAGTACTACAGCTCTTGGCGTAAGCCAAAAATTTTTCACTTCTAATAGTTGTAGGGTAAAGTGACGAACTGATAAATACACTCTAAAACTTTATCCAAATTATTGATTTTTTCTTTAAGAAATGTTGAAATTTGACAATAATGCAATTCAAATGTAACTGTACTCTTAAAACAAAAGAAAACGCTATAGTCGATGGCCTCAACTATTAAATACCCGTTACTCAGCTTAAGGGAGTGCGAGAGGGATGGAGATATGCTTAAAGCAAATCAGCTTTTTTCACTAAAACACCTACCGGATAGCGCCACCTATCTTCTTCTTCTTTAGCGCCACAGGCGGCTGAACTTAAAATAATTAACGAAGCAACATAACATTATTATACCCGTCAATCGTAGAGTGAAAGGGTATACTAGATTCGTCGGAAAGTATGTAACAGGCAGAAGGAGCGTTTCCGACCACATAAAGTATATATATTCTTGATCAGGATCACTAGCCGAGTCGATCTAGCCATTTCCGTCTGTCCGTATGAACGCTGAGATCTCGGAAACTATACAAGCTACAATGTTGGGATTAGGCATGCAGATTCCTAAAATTCCTGCGTAGCGCAAGTTTGTTTCAGCAGGGTGCCACGCCCACTCTAACGCCCACAAACCGCCCGAAACTGTGGCTCCTACTGTTTTGATGCTAGAATAAAATAATAAAATAAAAAAAACCGACCACAAATTAAAAAAAATCGTAAATATGAACTATATAAGATAGAGAATTGAGATTTAGATTCCGAATATGCCCCTATGCCGCCTAAGTCTGTGGCTCCCACAATTTTCATGCTAGATAAAAAATCTTAACTGAAATGTTTTAGCCTCGTCAATACCTATCCATTGACCCAAAAAAAGATTGCCACGCCCACTCTAATGTCCATAGCGCGTAAATCATAACCACATATTGAGATCGCGGGTAGGTGGTGCATTTCAATTTCGCTGTGCTGTTTGCTTATGGTTTCTTAAATTGAGTATCGGGTATCTGATAGTCGAGGTACTCGACTATAGCGTTCTTCCTTGTTCAGTTTCGGCACATTCAGCGTGGTACATTTGCGTAACAAACTTGCGCTGCGTGCAAGGCTTCGGAATAAAAGTGTTAATTGGAGTGTACTGCACTCGTCAGTTCCCAAATTAATCAATTGACCAAGCCCACTCTAAAACCCACAATACGCCCACAAGCCTCATAAAATCATCAGTACGAACGGTAAGATCATGAAAACTATAAACGCGAGATTTTTGCGCATCGGAAGAGTACTTCAGCAGGGTGCCACGCCCACTGGAAAGTCCCCAAGCCGCGCAGAACTGTGGGGCCCACAATTTTAAAAGATATTTTATTTTTGATAAGCAAAAATAAGTTTCACTTCCTGCAGGCCGATAATTGCTAAAGTCGGACCACTAAATAATAATAAAAGATTTTACGCCCGTATCTAGCAAAAACATTGTCAATATCGTGACAACCGAAGATATAAATGAAAAATGTTAAATTTAGAATTGTAGAAAAGATAAAAAGCATAAAGAAAATTTATTTTCAAGTTACTAAGCTGAGTAACGGGTATATGATAGTGGGGAACTCGACTATATCATTCTTCCTTGTTTTAATTTTTCCTTATGGATCATTCCCGGGTCAACATCAAGGACTTCTTCGAAGCACATTGGAGACAGTTTATTTCCCTGGAGATTGTTTGATAAACCTTTCAAATCCTTATCTGACTTATCTAAGATTTTCTCTTGAACCTGCTAAACTTCCCAGTTTTAAATACACGTGGCTAATGGGACACCTTTTAAAGTTAGTTTTAATTAAACTGTTGTTGAATATTTAATCAGGTATATTATAATCCTTAAGTATTTTCTAATTTCCATCCTAGCACAGCTTTCTCTCTGAAACTGTACAAAAAATTAAAAAATATTTTTATTTTTTATTCCAACTGCATCTTAAAACATCGTTCACAACCAAATTTCCGACGTTCCAAACCGGGCGCCGACCGCAAATCTAGTATATATTAAAATGTATAAATAAATAAAGAAGACATTTCAAGGGAACCAAAAAAAAATCTCTTTACAGAACTGTCATCTCGACAAGCTCACAGTTTTTATTTAGACTTCTTTAAAAAAAAACCGACCACCAGCTTCCAGCAAGCCACTATCCCCATTCAAAACCCTACCATCAGCTTCCATCAACTTGCCATCAGCTTCCAGCAACGTACCAGCAGCTTTCAGCATTTGGGTTCTTAGCTTCCAGAAGACCTTCACCGTGTGAAAGCAAATTCATAAATTGGCAACTGGAAACTATTCGTGATCCTTCGACCTAAGTTGCAAAGAACTGGTGATTTCTTCAGCAAAACAAGGTAAATTTCCCCCAGCCGCGCGAAAAATAAAACCTTTTTTTTTATTTATGTGCATGTGCATTTCAACATACGTTCATACATACAGAAAGTAAACAAAGTTTAACCTTGTGCCTCAATAGGGACAGTCCACATACACAAGTATACATTGAGTGCACGCACAAAATTGTGAAAGATAATAAGGACTTCTTAGCAGTATGCAGACTTCTGCGACTTAAGTTTTTGGGGTTGATTCAATTAAATGGGCATATTAAGAAAAACGCTAAGCCAATATATATCTTTGAAGCCCACAAACGTGTTCGCAACCATATTTAACATCAGAGTTATTTGACATTAAATTCAAAGCATGGGCTGCAGGCAGAGATTTGGAGTGTATTTACATATCATATTAACAAAAAAGACGTTGCATCACATCTACACACTAAACGAAAATCAAGAACGCATTTGTCGAGTGCCTCCACAATCATACAACCGCTACTCAGCAAATCAAATCAACCTAGTAACTAACGGTTGAGTATTTCAAGCCTAAAGTTTAATACTGGCTCGATTTGTAATCAATGTGCACATTAAAAGAAAAAAAGCAATATATTGAAGAATGAAAATGCGATGCGGTTTTTATTTTGATTTGGTTATCTTATATTATCTATTTATACTACCCGTTACCCGTAGAGTAAAAGGGTACACTAGATTTGTCAGAAAGTATGTAACATGAAGAAGCAAGCGTTTCCAACCCCATAGAATATAAAGTACATTAAGTATATTGATCACGATCACTAGCCAAGTCGATCTAGCCGTGTCCGTCTGTCCAATTGTCTGATTGACCGTCTGTCCGTATGAACCCAGAGATCTCGGAAACTTTAAGAGCTAGAGTGTTGGGAATTGGCATGTAACTTGGCAGGGTGCCAAGACCACTCTTACGCCCACAACTCTAACACTAAAACCCGTCCAGCACACACATTTTTTTATGTTTTGTAAAAATTTTCAAAAGCGTTTGCCTTTTTATAAATTCCTTTCTACACGTCAAAAAATTTTGGAAATCGGACCTTCATTAAAAAGTTATAACCAAATAATAATCAATATTGTGCAATTCAATCGAGATTGCACACCACATGTAGCAAATAAGCTGTTTTCACTAATACGCCAGGGGCTAGGGGCGCTATAGGCCAGTTGGCGCTGTAAGTCAAGTGGCGCTATAGAAGAAGAAGATAGGTGGCGCTATTGACCAGGTGTGATACTGAAAAAACCATATCTTCATCCCTCTCGCATTCCCTTAAGCTTAGTAACGGGTAATAGTCGAGGCCATCGACTTGTTTTTATACTTGTTACTCGTAGAGTAAAAGGGTATAATAGATTCGTCGGAAAGTATGTAACAGGTAAAAGAAAGCGTCTTCGAACCTATAAAGTATACATATATATTCTTGATCACGATCACTAGCAAATTTGATCTAGCCATGTCTGTCTGTCCGCTTGTCCGTATGAACGCTGTGATCTCGGAAACTATAAAAGCTGCAGTACTGGAATTAGGCATGCAGTGTGCCATTGGAATCTTTCGGAGTCTATTTAAACCTAATTAACTCTTACCTAAATATTCTCAAAGAAAACTGCGCAAAAGGCCCGACGTCGGCAGCGACGAGCAGAATTGACGGTAACGTTATGGGCAGAGCGCTGACCTTGCACTCCGTATCAGCCGCATAGCCCGCTGCATAACTCGTCCGTTTTGGTCAACGGCACTAGCGTGGGACCGCTGCACCATCAAATGAATGATGCATAGATTTGTGCAGTCAAGGCAGGCATGAAATGTATTTCATACGGGTTGCACTTTTCATCTCTCAATAACTTTCAAACGGTAATTATTAGGGCAAAAAGTGTTGTAGATGGAAAGTTGAGGAATCTTAAGGGCACTATATTTTGAATTTTAAAAAGAAATTGTTCGAACCAATTTTGAGAAATAGGCAAAAAGAGGATTTAAAAAAAAATTAAGCTTTAAAAAAATTTTTTAAGTTCTCACTTTTACACTTTTACTGCCTTTTTTCTAAAGCCAATTGAAATTATTTAAGTCTTGGTAAGCAATATATTTAGTTTTCGCAACAATTTCGATTATCGTGTCACATTGTGGACGGACCATCAATGCAGATCTTCGATTCTGAGGCTAAATGTAGAAGGCGCCATCACACTCTCCAGGCGCGCAAGTTAAGTGTTCTCCTTTAATGAGTAGGAGGTAATGGTAAATGTGTAGCAGATATTTTGGGTTTAAAAGAATTAAAGAAGTGATCGCTTTGGAAGCCAGAAATCAAGTGTTCTATTCTATAGACGGTTGGCTCTTCCAAAGCTCGGCCCATACCATAAGAAATGAATAAGCATTTCTGTACAAAGTATGTATAAGTCTAAGTTTAAATGTGTATTCTCTTTTATGCAGCTACGTCAGGCCGGATGTGTGCCGACTAGGTGGATTTCGTTGTGCCGGTGGAGGGGAGTGCTCAGCCGGTAACTCCTCCCGTTTCTCCCGTTGAGTATAAGATGAACCCTTCTTCTGGTTCCAAAATGTCGATGGCCTCTCCGACGGCTCTTCTTATTTAAGAGGCTATTGATGCATTTGTTTGAAACCGAAGGTGTGTGTGTGTCTTTCGGCTTCTTACAAAACATTGTTTTGTTTATCATGGGACATTTGGTCTTGAATTTTTTTGTCTCTCCATCGTTGTGCGCAACGAAGTTTGGTATGTTACTGAATTATGTATTCTATAAAATTTGTATATAATTTTCTCGAAAATAGGTATTTTAATATTAAACATGATATGGTTTTTGTCTATAATGGTTTGTATTTAAATTATAGAAAGCATATCCTCCTCTAGATTTAATTGTAAGTTTTGGTCTATAAGGACATTTCTTATTTTGTTCATTTCGCTTTTATCGAAAAAAAATTTTGGAAGGATATTGGCTCTTGCAAAAACCATGCTTTCCGCAATGTTTTCGATTAAGTTACTTCTAATGTCTATGTTAAAAGCTATTCTATTTGACTATTGGAGTGTGAGAATAGTATAGTTGTGTGACGAAAATAGTAACCTACATATCTTCGTTATCTATTTTTTTATATATTAAATTTTGTATATTGTTGAAGAATTGTTTAATATTTTGTTGTTCTCTGTTTATATGTTCTGTTACATTTGAAAATCGGATCATGATCTCATGGTTTAGATTACTTTGAGTTTTGGCTTCTGTATTTAGATTGTTTTGCATAGATTTTAAAGAATTTAATTCCTTAAAAATTTCTTCGGCGTCTGCGGTATCCATATTTCCCGAGATTGTTTTAATAATTGAACCTAAACCGTTTATTAGCCCTCTTTATACCCGTTACTCGTAGAGTAAAAGGGTATACTAGATTCGTCGGAAAGTATGTAACAGGCAGAAGGAAGCGTTTCCGACCCCATAAAGTATATATATTCTTGATCAGGATCACTAGCCGAGTCGATCTAGCCATGTCCGTCTGTCCGTCTGTCCGTCTGTCCGTCTGTCCGTCTGTCCGTCTGTCCGTCTGACCGTCTGTCCGTCTGTCCGTCTGTCCGTCTGTCCGTCTGTCTGTCCGGATGAACGCTGAGATCTCGGAAACTATGAGAGTTAGGCTATTGAGATTTGGCGTACAGATTCCTGAGCTTCTTACGCAGCGCAAGTTTGTTTCAGTAGACTGCCACGCCCACTCTAACGCCCACAAACCGCCCAAAACTGAAACTCCTACAGTTTTGATGCTAGATAGAAAATTTTAACTGAAATGTATTGTTCTCATCAATACCTATCGATTGACCTAAAAAAAAGTTTGCCACGCCCACTTAAACGCCCACAAACCGCGAAAACTTGTGACGCCCACAATTTGGATGCTAGATGAAAAATTTTAACTGAAATGTATTGGTGTCGTCAATACCTATCGATTGATCCAAAAATAAATTTGCCACGCCCACTCTAACGCTCATAACGCTTAAATCTGTCTACCGCCGGCAGGTGGCGCATTTTAATTTCGCTTTGCTGCTTGCATATCTCCATTTCCCTTTGAGTAACGGGTATCTGATAGTCGAGGTACTCGACTATAGCGTACATCCTTGTTTTGTTCTGTATTGCGGTATAAGGTTTCTGTTCGGAGCAGATCGCCAGCGCCTAGTCATGAGCGCATACAGGTAGATAGACAGATAGATAGAGAGACAGACAGACAGAAAGATAAACATACAAACAGACAGACAGATAGATAGACAGATAGACAGATAGACAGATAGACAGATAGACAGATAGACAGATAGACAGATAGACAGATAGACAGATAGACAGATAGACAGATAGACAGATAGACAGATAGACAGATAGACAGATAGACAGATAGACAGATAGACAGATAGACAGATAGACAGATAGACAGATAGACAGATAGACAGATAGACAGATAGACAGATAGACAGATAGACAGATAGACAGATAGACAGATAGACAGATAGACAGATAGACAGATAGACAGATAGACAGATAGACAGATAGACAGATAGACAGATAGACAGATAGACAGATAGACAGATAGACAGATAGACAGATAGACAGATAGACAGATAGACAGACGCCTAAGTCTGTCTACCGCCCACATAACCATATATTGTGATCAGGGGTAGGTGGCGCATTTCAGTCTCGCTTTGCTGCTTGCATATCTCCATTTCCCTTTTGTCCCTTTAGCTGAGTTACGGGTATCTGATAGTCGAGGTACTCGACTATAGCGTTCTTCCTTGTTTAAATTTTGAAACGTTATTAACGATATATAACGATGTATAATATAAAACTTTTCCTCTTTATGTACTTTCCTAGGATGAACCAGGATGGCCTTTCTCCGCCCATCGACCACGATGGGGATACACTGAGCAACAGCAGTGACAGCATGCATAACTCCGTCGTGTCGTCGGTTCTGGACACGTCACCGCGATATAGCCCCACGGGGTGTGGCATAGCATTGCGTAGGAATGAAGACGAGGAACCCAGAGGAGGAATCTCGACAGCGAGCAACGAGCCCACAAGTCCCGATAGCCCGGGGATGAGTTCCCGAAATTACGATTCGGATTCAACCCAAGCTTTCATGCACCCGGGCCAGATTTCACCGATAGGAGACCACAGCGAGGAAGTGTACAACGAGGAAACCGCACTGAACTTAGGGCGACTGCCAATGCTGAGGGTCGAAGAGGACATCGCACCTGTAACCGACTCGGCTCACTGGTTGCTAACCTCCTGGCTGCGCACCCAAAACCACCACTCCTTCGCACCAGGACTCTTGGAGAGTTGCGTTGAGGAGTTTCAAGGGACCGAATGGACCGACTCGACATCGTCTGACGATTCCTCGGTAGGGGGCGATGGTCGCTTTGGCATTGGAGGATATCGACCACCCCTAGCCGACGCTGTCAGGGCAGCGAACGCTGCTTGGGACATCTACCTGGACGACATCAGCGGCGATAGAAACGCTCCCAACGATGCCATACCCGACCGGATCCTAGCAGCTCCTGATTCCCAAGTAATCTTCGACGCAACGCTCTCCTCGATTGGTGATACGGATCATTACGACCCGGTTCGCAGTCCAACTCCGCGAACACCCTGGTCACCAGGACACTTGGATTGGTCTGTTGAGATGGATCAAGATACCGGACCGACGATTCCTCGTTAGAAGGCGATGGTCTCAGGGTAACGACCGCGGTTTGGAAAAACTACCTGGATACTTTATTCTTGTTACGCTCCCCGTCCGAGAGGTCTCCCTACGATGCCGAAAACGACCTGGTCCTAGCGTCACCTGATTTCCCACCTCTCCGAATGGAAGATGAGATACACAACACGGTGTGCAGTCCTCTTCCGCAAACACCGCCAACGACACCCAGGGCAGTGTCATCCAGGGCACCAGTCTCGCCACTTTTTCTGGCCCAAGGGTTGCGTACCTCCGCCCGATTAAACCCACCGACCCCAGGGCGTACAGTCCCACCGGCAGCCCACGACATGCTTCACTGGAGAAAGCCAAGAACAAGCACATCCGAGACCGAAGACACGCAATGGGGACTGCAAGATCTTCGGGTATCGCCCGGAGCAGAGGAGGCCTTGAGTGAGGACCACTAGCATGGCGAGTGGACACGCACGACCGCCGACTACCCCCGACTCTAGTCCAGTTCGTTCTTCAGCATGAACGCACACGGGTCCGTTTCTTTCGGCACGCGGGGGGTCACCGGTTCCGGATCACCATCTCGGGACAGCGAGCCGTCACAATTTCCATGTGCAACCTAAAAGAATAGGGGGGCGGGAGTAAGCACTAAACTAAACCCCACATTTATCTATCACATCGGTCCAGGAGGCCACTTCACGTTTCTGACTATGATTTAGTTTAAATATAAGATTTGAATAAATTTTAAACTCAGGGCTTAAAGGAAATGTTTCATATTATTTTCCCACTAATTTTCCGATCGTTTCTATGGCAGCTGTATGATATAGTCGTCCGATTTTAACAAAATTAAATACGAAATTCAGAACTAATTAAAAAATGTAGTTTCCAAGCGTAGGAGGATATATGTTAAACACCACAGATATAATTTTTTTACATTTTTTTCCCGATTATTTCTAAACGAGCTATAAGATATAGTTGTCCTTATACTTATATACTACTACTGCAAAGGAAAGAAGACTTTTGGAAAAGTTTCAGCCCGATAGCTTTAAAACTGAGAGACTAGTTTGCGCAGACGGGCGAACAGACGGGCAGACGGACGTGGCTAGATCGACTTGTCTAGTCATGCTCATCAAGAATATATATACTTTATGGGGTCTGAAACGTTTCCTTCACTGCGCTGCAAACTTCTGACTGAAATCATATTACCCTCTGCAAGGGTATAATAAGTAAGAAAAGTCCTTGAAACCCCCGATCAGCTTTTTACACCCGTTACTTGTGGAGCAAAAACGTATATTAGATTCGTCGGAGAGTATGTAACAGGCAGAAGGAAGTTCAGAAACTCTTCTGTTTTACCATATAAAGTATAAAAATATTCTTAGAAATGTAAAGATAAAGTTCGAGGAAAAAAAGTAGGATCTAAATCTGTGTTAGAACATTTAATATTTTGTGATAATAGGATAAAGTATATTACAATCATAACATAATACTCTAAAAGGTTCATGCAAGTTATAGTTAGATCTACAATAATTTAAAATAAGGGGAATGAAATTTCTTGTTGATCTGCATGGAACAGAAAAGTTTAGCAGGATAACCAAGTCGGGGCTATCCATTTCACCCCGAATAAGGTTATAATTAAAGACTCTTCCAAGCATCGTTCTGCGGTTGGCAGAGGAGGGTTAGAAGTGATCTATTAGAATTAAGAGGTAAAATAAGGCTTGCGTCCCAGGCGCCTTCTTTAAGCAAATAGTAAAATATATTGCATATTGAGGACTGACACGACAAAAAGTCATTTATAGCCAGTAAATTGTCAGAGCACCATGTTTGAAAATTATTTAAATTGGATTGAAAGTTGGACTGGCAAGAAGTATCCTTGTATTGCAGGCATAATTTAACATAATCTGCGGAGGTAACGTGGAGTAGACAAGATAAATAAAAAGTGCTCTTTTGTTCTGGAATTCATATAACTTAAGATCCATTTTAAAGGATCAACAGTTTTCTAACCAGTAAGTGGTTGTTGATCTACGTTTCAGAAACCAGTGTTGAAACGGAACATATGGACCTTAGAGTTGCGTAAGAGGTGCTACTTTGGACAGAAACACGCAGTCCAGATTAGATACAAGAACAATAAGCTGCCTAGTGAATTTATAAAATAGCTAACTTGGGACAAAGATATGTCAAGCAAACCTTCAGTGAAATCAGGATGAGCTAACGGAAGTAAGACATTCGATTTTTTATCTGTGGACCACGAAGTTCCAGGTTTATCAAAGTCCCCTACGCAAGCCTCTGATATTCTGATAAGAGTTAAGCTAGTTTTTAGTTTTTTCAAGAAGGTGCTAAGATAGAAGATGCAGGTGCGACACTACTCTGGCCGGGGAATCTTGTTACTAAGGTTCTTTTTCTTTTACTTGTATTCTTATTCCTAGTTTTGAATTTCTTTACCACCATAAATGCGGGCCAGAAATCTGCCGAACATATGGTTGAAAAGAGCTCACTTGGAACAGAGATTTTAAAAGACGAAGTATCTTTAGCATAGGTAAAATTAAATATTTCCATGGTAATGTTTTTGGCATTTGTTTTGTGTTGTATATAGTCCAACCCCTCGGAGGCCGTTTGGTCAGGGGAAACTTGTACCGGTAGAATGCATTCAGTATTCAGTGGAGGTGGGAAGTTATTTAAGGAAGGAAGAATTGGTGAGTCAGTTGCAGACGATCCAAATTTAAATTGATCCATATCTTTTTTAGCTGCTGATCTGAACAACATTTGAGGATCTGTTGAAGTCGACCGCTGCTCCGTGAAAGAGCTTTGATCATCACATTCCAGGGGTCGCGGGGTTTTCCCCATGGGCTGCCCACCAGCAGTTGTTTTTTTACGCGTTGGGGACTCATCCAATAGCTAACGGCTATTAAATTGGGAGTCCAGTGCTGAGAGTAACTCATCCGCTTGCCGAAAACTATCTCTAGCTATGCCGAAGCTATTAAATATACCCTTTAAGCCATC
Source organism: Drosophila suzukii (assembly GCF_043229965.1). Lineage (NCBI taxonomy): Eukaryota > Metazoa > Arthropoda > Insecta > Diptera > Drosophilidae > Drosophila > Drosophila suzukii. The sequence goes on from NC_092084.1 coordinate 32,220,863, forward strand.
TTTAGTTTGGCGCATAAACGATCTTATCTCTTGCGCAACCTCAAGACAAGGGTCACAACAACATAGTAAGTTATGCCCCTTAGCAAGGTCATCAGGGCGACAGGTATACCCAGCCATTTTTTCACAAAGCCAACTCGTCAGTTTTGACTGGTCGGCTCTACTTAATCGATGGCATTTTTTAATGGAGTCGACAAAAGTATATGTAACAGGTAAAAGGAAGCGTCTCCGACCCTATAAAGTATATATATTCTTGATCAGGATCTGTCCGTATAAACGCTGAGATCTCAGAAACTATAAGAGCTAGAGTGTTGGGACTTACCATATAGATTCTTGGGCTTTCTGCGCAGCGCAAGCTTGCGCCACGCCCACTCTAACGCCCACATGCAACTATACCGTCTAGCGCCCAAATTTTTAAATATTTTATCAATACCTATTTACATGCCAAACATTATTGAAATCGGACCAGTCATAAAAAAGTTATAGCCAAGTTATTATCAATATTTTGCAATCAAATCGAGATTGCACACCACATGCCGCAAAAAAGCTGTTTTTACTTATACGTCACCAAGCCGCTAGGGGCGCTATAGGCTTATTGGCGCTGTAGGCCAAGTGGCGCTATAGAAGAATTAGATAGGTGCCGCTATAGACTAGATGTGTTCGTGAAAAAACAGAGTTGCTTTAAGAATATACCTCATCCTTCTCGTACTCCCTTAAGCTGAGTAACGGGCATCTAATAGTCGAGGCCATCGACTATAGCGTTTTCTTAAAATATCGTTCACACCCTAGTTTACGCCGTTCAAAAACGAACACCGGTCTGAAATCTAGTGTGTATCAAAATTTAGTTAGAAATTAAAACATTTTAAGGCAACCCAAAAAAGGTCTCATTACAGAACTGTCATCTCGACAAGCTCACAGTTTTCATTTACACTCATTGAAAAAAAAATTACCATCAGCTTCCAGCAAGCCACTATCACCTTTCAACATCAGCTTCTAGCGACGTACCAGCAGCTACCAGCATTTGGGTTCTCTGCTTTCTGAAGACCTTCACCGCCTGAAAGCTATATCATAGATTGGCAACCGGCAACTATTCGTGGTTCTACGACTAGAGTGGCAAATAACTAGTGTGTTTTTCAGCATTACAAGGTAAATTTCTCTCAGCCGCGCGAAAGAAAACTTTTTTTATTTATACACTCAATACAGACAGTCCACTTACTTACGTACACATTGAGTGCACGAGTTACGTGTTGAAATATGGTTGAGGGTGGAGAATATCCTGTGTTAGGTAAAAGGTGACCGCCCAAATGATAATACGATCGTTTAGGACTGCCGTGATTGGGTTCGTCTCAGCGACTGACTTCATTTATTTTTATCTTTGTCTTTCAATGGCTTATAGCTAATACAATTTATGCTGACCTAGCGGAAGGGAGTTGCAATTGGAGCGGATGTGCAGCGGCCCAGATGTTTATGTTGGCACTTGTTGCCAACGTGATATTTGCGCTGAGATGGCATTTATGCCAGTCGTAGGGGTTTCGGTGGGGGATCGCCGAGGGTAAGTGCTGAGGCGGTAACTCCTCCCCCCTCAGACTGAACTACCGACCATAGTGGAGCGATGGTAGGTGTGAAGGTGGCAGGTGGACCAATAGTTGGCGTGAATGACGTGAGTGGTGCCGCTGGTGTAAAGGTGGTCGTTCTTTTCGACAAGCAAGCCACGGCTGTTACCACTATCAATAGTACGGTTAGCATTGTATATGTCGCTGTTGCGTGTATTGCTGTTCCCGTCTGGATTCTATTGATTTGTATTTTCGTCTCGATGTCCTCCATCTTCAACTCATGTATGCCCAATTCTTGGGTAGTTCGGTTTTTTTGGATGGCTTTGATCTGAGGTATCTGTAAGTTTAATCTCACTGTGCCAAGCTTTTCCAATGTTCCGTATTGGATGTTCTTTACCATTGCTCTGCACTCTCTGAATGTGATCAGTGCTGATCCATTTATGGTCCTTTCATGTCCGCAGTCTGTTTGCACCTTTATATTCTCTCCATTGAATATAGCGATGTAACCCTCTTCCGGCTCGAAAATTCTGCTCACGAGTCCTACATCCTTCGTCTCGCAACTTGCTTCCTCCCCGCTAATCAGCTTCCTAATACATTTCTCATTGACTTGGTTTACTATTTTCTCATTCTTACATGTAAATAAATTTCTTATTTTTAGACATTTTTCCTTATAGTAATATATCTCTTCTTCGTTGTTTACAATATATTCCGGTGCTAATACATATTCAGTTTTGTTCATGGGTAACGCTATTATTCTCTGCAAAGAATACGTTCCCTTTTTAAAAACCGGTAATTTAATTGAGAATATTATGTCCGTTCTGTTCATAATTGCTTTTAATTCTAAGAATTCATACATGTGTTCCTCGGACGTTATATTTATGCCTTGTCCTTCTAACTCCTGTACACATTTTGTTGTTTCTTGCTTATCAAATATGAATTTTGAAACTAATCCTATCTTAGCCAGCAACAGGCTTTCTGCTATGTCGTTAATATTCAATCCTAACATGTCTATCGTTACAGAAATTATATCTATGTATTCTAACCTGTATATTCTTTTATCTTCTTCCAGGAACGTTTTACTTATTCCGTTCCTATAGTTATTTATGAACATGGTTACCCTAGTTTGCTCCTCATTAATATATTTTGTTAGGTTTTTGAACATTATGCTGAACTTTACTCCTGTCCTTTCCTGCGCATTCATTGTCTCTCTCAATACCTTCTCTTCCTCCTGGGTCTTCCTAATTTCTTCTTCCAGTCTTTCTGCATCCTCTGCATCAAGATTTCCCGTTATAGATTTGACAACCGATCCTAACCCATTAATTAACCCTCTAGTTCTCCTACTCTTGGGACATATTGCTTCCAGCCTGGCTTTAATCATGTGTAATTTGTTTTGTAACACCCTAACGAGGTCCTTTGTTTCTGCATCCTCGACTACCTCTCTGAGTGTCTGTTCTATTGGGTTGGCAAGAAAGTCATGTCGTTTTTTTTCAATATTTTCAAAGATGATTTATTTATATCAGGACTTATAATTAATCAATTATGTATTGGCCGTTTTGTTCGACCACTAATGACCATCTCTCGGGCAGCTGCATAATTCCGCGCTCGAAGAACTTTTGGTCTTTTCCAGCAAAGAATCGAGACAAGTGGTTTTCGACAGCCTCATCTGAATCAAAGTTTTTACCATTCAAAGAGTTTTGAAGAGAGCGAAACAAATGGTAATCTGAAGGTGCTAGGTCCGGACTATAAGGTGGATGTGGTAGCACTTCCCAATTCAGCTCCGTTAATTTTTGCCGAGTGACCAAAGATGTGTGGGGCCTAGCGTTGTCATGGTGAAAGACTATACGCTTGCGATTAGCTAGTGCCGGCTCCTTTTCTTTAATTTTTTCCGCCAAATTGGATAGCTGGCGACAGTACACATCTGAATTGATGGTTTCATTCCGTCCCAGCAGCTCAAAGTGCACTACACCCTTCCAATTCCACCAAACAGACAGCATAACTTTCCTCTGATGGATATCGGCCTTTGATGTGGCTTGGGCTTGCTCATCTTTCTTGCTCCATGATCTTTTTCGTTGGACATTATTGTAAACAACCCACTTTTCGTCGCCAGTAATGATCCGCTTCAAAAAAGGATCGTTTTTAATCCGTTGCAGCAGAGAATAGCAGATGTTGATACGCTTAGTTAGGTGAATTTCCTTTAAGTTATGCGGAACCCAAACATCGAGCTTGCTTACGTAGCCAAGTTTCTTCAAATGGTTTTCAACCGTTGTATGCGACACACTGAGCTTCTCTGACATCTCCCGCGTTGAATAGCGCCGGTTTTCATCCAGCAAAGCCTGAATTTGTTCGTCAAAAACGGCCGATGGTCGACCAGAACGTGGGGCGTCTTTAACTCCAAAATCTCCAAGCCTGAATTTGGAAAACCAGCGCTGACATTGGCGATCACTCATGGCATCTTTACCATACACTTCGCACAATTTTTCGCGAGCTTCGACCGCTTTTTTTCCTTTTCGGAAGTAAAAAAGCAAAATATGCCGAAAATGCTCACTTTGGTCCTCCATGTTTAATTTGCTATAGCTTCCACAAATGTTATCGAATAATTACCAAATTTTCGTCGATAGTACCTAAGACAATAAGCTTTAAAACGATACTAAAAAGTGTGACCCTGGTGCTCGATTAGTCGTAAATAAATTAGATTAAAAACGATTACTAAAAAAAACGACATGACTTTCTTGCCCACCCAATATGTTCTCTATAGCCTCCTGATATTCCTGTAGTCTTATTATGTGTATTAAATTTTTATGTGTCTGAATTATTTTAGCAGGGCCTAAGCTGATTTGTGCTACCGGTTCGTCTCCTTGTAATGTCCGGATCTCGAACCTCTTCTCCGCTGTCATGGTCCTTGACCACCTGGAATGAATCATTCATTTGATTTAGTTAATTTCCTGATTTTTTCTTTATGGATCTTTTGTGGTCTTGTTGATGTTAGTGTTAGTCCGTTGTCCTCCAAAACCTTGTGTTTCGAAAACCGAGGGGTAAGTTTATCCCTCCTGTTTTCTTTCCTAAATATTGTATCACCTGCCTGTACCGGGCTTGGTTCTTCTCTATCTGCATTTGCTGCATCTATCCTTCTGATTTTTTGTTGCTCTACTTTTTCTTTGATTTTTGGGTACAATTCTGCCTGAAACGCATTGATCTTTTGCAAATAATCGTGTTCATTGTTAAACGCTACGTTATTTAAGAAGGTATGTGTTCTACCAGTGAATAATTCTTGCGGTGTTAACTTAGTGGCTGAATGAATAGCATTATTGTAAGTTATAAACGCCTCATCCAGTACTTCCTCATGTCTGATATCTAACTTATTTGTCTTTTTAGTTTCGTTAATAAGCCTGTATATTTCCGTAATCGTGGAGTGTAGCCTTTCAACCGTGGAGTTGCTCGACGACTGCTGAAAGGACGTTGTGTGCAGTTCCAAATCGTACTGCCTACAAAAGTCTTTGAAGAGGTTGGACGAGAATTCTACTCCCTGATCGCAAACTATCTTCTTGGGTACTCCGAACAAGGCCATGAAACCTTTTATTGCCTTCACTATATTTACGCTTTCCTTTGCTGGAATTGTTAATCCCCAAGCGTACCTCGAGAATTTGTCTATTATGGTTAGTACATTTTTCTTGTTCACGAAATACAAGTCTATGTGCACTATTTCCATAGGTCTCTCTGGCGTTTCCGTCAGACTGTACTTAATCTTATTTGGTTTCCTATCGTATTTCTGAATTTGGCAGCTGTCGCAATTATTTATCGTTTGTGCGATTGCCTGTTTCATGAGTAGGAAAAACACCTTCCTCTTGAGGTGGGCTAACGTTTCATCTATGCCCCTATGATTGCTCTTTTCGTGATACTCCTTAATGACTTGTTCCTGTTCGCCCTTTTCCGTTATATCTGGCAACAAGACTGTACATCTTATTGCCCTATACAACTTACTATAAGCAAAGTATTTGCAATATACGTCCTGGATCGTTATCACCAAGTTTTCCGGAATCAATAACGCCACCGTCCTTTTTGGTTTTAGAATTTCTTTTAGCCTACGGCCAATTGTTTCGTCGTCAAAACAGTTTTCCGTCCAAATTATTCTTAATTTATTCCTAAATGGGACTCGTTTTTCTACTCCTGCTCTCACCCCTTCCTGTATAACCACCTGAATATTATACTCATTCAGTGGTTTCTCTGATATTGGGAATCCCAGTTGTAGGTCTTCTCCAGCAGAGTGAATTGTCTCTCCATTCGTTGCTATTCCCGACGCATCTTCTAACACATTGAGTTCGGGTTGAATTCTGCTCAATGCGTCTGCCACTACGTTCAAGGAGCCCTTTTTATATACGATCTCATAATCATACTCCAACAGTTGGAGTCGCCACCTTACGAGTTTGGAGTCTGGTTCCTTGATGCTCATCAGCCAGGTCAGTGGCCTATGATCCGTAACTATTTTGAACTTTGTGCCGAATACATAGTGTCTAAAATGCTTAATTGCCCAGATAATGGCCAGCATTTCTTTTTCTATGGTCGCATAGTTCACCTCCGATCCTGATAATGTCCTACTAGCATATGCTATTGGTCTGTCCGTTCCCAGGTTTCCTTGGGATAATACGGCGCCAATCGCATAGTTGCTTGCATCCGTGGTCAGGATGAATGGTTTCTCAAAATCGGGAAACTGTAAAATCGGATCGTTGCATAGTAAGGTTTTGCATACCTCAAATGCTTCTTTGTATTCTTGATCCATCTGTACAGTTTTTTTGCCCTTTAATTGTTTCGTCATCGGCTTCGTGATAGCCGCGAAATCTCGTATAAACTTCCTATAGTACCCCAATAGGCCTAGGAACGATTTGATCTGTTTCCTAGTCTTGGGAATCTCGAATCTTTTAATTGCTTCGATCTTCCCTGGGTTTGGTTTAATACCTTGTTGGGTTACTACATGTCCTAAATATTCTACTTCTTTCCTCAAAAATTCCGTCTTGTCTAACTGTAGTTTAAAATTAGCTTCCACCAACTTCTTAAAGACTCTTTCCAAATCCGTGATGTGCTCCTGCAACGAGGCTGAGAATACCATAATGTCATCCATATATATGAGACAACATTTTCCCAGTAGTTCCCCGAAAATGTTATTCATTAACCTTTGAAAGGTTGCTGGAGCGTTATTCAATCCGAATGGCATTCTTACATACTCGAAGTGCCCCCCTTCAGCCGAGAAGGCTGTTTTCGGAATATCTTCTGCCTTTACCTCGATTTGGTGGTATCCACTCGCCAAATCTAAGGTTGAGAAATATTTGGCCCTACCCAAACTATCCAATACATCACTTATTATTGGCATCGGGTACCTGTCCTTAATTACTTTCTCGTTTAACTTCCTATAGTCCACTACCATCCGCCATTTCCTCTCTCCTGAGGCATCCTTCTTCTTTGGCACCAACCAAACCGGCGCACTCCATGGTGAGTGGCTATGTCTAATGATCTTCTGATCTAGTAACTTCTCTATTTGTTTCTTAACTTCCTGTCTCTCTTTGAATGCATACCGGTACGGCCTGGCATACACTGGTATGTCATCCCCCGTTCTAATTTGATGCTTGACTGCATTAGTGAACGATAACTTCTCCTTTTCTTTATGGAATACCTTAGGGTACTTCTTGCAAATCCTGCGAAGCTCTCTAAGCTCCTCACTATTTAGGTGCTCTGTCCTGATCTTGTGGAACGGTACGATTGTATCTTCGTTCCCTGTTCCTTCTATATTATTGAGCTCGAAATGCTGCTCAGTTTTGAATTTTACCACTTTTAATGGTTCCTCTAAAAACAACTCCTGGTCTATCTCCGCGTAATTTGTTACCTCTACTAGGCTCTCTCCAGCCATTGCCCTATAAATTCCTTCTGAAATGATCATATCTTCCTTTACTGTTGTTTTACTCAGTAAGAAGTCCCCATCAGGTACCTGTACTGGAATACTTATAACTCTTTTTGTTCCCGCTTCTATCCTGTGAACCTCGCTTGGTCTATATGTAGCAAACTGAATCTGCAACCTCTTGTCTACCGTGCGGAACCACCCATTTTCTATATCGATCACGGCCTTTAACTGTTGTAGTAAATCTATTCCGATTAATCCTTCAAAAAACTGGTGGAATCTGAAGAGCAGCATCCTCATCTTCCCTATTCCTCCCAGTTCCTTGAATGTCGGCAAGTATGCTTCTTTCGAAATCTTATGAGATTGTGTAATTGTCTTAATTGCTATTGGGTCTTGTAGGTCTTTCACGTATTGTGATTGAGCCAGTTCGGGTCGAATAAAAGAGAAAGTAGATCCTGTGTCAATTAACATTTTAATTACTCTTTCGGGAGTGATTCTGATCAATACATAAGGTAGGGTTGAATGGCCCCTCCTGGCCCCTAAATATCCTGTTGGTTGTTCGAGGCTGATTTCGGAAAATTTACATCGTCTTCTTGAATGTTATGCAACTGGCCACTGGTTGCCGGCTGATTTCCCCCTCTCTCTGCGTTATTTGTCGAATTATACGACCGTCTTGTATTGGCCGAATTATTCGACTGCCTTGAATTGTTGGAATTATACGATTGCCCGGAATAGTTCGAATTCCTAGACATCCTTGTCTGGCCACTACCCTCTGCATCTCCAGCCGCCTGGATTGCTCGCTGACCCTCTCTAGGCCTGTTGTTATACCTGTTGTTTCCATACCACTGCCTATCTCGATTATTTTGCCCATAGTTCCTATTATTATTCCAATTATCATTCCTATTATCGTTCCTGTTCTGGTAGTTACGATATGGTCTTGAGTAGTTGGAAGTTTCCCCCTGGTTAAAACTGTCTGGTCTGAATGGGTTCCCCATCATGGGACACGGAAATCCAAATCCCGGCCATCCATTCATGTTGGGCATCGGAAATGGCATTGGGAACTGTGGTAAGGTGTTTTCTGCCCACCGATACTGAGCCCAAGTGCCAGTCTGCGACTCGGGTACTGGGTTATCTTGCCTTCCTGGCTCCTGTTTCGGAGTTTCTTTAACCTCTTTGCCCTGCGGCTCTGTCAAAACTTGCCCTTTTGCTTCCACTTCTACCTCCTCCAGGGTGCCCAAGTTCTTTTCCCTGCAGGCTATCTCGTAGGCTTTGGCTATATTGGTTACCCCCATGTTCCTGATAGTCACTCCTATTGGTCCTTTTAAGGCTGACACAAAGGCGTTTAAGGCCATATCCTCATACCATTTGGTCTTTTCGCCCCTCAACAACATGCCTTGCTCCTTGGACTTGGCCTGGCTCACTAGGGCTTTCTTTAGGGTCATAACTTTGGTGTACAAGGCCTCTAATTCCAACTTCTTTTCCTTAATATGTGTTAATTCCATAATCAAATCCTGTTCAGATCTCTTGTCTTTGAAATGGGTAATCAATATCTTCTTTATCTGGTCCCAATTTAGCTCCGAATCATCCAAATCTAGGACTTTATCTGCTGCTCCTACAATCTTGCTCCTTATCGCTCCGAGTGCGATCACTCCTATGTTTGACCTCTCTTCTCCCTTTATCAGATTGAGGACCTGTTCTACTGTCCCTATAAATCCATCTAGTTTCGCCGATTCTCCTTCATACTTAGGGATTATCTCTACCAGGTCTATGACCTTGATAGCTTCCAGGACGCTAGTCGTCGCCATACTTGTCGTCCTATTCTCTTCTGTCATAACAATTGTTTTTTCTCTTCCTATTCTTGCTGTCTTCTTCTTCTTTACTTAGTAGTGTGCTTATACTATGTATACTGTGTATAATTTTAGTGTATAATTTTAGTGGATAATTTTAGTGTATCTCTTAATTTTAGTGTTACTTATTCTTATTTATTTGTTTTCTTCTTGTGTTTGTGTAGATCCGTGTCCGTGTTGTGCAATGGAATTCTGTAATTAATTCAATATAAGTACTTTTCCTCAGATTGGTTTTTATAAATAGCAACAATGGATTTCATTATAATCATTTAGAAAATTTTTTTTTTTTTTTTCTTTATTATCACTGTACTTCCGTCTCCTCCTACCATACCTCATAATTTAATTGTTCTTTACTGTTTATTTATTTTATTTATTCCTTTAATCGTTGCTACCCGGCATGCTGAAGCTAGCTGCTCAGCTGTGCGATACAGCATCACAACCAAATGCGGACAGTCAGTGCCATTAGGGATTTTTATTTGTATTTCCTTTGACTATCCCCATGCTAAACGACTACACTGTTTGTTCCAGTGTATCGCTTAATACATGTGAAAAGCCTCGTGTCACGTTCCATGTATTTTATTAATTTTTCTCTGTATTCTCTTAGTAACATATTCTTCCATCCCCACGCTAAGCGGCCGCCCTGTGCATTACAGTGCGCCGCCTAATACATGTTAATGGATATATATCACTTCTCTTATTCTCTCTATCGAATCAGTACCTCCCCTTGCTAAGCGGCCGCCCTGTGATCCACAGTTCGCCGCCTAATACAAGTGAAAGCCTAACCGATATTAATTATATTTAATTGTTCATGATGCTTTACTTCATTCTCACGCTAAGCGGCCGCCCTGTGCAATACAGTGCGCCGCTCAATACATGCAAATGGAGCCAATAATTTATTTATAGTATTTATTTTGAATTATAACTCTTGCTCCCGAACTTCTAGTTCACTGCCTCGACATCTCCCTGTATCCAACCTATCGAACCACTCTCTTGTCTTCTGTATTGCTTGAACTTGCCGACAACCACTTCCAACTCGATCCGAGCTGTCTGCAACCACCCGACTGTCACTGCTCATGGCCGAACACCACCAAATACCGCAACATCGAACTGTCTGCAACATCTTCTCTCTGTCATCTACCAACGATCGACCGTTCGACCGAGCTGTTCGGTGCGCATCGAACCATCGCCGACCACAACCGTCTGCCGACACTTGTCGACATCCGACCGTTCGATCGAACCGCTCGACGCAACCTCGAACCGTCGGTGCTCCCGACCGTTCGCCGGCGTTTGACCACGAGCCTTTTGTTGCACTCAAACCTTCCATTTAGTTCGCAAACACGACCACTATTAATATTATTAAAACTTCTTATTAAACTTCCAAGTTAATTTTCTTCCACTTATTAAACACATTCTATGTGAATATATTTTTTATTTAATTATTTTTTCAATCTGCTGTCGTTCAACTTCGGACATTATGTACTTGCCCTATTCTCCTTTCACAATCCTCTGCCTGCGGTTCGAATACTGCCTTTATTCTCACTGATTATAACACTCCTTGATTGCATATTTTGTTAATTTTTTTTTTTTTTTTTTTTTTATTAATTTATTTTTTTAGTTTTGTTTATTTTCCATTCCATTGCACCCACTTCACTCTACTTACTCTTACATAATTATGGTACAAATAATGTAAATCGTTGACATATCCCTTGCTGTCTCAGATCCTTCCTTCAGAATGTTGGGGTCAGACCTGTCCTTAAACAAGGGTCTACCGACTGCGCCAGTTACGTGTTGAAATATGGTTGAGGGTGGAGAATATCCTGTGTTAGGTAAAAGGTGACCGCCCAAATGATAATACGATCGTTTAGGACTGCCGTGATTGGGTTCGTCTCAGCGACTGACTTCATTTATTTTTATCTTTGTCTTTCAATGGCTTATAGCTAATACAATTTATGCTGACCTAGCGGAAGGGAGTTGCAATTGGAGCGGATGTGCAGCGGCCCAGATGTTTATGTTGGCACTTGTTGCCAACGTGATATTTGCGCTGAGATGGCATTTATGCCAGTCGTAGGGGTTTCGGTGGGGGATCGCCGAGGGTAAGTGCTGAGGCGGTAACTCACGCACAAAATTGTATAAAGATAATAAGGACTTCTTAGCAGTACGCAGACTTCTGCGACTTAAGTTTTTGGGGTTGATTCAATTAAATGGGCATATTAAGAAAAACGCTAAACCAATATATATCTTAGAAGCCCACAAACGGGTTCGCAACCATTTTAATTATCAGTTATTTGACATTAAAGTCAACGTCTAAATTTTGCTTGGGCTGCAGGCAGAGATATTTGTATCTTAAATTAACAAAAACAAGAAAGGAAGCTAACTTCGGCAAGTCGAAGTTTGTATACCCTTGCAGCTATAATTATTAAATTTAAAAATACAAAAATTGATATTTCCAATAGTATAAGATAACATGTTAAAAACACCGAAGCTATAATTTGTTTCATATTATTTTCCCACCAATTTTCCGATCCTTCCTATGGCGGCTATATGATATAGTCGTTTGATTTTGATAAAATTAAATTCGAAGTTCAGAACTAATTAAAAAATGGTATTTCCAAGCGTGGGAAGTTTTATGTTAAAAAACACCGAAGCTATAATTTGTTTCATATTATTTTCCCACCAATTTTCCGATCGTTCCTATGGCAGCATATGATAAAGTCGTCCGATTTTGATAAAATTGAATTCGAAATTTAAAACTAATTAAAAAATGTTATTTCCAAGCATATGAGGTTATATGTTAAAAAACAGCAAAGATATAAGGAGCTTTAAGACATAGTTGTCCGATCCGGCTGGTTCCGACTTATATACACCTGCAAAAGAAATAAGACTCTTGGGAAAGTTTCAGCCCGATAGCTTTAAAACTAAGAGACTAGTTTGCGTAGAAACGGACGGACAGACGGACATGGCTAGATCGACACGTTTAGTCATGCTGAATATGTATACTTTATGGGGTCGGAAACGTATCCTTCACTGCGTTGCAAACTTCTGACTGAAATCAATATACCGTCTGCAAGGGTATAAAGATGTTACATGACATTTACACACTAAACGAAAATCAAGAACGCATTAGTAATTAACTTATTATCTAACGGTCGATTAATTCATGCTTAATATTTAGTACTGGCTCGATTAGTAATCGACTAATGTACACATTAAAAAAAACAAGGAAGAACGCTATAGTCGAGTACCTCGACTATCGGATACCCGTTACTCAAAGGGAAATGGAGATATGCAAGCAGCAAAGCGAAATTAAAATGCGCCACCTACCGGCGGTAGACAGATTTAAGCGTTATGGGCGTTAGAGTGGGCGTGGCAGAATTTTTTTTGGATCAATCGATAGGTATTGACGACACCAATACATTTCAGTTAAAATTTTTTATCTAGCATGCAAATTGTGGGCGTCACAGGTTTTCGCGGTTTGTGGGCGTTTAAGTGGGCATGGCAAACTTTTTTTTAGGTCAATCGATAGGTATTGATGAGAACAATACATTTCAGTTAAAATTTTCTATCTAGCATCAAAACTGTAGGAGTTACAGTTTTGGGCGGTTTGTGGGCGTTAGAGTGGGCGTGGCAGTCTAATGAAACAAACTTGCGCTGCGTAAGAAGCTCAGGAATCTGTACGCCAAATCTCAATAGCCTAGCTCTCATAGTTTCCGAGATCTCAGCGTTCATCCGGACGGACAGACAGACGGACAGACGGACAGACGGACAGACGGACAGACGGACAGACGGACAGACGGTCAGACGGACAGACGGACAGACGGACAGACGGACATGGCTAGATCGACTCGGCTAGTGATCCTGATCAAGAATATATATACTTTATGGGGTCGGAAACGCTTCCTTCTGCCTGTTACATACTTTCCGACGAATCTAGTATACCCTTTTACTCTACGAGTAACGGGTATAACAAGGAAGAACGCTATAGTCGAGTACCTCGACTATCAGATACCCGTTACTCAGCTATATGGAGATATGCAAGCAGCAAAGCGAGATTAAAATGCGCCACCTACCGGCGGTATACAGATTTAAGCGTTATGGGCGTTAGAGTGGGCGTGGAAAATTTTTTTTTGGATCAATCGATAGGTATCGACGAGACCAATACATTTTAGTTAAAATTTTTTATCTAGCATGAAAATTGTGGGCGTCACAGGTTTTCGCGGTTTGTGGGCGTTAAAGTGGGCGTGGCAAACTTTTTTTGGGTCAATCGATAGGTATTGATGAGAACAATACATTTCAGTTAAAATTTTTATTCTAGCATCAAAATTGTAGGAGCCACAGTTTTGGGCGGTTTGTGGGCGTTAGAGTGGGCGTGGCACTGTGCCGAAACAAACTTGCGCTGCGTAAGAAGCTCAGGAATCTGCACGCCAAATCTCAATAGCCTAGCTCCCATAGTTTCCGAGATCTCAGCGTTCATCCGGACGGACAGACAGACGGACAGACGGACATGGCTAGATCGACTCGGCTAGTGATCCTGATCAAGAATATATATACTTTGTGGGGTCGGAAACGCTTCCTTCTGCCTGTTACATACTTTCCGACGAATCTAGTATACCCTTTTACTCTACGAGTAACGGGTATAAATACAATATATTGAAGTGTGAAAATGTGATGTGGTTTTTATTTCGATTTGGTTATCTTTTATTATCAATGTGTGTTGTTATGTATTGTATTTTTTTTATACATTTTTACTAGTTAATATTAAAAACGAATACCGCTCCCTTAAGATAACTTCTGCAACATTGATTCTCATTTTCCTCCTGAAGAGATTCCGCCTCCTGGCATTCCCAGTCCGCCATTGGGAAGACTCCTCTGCTCGCTCAGGCGAGTCCTCATCTCTTGGGTTAAAGGAAAATTTGCTGGGGTGGTCATTCTGTTCGTGTACTCCTATACTTTTTGCAACTCCGTTGCCATATTCGTACAAAGAATTCCCTTGACGTTTGCATTCTTTTATATATATTTGCATATGCAAATACCATATGCAGAATACCATCTGACGTATTGCAAACTCAACTTCTTTGCTGCTTTCTCGTGCACCCAAATAAATCCTTGGCTTACTTTATCCCAGAATAATTCTTGACATCTTGTCATCAAGTCACTGTACTAGATCTGCTGTAGCAATGCCGACGAAACATCGCATGTTTGAATACGCACTCACATAGTCAGGTTCAAATCCCAAAGCTTCGTGGTAACCACTTCTTAGCCACTGCCGCTGGTCTTTCAGTCGTTTCCCTGAGCATTTGCAGTACGGATCGGACTGCTCCTTGAGCTGCATTCACTTGTGGAGCATAGAATCCTGTTTTTTTGTGTCGGATTTTGGCTGAGCAATTTTGCGAACACCTGAGACACGAACTGCTTACAGTTATCGGAGTGTTTAAGCCTTAGCACTCTAAACTGATGAAAAATGTTATTTTCCAGAAAGCTTTCGACTTCTCCCGCGGTGGCCTTCCAGATCGGCTGTACCCATACGAACTTGGTAAAATGGTCGAAGTCTTTTGAAGGATATGCCCTTTCCATTTTGTACTCTCAACAGCGTCATCGAACCAGACCTGGAACTGAACGAGTTCTTCCATTTGGATGACTAAGCAATATCGGTACGACTTGAAAGGATCACGCCTTGGAGCCGACCTACTGTTAAACCAGGTGATGACAGACAAGTGTATTTAGGACCTCTGATCAGAGACGAGGGACTCAGCATTTTTACCCGATCGGTTTCGGCAGCTATGTCGGCTTCCACTGGCGCTGGGGGGTCTAAAGCTTCGCTGCCGGCAGTGCCCATAGGTACTGAAAGCTCTGGAAAAGTCCCTGGTTCCGCTAGTCAGTCTAAGGGATAAACACTACTTTTTGTGCCTACAGGAGAAGTAAGCTCTATAAGAGTCCCTGGTCCCGATAGTCAGACAAACGATGTTTAGATTGCTGGTGGAGGAAGAAAGAGACTCTCTGTTGTTCTATATAGGAAACAATTATCTGCAAATGTTTTGAAATTTATACACCAAAACATACCATCGCTAAACATTATAGTGGAAGAGTTTAAATATTCTTATGCTAGTAATATAACTTCATTTAAAAGATCTGCTCCTCCAGAAATATTTAATATACTAAATTCTTAAAGTCTTCCCAACTGATTGCCGTTACCTCTAGTCAAACATCGGAGAGAATATACTTTATTAAACCCAACGACAGTTAATTGGTTTGTGTTAAATTTTTGTTTGCAATCTTACCCTATTTTTGTAACTTTTCTTATATTCCACCTGGATCCGACTTAATAATTTGTGAGCACCATTTGACTGCAATAAAAAATGTTCTATCTCATCTTTCCGACAGGTATCTCTTGATTGTTTTGGGTGGTTTTAATCTCCCTGAAATTTTTTGGTCCCCTTCCATTGACTCACTTTGACCATGACTTCCATGACTTTGTTCATGGTCTGTTAGAATTATCAGTAGAGCAAGTAAGCTTAAAACGTAATTAACTAAATAGAAAATTAAATCTTGTTATACCCGTTACTCGTAGAGTAAAAGGGTATACTAGATTCGTCGGAAAGTATGTAACAGGCAGAAGGAAGCGTTTCCGACCCCATAAAGTATAGATATTCTTGATCAGGATCACTAGCCGAGTCGATCTAGTCATGTCCGTCTGTTCGTCTGTCTCTTCGTCCGGATGAACGCTGAGACCTCGGAAACTATAAGAGCTAGGCTATTGAGATTTGGCATGCAGATTCCTGAGCTTCTTACGCAGCGCAACGCTTCTTTCAGCAGCGTGCCACGCCCACTCTAACGCCCACAAACCGCCCAAAACTGTGGCTCATACAGTTTTGGTGCTAAAATAAAATTTTAACTGAAATGTATTGTTCTCACCAACACCTATCGATTGGCCCAAAAAGTTTGCCACGCCCACTCTAACGCCCATAACGCTTAAGTCTGTCTACCGCCCACATAACCATATATTGAGATCACGGGTAGGTGGCGCATTTCAGTCTCGCTTTGCTGCTTGCATATCTCCCATTTCCCTTTTCTCCCTTTAGCTGAGTAACGGGTATCTGATAGTCGAGGTACTCGACTATAGCGTTCTTCCTTGTTTAAATTTTGAAACGTTATTAACGATATATAACGATGTATAATATAAAACTTTTCCTCTTTATGTACTTTCCTAGGATGAACCAGGATGGCCTTTCTCCGCCCATCGACCACGATGGGGATACATTGAGCAACAGCAGTGACAGCATGCATAACTCCGACGTGTCGTCGGTTCTGGACATTACCACGTCACCGCGATACAGCCCCACGGGGTGTGGCATAGCATTGCGTAGGAATGAAGACGAGGAACCCAGAGGAAGAATCTCGACAGCGAGCAACGAGCCCACAAGTCCCGATAGCCCAGGGATGAGTTCCCGAAATTACGATTCGGATTCAACCCAACCTTTCGTGCACCCGGGCCAGATTTCACCGATAGGAGACCACAGCGAGGAAGAGTACAACGAGGAAACCGCACTGAACTTAGGGCGACTGCCAAGGCTGAGGGTCGAAGACGACATCGCACCTGTAACCGACTCGGCTCACTGGTGGCTAACCTCCTGGCTGCGCACCCAAAACCACCACTCCTTCGCACCAGGACTCTTGGAGAGTTGCGTTGAGGAGTTTCAAGGGACCGAATGGACCGACTCGACATCGTCTGACGATTCCTCGGTTGGGGGCGATGGTCGCTTTGGCATTGGAGGATATCGACCACCCCTAGCCGACGCTGTCAGGGCAGCGAACGCTGCTTGGGACATCTACCTGGACGACAGCAGCGGCGATAGAAACGCTCCCAACGATGCCATACCCGACCGGATCCTAGCAGCTCCTGATTCCCAAATAATCTTCGACGCAGCGCTCTCCTCGATTGGTGATACGGATCATTACGACCCGCTTCGCAGTCCAACTCCGCGAACAACCTGGTCACCAGGACACTTGGATTGGTCTGTTGAGATGGATCAAGATACCGGAAGGGCCGACTCGGCCGACGATTCCTCGTTAGAAGGCGATGGTCTCAGGGTAACGACCGCGGCTTGGGAAAACTACCTGGATACTTTATTGTTGTTAGGCTCCCCGTCCGAGAGGTCTCCCTCCGATGCCGAAAACGACCTGGTCCTAGCGTCACCTGATTCCCCACCTCTCCGAATGGAAGATAGTGATAATAATGATGGACGTTGATGCACTACGAGCAGTACAAACAAGTGGCCCAACGACACCAAGCACGTGCTTGTTACGCGCGGGGCCCTTTTATCAATTTGGGCAAAAAATACGAGTTCGCGAGGAAGATACAAAAAACAAATATAGACGGGACACAAATGAAAATAAAAGAAGCATCTAAGAATGAAGCAAATGAGTTAAAATATTAGTTTTTAATACCCGGATAGAAGTTGAAGTGCAAATTAAATGATAAAGGTTGTTATAATTATTACATAGAACGCGAAAGGGCTCGTGCAGACAAAAATTAGATGTACATCGTGGCAAATTTTAACAGGAACATTGAAAGTTAGGCGGTTTACAAGTTCTACAGAATCAATATCACCTCTTATACGATTTTGCATAAAAATAGTACCAAGCATTGTTCTACGATTTGCAAGTGTAGGTAAATTAAGCAATAGTAATCTACTCTGATAGGAAGGTAGCCTTATTTTTTGATCCCATTTTAAACTACGAAGGGCAAAAAGAAGACATTTTTTTTGTACCGACTCAATACGGTCAATATGCACTTGATATTGTGGACTCCAAACCGAAGAACAATATTCCAAAATAGGACGGACAAGGGAGGTAAATAATAGTTTGGTTGTATAAGGGTCATCAAATTCTTTTGACCAACGCTTTATAAACCCAAGAACACTCATGGCCTTGCTGATAGTGGACATTATGTGGCAGTCAAATTTAAGTTTTGGGTTCAGAAGAACGCCTAAGTCATTAACTGAATATATACGGTCGAGTGGCGTATTTTGAAGAGAGTAACTAACAAAAGTAGGAGTACCACTATGAAAAGTCATATCGTTGCATTTAAGGCAGTTCAAATTTAAAAGGTTATACTGACACCATCCCTGAAAGCAATCAATATCTGACTGTAAGTTGAAACCCGACGCTATATCATTATGTGATAAACAAAGCTTTACATCATCAGCATACATTAGTACACGAGAGTGTGTTATGATAGAGGGAAGATCGTTAATAAACAAAGTAAACAGCAAAGGGCCCAAATGACTACCCTGAGGCACTCCAGATGTCACATAGATCAGTTTTGAGGCAGCGTTCTTGAATATAACCCTCTGAGTCCTACCATTCAAATAACTTGAAATCCAAGTTAATAGATTACATGGAAACCCAAGCTGATTTAATTTGAATACGAGAAGAGAGTGGTTGACAGAGTCAAAGGCCTTACTAAAATCTGTGTATATAACGTCAGTCTGCATTTTATTCTTAAATCCATTTATTACAATACATGACAATTCCAGAAGGTTGGTGGTGGTCGATCTTCGCTTAACAAAACCATGCTGACACGGTGATATTAGCGAGGAACATAAATGTTGCAAATGAGAAGTAATATTACGTTCAAATGCTTTAGGAATTGCCGACAATTTAGAAATACCTCTGTAATTCTGGGCATCCGCCTTCGCACCCTTTTTGTGAAGTGGAATGATAAAAGAGTCCTTCCAGATAGTAGGAAAAACTGACGATGAAATAGACAAACTAAAAAGTTTAAGAATCGGTTTACATATGGTTGCCGCACAAAACTTAAGCACACACCCGGGGAGTCCATCAGGACCGGGAGAATAAGTTGGCGTTGTTTTTTCTAAGTCTCTTACGAGAGAAATTTCCGTAATTTCAGGGGTAAAGATACAATTTGCCTTATTTAAGGGATTAGGGTAGTTAGAATTTGACCAAGCAGCCGAACTATAAGTAGTTTGGAAAAACTCGGCAAATAAATCAGCAATTTCAGAATCTGTCGATGCCTCCATTGAGTTAAAGCGTACCGATAAAGGCAATGCTGACGACTTACGCTTGGCATTGACAAAGTTATAAAACTGCTTCGGATCATTTGAAAATTCAAATTTACATCGACTTAAATACATAGAATAGCAATGACTATTGAGAACATTAAAATCCGATCGAGCCACCACATATTTCGAAAAATCAGATGGCTTACCCGATTTCTTATACTTTTTATAAGTGTTTGTCTTAAGGTTTTTTAGTCTTTGAAGCGCATTGGTAAACCAAGGTGGCCTGTTTGTCTTTGAAGGAAACCTATCAGAAACGCATTCATTAAAAAAGGTATTTAACACTATATAGAAGTGTTCAGTGGCACTTTCAATATCCATACATTTGTACAATTCTGTCCAATTATATTGAGAAATCATGTCGTTAAGTTTTTTATAGTTACATTTTCGGAAACATCTCACTTTAGTTTGAAAAACTAAAGGAGAGAGGGTATCAACGCATGGGAGGCAGATTGTCAATTCCATTGTTGGATGATATCGGTCTTCAAGTACAACAAGAGCGTCAATTCTAGATACCGTGACTTCAGACGGGTCTGAAACAAACACAAGATCTAGTTGTCTATTTAATGAATTCCGTATAAAGCTTACTTGCTGTAACGATAATTCTAGAAGACCATCTACAAAATCATGGGCGGATAGAGGTATAGCGACTAGTGAGTCAGTAGGAGGAGACCAAGAAATATCAGGGAGATTAAAGTCACCCAAAACAATCAAAAGGTCACTGTTAGAAAGAAGGGATAGAACAGATTTTATCCCAGACAGGTGGTGCTCATAAATTATTAAATCAGAGCCAGGTGGAATATAGGAACATGTAACAAATATTGAGAATGATTGCAAGGAAACTTTCACACTAACAAATTCAATTTCATTAGGAGTATCAGAGTGAATTCTCTCGGATGTTAGGCTAGTGCTAACGGCAATCAGCACCCCGCCTCCCCTACGTGAGGAGCGATCGGTCCTATAGGCATTAAAATTGTTTGACAGAACTTCATTGTCAGATATCTCTGGTTTCAGCCAAGATTCCGTAAAAGCCAAAATATCAGCAGTAAATGCAGAGGAGTCAGCATAAAGCTTGGGTAGCTTCATACTTAGTCCCCTAACATTTTGATAAGCCAAAAATAAACTTTTTAGTTTTTTGGCGCAGTGGAAGGTCTGTTATTTGTTCTCGGTTTATTGGGAAAAAATTTTTTTATTACTAAATCATCATTAAGCCAAAAGCTTTCAGAAAGTAGTGCCTTAAACACATCAGGCGGAGCAAATATTTTAAAAGACGATATACTACGAGCATATGAAAATCTAAATTGTTCAACTGAAATATTCTCGGATGGGAATTTTTCACGAATAAATTCCAAAACATCCTCAGATGTGGTATCTGGGGTGAATCTCGAAACAAATAATTGTTTTCTATGTGGAACAACTGATAATTTCTTACGTCCCCCAGAAGCAGATTGCACCTCACTAAGCTGAGAGCCAGAAACGGTAACTTCTGTACCTATAGGTACGGTCGGCACCGTAGCCGGCACTGAAGGTTTTTTTACAACCCGACTTCGAGAAGCAGTGACTTCACCTGAAACAGCTGTATCCATAGGCGCAGTAGGTTCACTTACCACAGTGTCAACAGAGACTGCTGCAGCCACCAAGTTCGGATTTGGGGTGGATACCGTGACCGTATTAACTACCGCTAAGCTGGTTTTTTTACGTTTAGGCGACTCAGTTAGTAATTTTTTATTATTAAATTGGGCACAAACGGAATTGAACCCCTCATTGAGCTGCTTAAAAGCACCAGAGAGATTCAAAAGGCTGTCTCGAGTCTGCTTCATAAAGCCGCTCATCTCAACAACCATTTCCTTGCAGGATCCACATGACCACATGAGTCCAGAATTCTGATCAATGATGTCTTTGACTCTACCAGTAAATCCTACGCATTTAATGTGCATCATCGATTCGCAGAGCCAGCAGAAAATAAAAGGGTCTTTAGTTGAAGACGAAAGAGTACAATTTTTCTTAGAGCAGACAAGAGCCATTTAAAGGAAATGAAATAAAATAAAATAATATATGAAAAATACCTCAAGTAAATTTGGCACTGGGATCAAATTCCAAGACCACAAAGGCACAAAACACGAAAAAAAATAAGAGCGCGAGGTCGCGTATTAATTTAAATGTAAGAGAGCACGAGAGATTAAATCTTCTATCGATTGAGCGTTGCTTGTAGGACACTGACAACTTTATGCAGGAACAGTTACAATGTAAAGCAAGCAAGAGAGAGAGAGAGCGAGAGAGAGACAAGAGAATAGCACACCAAAAGTCTACCAGAAATTTGGCAGGTTCAGAGAGAGTTTAAGTTACAGTTGTAATATAGAGCGGGAGAGAGAGTGAGAATCAAAGAGTTTTAGCAAGTTTAGTGAGTATAAAAATTACACAAACAAAGCTAGGAGATTAAACAAATCTAATATAAATGTTAAAATAACTATAATCACTGGGAGATCTAGTAAAAAACACTAAACACACTAACCCAGCGGTTAGACTAAGCTTTGTTAATAAACAAACACAAAACACTCGCAAAAAATCACAGAATAGACAAAAATTCAGAGCACAAGAGTAAACACAACCGTTCACAAGCGACGCTTAATCGATATGGTGATGATGAGATACACAACACGGTGTGCAGTCCTCCTCCGCAAACACCTGAGTGCGATCGTTCGAGGCCGTGGCACCCAGTACCGCCAACAGTGACACTGGCAATAACCCCAGGTAGACGGATCTCAAACCCAACGACACCCAGGGCAGTGTCATCCAGGGCACCAGTCTCGCCACTTTTTCTGGCCCAAGGTTTGCGTACCTCCGCCCGATTACTCCCACCGACCCCAGGGCGTACAGTCCCACCGGCAGCCCACGACATGCTTCACGGGAGAAAGCCAAGAACAAGCACATCCGAGACCGAAGACACGAAATGGGGACTGCAAGATCTTCGGGTATCGCCCGGAGCAGAGGAGGCCTTGAGTGAGGACCACTGGGTCGTTGCCCCCCTAGCATGGCGAGTGGACACGCACGACCGCCGACTACCCCCGACTCTAGTCCAGTTCGTTCTTCAGCATGAACGCACACGGGTCCGTTTCTTTCTGCACGCGGGGGGTCACCGGTTCCGGATCACTATCTCGGGACAGCGATCCGTCACCATTTCCATGTGCAACCAAAAAGAATAGGGGGGGCGGGAGTAAGCATTAAACTAAGCCCCACATTTATCTATCACATCGGCCACGGAGACCCTCCCAAATATTAAATATATTCTTTGGTCCAGGAGGCCACTTCTCGTTTCTGACTATGATTTAGTTTAAATATAAGATTTGAATAAATTTTAAACTCAGGGTTTAAAGGAAATGCTTCATATTATTTTCTCACCGATTTTCCGATCGTTTCTGTGGCAGCTATATGATATAGTCGTCTGATTTTGATAAAACTAAATTCGAAATTCAGAACTCATTAAGAAATGTTATTTCCAAGCGTAGGAGGTTATACTTTAAAAAACACCAAAGAAATAATTTTAAAAACTTTTTTTTCCGATTTCCGTTTCTGTTTTAGCCCGATAGCTTAAAAACTGAGAGACTAGTTTTCTTAGAAACCGACGGACAGACGGGCATGGCTAGATCGTCTCGTCTAGTGATGCTGATCAAGAATATATATACTTTATGGGGTCGGAAACGTCTCCTTCACTGCGTTGCAAACTTCTGACTGAAAACATAATACCCTCAGCAAGGGTATAACAAGAAAGGAAGTTTACTTCGGCAAGCCGAAGTTCGTATACCCTTGCAGGTCTAATTATTAAATCCAGTTCGAAGTTCTTAAAAATATAAAAAATTATATTCCCATTAGTATAAGATAAATATGTCAAAAAACACCGAAGCTATAATTTGATTCATATTATTTTCCCACCAATTTTCCGGTTCTTCCTATGGCAGCTGTATGATATAGTCGTCCGATTTTGACAAAATTAAATACGAAATTCAGAACTTATAAAAAAATGTTGATTCCAAGCGTAGGAGGTTATATGTTAAACACCACAGATATAATTTTTTTAAATTTTTTCTCCGATTATTCCTAAACGAGCTATAAGATATAGTTGTCCTTATACTTATATACTACCTGCAAAGGAAAGAAGACTTTTGGAAAAGTTTCAGCCCGATAGCTTTAAAACTGAGAGACTAGTTTGCGCAGACGGGCGAACAGACGGGCAGACCGACATGGCTAGATCGACTTGTCTAGTCAAGCTGATCAAGAATATATATATATATTGGGTCGGAAACGTTTCCATCACTGCGTTGCAAACTTCTGACTGAAATCATATTACCCTTTGCAAGGGTATAATAAGTAAGAAAAGTCCTTGAAAGCCCCGATCAGCTTTTTACACCCGTTACTTGTAGAGTAAAAACGCATATTAGATTCGTCGGAAAGTATGTAACAGGCAGAAGGAAGTTCAGAAACTCTTTCTTTTTACCATATAAAGTATAAAAATATTCTTTTTTTTAAGCGTGGGATTCCAAAGCCACACCTCTCGCCTAATCGACCGAGGGGCGCTGCCTTGTGTCGTGCTGCATGAATCCGAGAGATGATAGACGCGTAGAAAAATAAAGATAAAGTTCGAGGAAAAAAAGTAGGATCTAAATCTGTGTTAAAACATTTAATATTAATCGTCTTAGGAGAGGCAGAGAGTCAAATTTTGTGATAATAGGATAAAGTCAATTGTTATCAGAACATAATACTCTGAAAGATCTAGATCTTCAATGATTTAAAATTAGGGGAATGAAATTTCTTGTTAATCTGCATGGAACAAAAAAGTTAAGCTGGATAACCAAGTCGGGGCTATACATTTAACCCCGAATAAGGTTATAAATAAAGACTGTTCCAAGCATCGTTCTGCGGTTGACTAGGGAGGGTTAGGTAATTAGGAGTAATCTATTAGAATTAGAAGGTAAAATAAGGTTTGCATCCCAGGCGCCTACCTAAAGCAAATAGTAAAAAGTTCTTCTGTACAGATTTGATACGATCAACATGAATTCCGTATTGCAGACTCCAGACGGGTGATCCATACTCAAGTATCGGGCGGACAAGCGAAATAAATAAGGTCTTAGTTATATAAGGATCATAAAACTCCTTTAACCACCTTTTAATAACGCCAAGAACACCCCTAGCTTAACTCACCATGGACGAGATGTGATCAGCAAACCTTAGTCTTGGGTCCCACAAAACACCATGATACATACCGAGAGTTATTCTATCCAATGAGCCCTCACTCAGCGTCTATATTGCATATTGAGGACTCACACGACAAAAAGTCACTACACTTAGAGCCGTTTATATCCAGTAAATTGTTTGAAAATTATTTAAATTGGATTGTAAGTTGGACTGGCAAGAAGTATCCTTGTATTGCAGGCATAATTTAACATCATCTGCAGAGGTAACGTGGAGTAGACGAGAGAAATAATTTTTAAAAAGTACTCTTCTCTTCTGGAATTCATATAATCCATATATATATCCATTTTAAAAGATCAACAGTTTTCTAACCAGAAGAACATGACTTAGAGGGTCAATTTCTTTACTAAAGTCTGTGAAATTGACGTCTGCTTGAAGATGTTTTTTAAATCCCTTTATCACAAATGATGTAAGTTCCAAAAGGTAAGTGGTTGTTGATCTACGTGTCATAAGCCCGTGTTGAAACGGAGATATATCTACCTATAGAGTAATACAATTTTCAAAGAGCTTTGGGGTCGCTGATAATTTAGAGATACCTCTATAATTATTTGCTTCCACTTCGCTACGCGTCCTATGGAGAGGATTTGCTCACGATTCCTTTCACATATGGGGAAATTGTGAAGATTGTTAAGATAGGGTTAACAATTTAAAAAAGGGCTTGCATAAGGCCTCCGCGCAATATCTAAGCACGCAGCCAGGAACTCCATTGGGACCAGGTGAATAAACGTGCTTAACACGTTGAAGACCAACAAGTAGAGAGCTTTCGTTTAAGGTTGGTCAGAATATTAAATAAAACTTGGATACAATGTAAGAATAAGGCTGTGAAGAATGAGGTAAGGTAGAATATGTCGCTTGAAAAAGCTTGGAAAACAGAACGGCTATTGCCTGGTCGGTTGTTGCAGTAATATTTTCAAATGATAGCTAGGAAGGATAATTTATGGATTTACGCTTAGTGTTAATAAATGTATATTAATTTTTCCGATTCTGAGAGAATTGGACCTTACAACGATTTAAATAGTTTTTGTAACACAGAGAGTTAAGCACGGTAAAACTATCCCAAACCCTTAAGTATCTACAATAAATAGATTGAGGACCGGTTATTTTTTATTTCCTATTGTTTACATCAAAAGGGCGTTTAATTTCAGGAGGCAGTGTCGAGCGGCAGTTTTATCCAGATGTCTACATCTCGCGCGCTTGCACTGCCGTCCGCTCTCCCTCTCCATCTCTCCCCTATGTCACCGCTCCGCTCTGGAGCGCTTAAGTTAAGTTAGGCTTAACTAGTTCATATTTCCAAGTGTAAAAACCAAAAAGTACCACCGTGTTTTTTGCGTACCCTTCGTTCTTGGGACTTCACCTATTCCAGCGACCAAGCCGCCCGCCCCAACATTTTGGTCGAAGCCGGATTTCAAAATCTTTGGAAAGAAAGTTACAATATCCACAAATTTACTCAAGCAAATCGTTTGCAATTTAGTTGTGCAGGTGACAAACAAGCATAAGGGAAGTATTTACAATTCCCGCAACGTTATTCCGCTATTCGCACCCCACACATGTACAAATTAATATTGTCACTGGTAATTTTAGTAAAAAAATATATTTTTTACTTATTCGAACTTGGTGTTAAACCTTTTAATTTTATTTCACTAATACAAGACACTTTATTTCTTACATTCGAATTCCGAACTTCCGGTCTGTTTCTCGATCCAAAATGGACTGCCAGTTTAATTCTAAAACCTTATCCAACGAACCTCGGGCAGAAGCTTTTCTTTGAGCTTCAAGAACTTTTCCTTGGTTTAGAATAAAAGCTTGGGATGAAATCATGGCATCCTATTGAGAAATTTAAATATGCTGACCTATTCAACTTGTTTGGGCTTGAATCGCAATAGTTTGAACTTGCAACGCAATTGATTGGGCTTCGAGCGGAAGTCCTTTAAGTTTGGTTTGTTTATCTTGGCTGGGAAACCAAGAGCGGGCGCCAAAGCCAAAGACAAGGGCAAAGACAAAGACAAAGGCAAATGCAAAGGCATAGGCAAAGATCGCTTAGATTGAATTTTGAAAATTGTTTATAAATTCCATAAGTAGCCCGGTTTCACGGGTTGGATAACTGGTTGGATAATCTTGCAAATGTTTGGTTAAAAGGATTATTATTTCTATTTTGGAGTTGGATGCTGGCGTCCACTTCCACTGGTTCACCCCTGTTTTGGTAAGTATTGTTCGGTTGTGTCCAAACATTATTGTTTGGGATAGAATTGAACCGAGTATTGTTGTACTGATAGTTATTATTGTTTGGAAGTTATAGATAGCTGTTAGCACTTTCATAGGTATTAAAAGGTTGATAGCTATGGTTATTTTGATAAATATTATTTTGGTGGCCATGTTTATTGGTGTTTTGATAGTTTGTATTTTGTCAATGATAATTATATCCGTTACTCGTAGAGTAAAAGGGTATACTACAAGGTGAGTTCCAAAGTAAACAGGACTTTTAAAATAAGACAGAACAAATAGTTTTTTCGGCAAAATCAATTTATTTTATTCAAAATAGTCTCCTTCTGCTTTAATACAGCGTTTTGCACGGTCCAAAAGCATGTCGAACGAGTGTTTTAGCTCGTTGCCCGGTATCACCGCCAGTATGCCGGTCCAAGCCTTTTGAATGGCCTCTACGTCGGCATAACGCTTTCCTTTCATCGGCAAAGGATTTTTCCGAAAAGGTAGAAGTCGCACGGTGCCATATCAGGTGAATACGGGGAGTGGTTGATGGTTAAAATGTGATTTTTGGTCAAATAGTCGGACACAAGCGTCGATCGATGAGACGGCGCATTATCGTGCAACAAACGCCAACTTCCATCTTCACGATATTCGGGCCGAACACGTCGAATACGGCGCACCAAACGGTTCAAAACTCCAAGGTAGAATACCGCATTAACGTTTTGGCCGGGTGGAACAAATTCTTTGTGGACAATACCCTTGGAATCATAAAAACAAATCAGCATTGTCTTCACTTTTCACGTTTTGTCACCAGTCACATTCTTGTAAAGGAAGTTCTGGTCTTTTTTTGCATCTTTAATGATGTCCCTCGAATGTTAAATTCTGAGCAATTTTTGGACGTCAGTCAATTTGTGCGGAACAAACCGTGCACACACCTTTTGCAAGCCCAAATGTTCGATCAAAATGCGATAAATCGATGTTTTGGAGATGTTCAATTCTATATGATGATTTCGGCTGATTTTTTATGAATTCACGCACAGTTTCGATGAAATTTTCGGTGATCACGGATTTTGGTTGGCCCACATGTTCATCGTCATTTATGTCCTCACGACCACTTTGAAAACGTTGAAACCACTCGTGCACTCTGCTACGGGATAGGCAATCATCGCCATAAACTTGTTTCATCAATTGAAACGTTTCGGTAAAAGTTTTACCAACTTTAAAACAAAATTTAATGTTGGCTGTGTGTTCGAAGCTCATTTGCGCACCGATGACAAAAACATGCTGACACTTAAAACGCAATAACCTCCTCAATAACCTACCAATAGATGAAACGTCATGCAATTTTTACTGGAAGTCGATAAACGATAGCATATTCTAACGCACCAGTTGACATATAGATGGCGCCACTAGAGGGCGCTAGATTAAAAAAGTCCTGTTTACTTTGGAACTCACCTTGTAGATTCGTCGGAAAGTATGTAACAGGCAGAAGGAAGCGTTTCCGACCCCATAAAGTATATATATTTTTGATTAGGATCAATAGCCGAGTCGATCTAGCCATGTCCGTCTGTCTGTCTGACCGTCTATCCGTCTGTCCGTATGAACGCTGAGATCTCGGAAACTATACAAACTACAATACTGGGATTAGGCATGCAGATTCCTGAGATTCCTTATGATTATAATCATTGGTTCTATTCAGACGAAAGTGATTTCCCTGATTGCAGTTGTCCGATGTATAATATGGTCTTATGAAGTTCTTAGATTTTCGTTAAAGCGGCGTCGAGGAGATCTAAAACGATAAGCATACTGTGCCCTCAATTGGTTGCTTTCCATTTCTTGCACTCTGGCTAATGCGTTTCGCAAGTCAGAAGGATTAACGGGAAACAGAGTGGCGGAAATTGGGCCGTTTTGGCCAGTTATAAACAATCTCAAGGCGTTTTGCCTGTGGCTGAGGTTTGTTTCTGTAGTTATGGGATTTTCTTTCATATAAGTCATTATGGTTTTATTTATTATTAGGGTTAGCCAAATTATAAAAGTAAATAACTGAGAACTTATTTTGTGTAGAGACGCTTAGTTCTTGTTCAATTATGTGAATAGGTCCCTTGCCGCTAAAGACAAAGTCGAGACTGGCTAAAATTGTGTCAAAGTATAAAACCGTTCCGTGATTAGTAAAGGCATCATTGTATAACTTCTTGTACAAATTTTCAGACCGTTCTCAGCGCTGTCGCCTCTCTGCGTCACCGTTAATTGCACTGCGATACATATCTGGGAATGGTAAGCAATCTTGCCACACCCAAGCAAACATTTTAAACTAACCCTCTGGGAACGACTACCGCCGCAATTGGCGATGGAATCTCCATAAGACATCGGTATCTTTATATGTACTGGGCCTAGCATTTTTTGGGTGGGTCAACTCCTTAATCAATTAAAGTGGTTTGTTAGAGATAAGCCTAACCTAACCGAACCTAAGGATAGTAAGAAAAGTTTGGTTGAACAAATCGGCTATAAATAAAGAGTCATCACATTGAAAGTGGTGTAATTGGAAAGCCTGTTCTTTTAACTTTTTTCTACACTATTTATGAGTCAATTGCAAAGCCTTCTAGAACTTTTGCCAAATGTGAAAATACTTTTTAAACTATCCTTGCTCCAGTAATGGTGCCAAGATAGTTATTAATTTACTTCCTCTGTAAATGGAACATGGTTAAGAAAAATTTTTTTTTCAATTTAATTGGTTTCTTTGGACACCATTCCTTCCATCTCAAATGGAACAGATTTTCGCGTTTTTCTTCAAAACCTTCCTCCATGACATAAAATTGCGGTTAAGCTTTTTGACGCAAAGGACCACATTTATGTTAATGTAATTTTTTTTTCTTTGTTGATCTACAGAATATTATTATCCCCTGAAAATTCGATGATGTCAACATTTTTTTTGGGCGTCTCGGCCCCGTTTTTGACCGTTAGACTTAGTATTACGGCATTTTGGGTCATCGAGCACTGGCACCATCACTGACACCATGAAAGCTATATATATAGATCAACAAAATCCGTATTATTAAATATTATTTTTAACTTCTTGCCTCACAGGTAGTGCAAAGTACCACTAATAATAGTATATAAAAGTTTATCCTGACTTCTCTGATTTTCTATCACCACTGTACCAGTGTTGATTCTAACATCGGATTTTTAGGTCAATAGGTTGTGCTACCTTAGACAGAAACACTTAGTCCAGATTTCCTCGTAACTGCAATCGCATACTTTTTAGCTTGCCCAGCACTAATAGCAAGGAAACTGACGTTATGCATAACAACTTGCACCAAATTCTTACGTTCCCCAACATTGAAAATTTAAAATAACGTTTAACGTCCGTTGCCCCCGAATACTGAACTTGGGTATACACGTTTAAAAATCTGTTAAAAATCGATTTACCAACGGCTTGTCGTGATCAATGGCGCATATTCTCCATTACGGTTCAGCCTTCAAGAAAACAACATAAAACTAATTTGGGTTCTTACGCGTGTATTTTTAAAGAAGCCATTTATGCCAGCGTTTTTGAATTTTTTCCAACATTTTCAACTTTGACGAAGGGTAGCTTCTAAACTTATGAATGGAACTCAATTATGTGTATAAAAAAGTTAAAGGGCATTCTATTACCTGTAAAATGAGTCTTTGATGACCGAATTCGGTTCATCACAACTCGAGTTAGAAAATAAAAAAATGCGAAAAACGTTTTTTACACTTAAAAAAAAATTGGTACCATGGAAATAATTTTAAGTGCCTTTTTCTTAATCAGGGACATGTATCTTACCGGAAAACAAAGGTTTCCTGAAAGGCGTATTTCATCAATTTTCTTTTGTAAACTGGTGATATTATTATTATTATTAATTCACTCGACACGGCTAGCTTGTACTCTTCTGCGAAAACCCGACCATTTGGCTTACAATTTATCACAACACATTACAGGCTCTTGCCGCCACTTGCGACGATATGCACCTTTAGTGCCACAATTTCTCATCAGATCAAACATAGCCTCTGTGTGTGATGTCCTGTGCACCCCTCTTAGGTGACAGGTCTCAAGTCATCTCCTGCGTCTATTTCAACGCCATCACTCTCTTCGACAAACTCAGATTTAACTCGTTTATCCGGCAATTTTCGCAAGCTCTCATGCAAATACTTAAAAGTTATTTTACTAGTCAATGATTTCGATAGGTAACGATCACCTTCCAGCAATTCTGTTACCAATTGAGATCCAATTTCGTTTTATGCCGTTCCTCACTTCGTAGCAAGACATGATCGCCAATCCCATGTTTCACAGTTTTTGACTTATTTTGATCAACTCTACTTTTATCACATCTTGTATTTTTATCCATATTCTCGTTAGCTTCTGCCATAGCTTCCTTACAATGCATCTTAGGTTCAGCTATTATGGGTAACATGCCCAAAGGTCTTGCCTGCCTTCCTATTAGTAATTCTAAGAGTACAATTCATAGCTAACACCAGTTTACAAAAAACACCAATTTACAAAAAAAAGTAATGAAGTACGCCTTCAAGAAAACCTTTGTTTTCCCGTAAGGTACATATCCCTGATAAAGAAAAGAGCACTTAAAATTTTTTCTATGGTACCAATTTTGTATAAAGTGTTAAAAGCGTTTTTCGCACTTTCTAACTATTTTCTAACTCGAGTTCTGATAAACCGAATTCGGTCATCAAAGACTCATTTTACAGGTAATAGAATGCCCTTTAACTTTTTAATACACATAATTGAGTTCCATTCATAAGTTTAGAAGCTACCCTTCGTCAAAGTTGAAAACGTTGGAAAAAATTCAAAAACGCTTCTTTAAAAATACACGCCTAAAAACTGAAATTAGTTTTATGTTGTTTTCTTGAAGGCTGAACCTTAACGGAGAACATGCGCAGTTGATCACTACAATCCGTTGGTAAATCGATTTTTTACACATTTTTAAACGTTAATACCCAAGTTCGGTATTCGGGAGCAGCGGCCGTTAAACATTATTTTAAATTTTCAGTGTTGGGGAACGTAAGAATTTGGTGCAAGTTGGGGGGCTTAACTTTTCCGATTTCCCCCTTTGAATTTTATCTTAGTTTTCCGGCATTTTATGCCAAATTCACGGCTCTACGAAGAAAATATCCGCAGCGGTTCCGCGACGGACCAAACGTCTTGCAGCGCGATCGAACAACTGCCTTTGGCTCTCGCTCAAAGGAAGAACGAACCCCAAGCAAAAGCTTTTGATTTGTAACTTAGCAAACAAAAATGGTTATGTGTGTCGGGTCTTCTTCCATCGCCCCAAAGGCAATGCTGTTGGCGGGGCCCTGAACTGGGCCTCTTTTCCGCTTCTCGACCTAGTTTTTCGAGCAGCTTGTCCGGCTCCAAATATAATAGGGGATGACCTCCACAGATCTCTCTCGAATTCACGGCGGCCGCGCAGGAACCTTTTGAGGACGGCTGGTAGCCTAATCCGTAGTTAATCTCCTAAATATATCTCCTTTTTTCCGGTGGCCCAGCAAGATGAACAGGCCGACCTTAGTCACTCGCGCTAAACTTTGCGGATTAAACACTTGTAGAGAAATTTTCACTTCTGCTCGCCTAGGCTGCCAAAACGGAAAAGACCGACTCTGATGCCAAAATTCCGGCGGTAACCCAAACCCCGGAGTATGAGGTGAAAAACTAGACCCGAGAAAGCCTGACATTTGCCCCTGTTGCTCTCACTTATTCCGAAACCTGCTACAGAACATTTCTTCGCACGAATGCTAGATGGCGCCACCCCTGTGTCTCTATGAGCCACTTCTGCTTAAGCAAGCGCTACACTATAAATAATATATATTCCTGATCAGGATTACTAGTTAAGTCGATCTTTCCATTTCCGTCTGTCGGTCCGTCCGTACGCTGAGATCTCGGAAACTATAAGGGCTAGAACGTTGGGTCTTGGCACGTATGTATATTCTTGGGCTTCTTGAGCAGCGCAAGTTCATTTTGCTCCAACGATAACCTAGTATACCCTTTTACTCCACGAGTAACGGGCTTCACTTTTCAAAATCTTGTAAAACACCTCTTAAGGAAGTAAAAAACTAGAGACATTCGCACTTTCAACATACAAAAGTAATAATCTCAACTTTCGTGACGAAAATGTACTATACGATCTACTAAATAAATTCACTTTCTAAATTTTTCTCATTTGGCACGCCTGTGCCACAGGCATATTCCTGTGTAGGTAATAAGCTGTACGATTTTGAAAAAGAGTGCCTATCGATTGACCTAGAAAAACTTTGGTACACCCACAAACGCTATTAACGCTTAAGTCCGACTGTTCCCCCCTGTCTTAAAGATTTTGTAAGGTGAAAATGGGATTTAGTTTTGTTTGCCCATTTACCTAAAAATTGTTCAAGTCATCACCGCTAGGTGGCTCCCTGAAATCTCGAAAAAAGTCGCTTTGCTGCTTGCATTCTCCATTTTCCTTGCGCTCCCTTTAAGACAATACAAGAGAGTCCGTAAATAAGCTCATTTTACATTTAATGGATGTGTTATATATTTTTTTGCTGATGTAATATGAACAATTATGCATAGAACATATGGCTCGATTTCCTAAGTCTTTGGTGAAGGCTGATGAACCTCTTCGTTCTGCTGCTCACCCTGCTGCCCGTTCTGCCCCCCGTATTGACCATTGGCCAGCTCCTCGTCCATCTTAGGTCTCTTGGCATTGAGCAGTTCCATCTGATCGCAGACCTCTATACGCTCCTCCAGTTGGTCGACCTCCAGCCACATTTGGGACGCCAGAAGCCAATTCGGCGGTGGATTGTCGTTGATAAGGGTCATCAGAGTTTCCAGACGTTTACGATCCCAGTGTTCGGCATTTTTGCTTCGATTGGTCATCAGGGACTTCAGATATTCAATCGGTTGCTCGCCGTTATTCGGGATGATCACACGGTCGGCTGAATCCAGAGTACCGTCGTCCATCGCCTGGCAGGCCTTCTCATTCAAATCGGGAACAAACGGTGGGCAAGCCGCCGGTTGTTTACATATCATGATGGAAGCGGCCAACGGTTCTGCCTGCGGATTGACCGCCGGCATCAGGTGCGTGGGCAAATGTTGGGACGGCGGTATCTGCAAGGCATTCTTGCGCTTCGACGGACCCATTGCCAGGACATTCGTTTGGGTGCCAACTGAACGCCGGGACGCGGTCTCGGTCGTCTGCACTACCGGTACCACGCTCCCCGGTGCGATCATCGAAATGCGTTTCTTTGGGGCCATGGCTGTGGCTAACTGAATATGCCGAAATTGTATAGATTTTTTTACTTTTTATAGAAAAGCGCTAGAGCTTGACGTTGTCGAAAAGTTCCGATTGCAATAATTCAGCTGTCACAGGAAAACGAATGGCCTACTAGCTCATCATATCTAAGGAACAGGGCTGCCACTTAAAAGCCATAACTTAATGTGTTTTTGTATCCTTCGATAGCCAATTTTTTGGTTTACGACAAGACCGATTTATTTTGGACACATATTTTTTATTAACTTTTAGTGTAGGGGAGTGTAGGGTATGAACGACTCGTTTTTTGAATGCCACTTTTTCAAAAATTAATATGTTTTAAAAGTTTAAAAGCAGAAAGTTGCCGACATCTATTGAGCATATTCCCGTAAAAGTTCGATGGTAAAATTCCAGCGGAGTTAAGTACTACAGCTCTTGGCGTAAGCCAATAATTTTTCACTTCTAATAGTTGTAGGGTAAAGTGACGAACTGATAAATACACACTAAAACTTTATCCAAATTATTGATTTTTTCTTTAACAAATGTTGAAATTTGACAATAATGCAATTCAAATGTAACTGTACTCTTAAAACAAAAGAAAACGCTATAGTCGATGGCCTCAACTATTAAATACCCGTTACTCAGCTTAAGGGAGTGCGAGATTGATGGAGATATGCTTAAAGCAAATCTGTTTTTTTCACTACAACACCTACCCTATAGCGCCACCTATCTTCTTCTTCTTTAGCGCCACAGGCGGCTGAACTTAAAATAATTAACGAAGCAACATTACATTATTATACCCGTCAATCGTAGAGTAAAAGGGTATACTAGATTCGTCGGAAAGTATGTAACAGGCAGAAGGAAGCGTTTCCGACCACATAAAGTATATATATTCTTGATCAGGATCACTAGCCGAGTCGATCTAGCCATTTCCGTCTGTCCGTATGAACGCTGAGATCTCGGAAACTATACAAGCTACAATGTTGGGATTAGGCATGCAGATTCCTAAAATTCCTGCGTAGCGCAAGTTTGTTTCAGCAGGGTGCCACGCCCACTCTAACGCCCACAAACCGCCCGAGACTGTGGCTCCTACTGTTTTGATGCTAGAATAAAATAATAAAATAAAAGAAACCGACCACAAATTAAAAAAAATCGTAAATGTGAACGCGGATATCTCGGAAACTATATAAGATAGAGAATTGAGATTTAGATTCCGAATATGCCCATAAGCCGCCTAAGTCTGTGGCTCCCACAATTTTCATGCTAGATAAAAAATCTTAACTGAAATGTTTTAGCCTCGTCAATACCTATCCATTGACCCAAAAAAAGATTGCCACGCCCACTCTAATGTCCATAACGCGTAAATCATAACCACATATTGAGATCGCGGGTAGGTGGTGCATTTCAATTTCGCTTTGCTGCTTGCTTATGGTTCCTTAAATTGAGTATTTTCTAATTTCCATCCTAGCACAGCTTTCTCTCTGAAACTATACAAAAAATTAAAAAATATTTGTATTTTTTATTCCAACTGCATCTTAAAACATCGTTCACAACCAAATTTCCGACGTTCCAAACCGGGCGCCGACCTCAAATCTGGTATATATCAAAATGTATAAATAAATAAAGAAGACATTTCAAGGGAACCAAAAAAAGGTCTCTTTACAGAACTGTCATCTCGACAAGCTCACAGTTTTTATTTAGACTTCTTTAAAAAAAAACCGACCACCAGCTTCCAGCAAGCCACTATCCCCATTCAAAACCCTACCATCAGCTTCCATCAACTTGCCATCAGCTTCCAGCAACGTACCAGCAGCTTCCAGCATTTGGGTTCTTAGCTTCCAGAAGACCTTCACCGTGTGAAAGCGAATTCATAAATTGGCAACTGGAAACTATTCGTGATCCTTCGACCTAAGTTGCAAAGAACTGGTGATTTCTTCAGCAAAACAAGGTAAATTTCCCCCAGCCGCGCGAAAAATAAAACCTTTTTTTTATTTATGTGCATGTGCATTTCAACATACGTTCATACATAAAGAAAGTAAACAAAGTTTAACCTTGTGCCTCAATAGGGACAGTCCACATACACAAGTATACATTGAGTGCACGCACAAAATTGTGAAAGATAATAAGGACTTCTTAGCAGTATGCAGACTTCTGCGACTTAAGTTTTTGGGGTTGATTCAATTAAATGGGCATATTAAGAAAAACGCTAAGCCAATATATATATCTTAGAAGCCCACAAATGGGTTCGCAACCATTTTAATTATCAGTTATTTGACATTAAAGTCAAAGTCTGAATTTTGCTTGGGCTGCAGGCAGAGATATGGAGTGTATTTGTATCTTAAATTAACAAAAACAAGAAAGGAAGTTAACTTCGGCAAGTCGAAGTTTGTATACCCTTGCAGCTATAATTATTAAATTTAAAAATACAAAAATTGATATTTCCAATAGTATAAGATAACATGTCAAAAACACCGAAGCTATAATTTGTTTCATATTATTTTACCACCAATTTTCCGATCCTTCCTATGGCGGCTATATGATATAGTCGTCCGATTTTGATAAAATTAAATTCGAAGTTCAGAACTAATTAAAAAATGGTATTTCCAACATAAGACTTCCTATCTTATGTTAAAAAACACCGAAGCTATAATATGTTTCATATTATTTTCCCACCAATTTTCCGATCGTTCCTATGGCAGCATATGATAAAGTCGTCCGATTTTGATAAAATTGAATTCGAAATTTAAAACTAATTAAAAAATGTTATTTCCAAGCATATGAGGTTATTCGTTAAAAAACAACAACATATGTTAAGGAGCTCTAAGACATAGTTGTCCGATCCGGCTGGTTCCGACTTATATACTACCTGCAAAAGAAATAAGACTCTTGGGAAAGTTTCAGCCCGATAGCTTTAAAACTAAGAGACTAGTTTGCGTAGAAACGGACGGACAGACGGACATGGCTAGATCGACACGTTTAGTCATGCTGAATATGTATACTTTATGGGGTCGGAAACGTATCCTTCACTGCGTTGCAAACTTCTGACTGAAATCAATATACCCTCTGCAAGGGTATAAAGATGTTACATGACATCTACACACTAAACGAAAGTCAAGAACGCATTAGTAATTAACTTATTATCCAACGGTCGATTAATTCACGCTTAATATTTAGTACTGGCTCGATTAGTAATCGACTAATGTACACATTTAAAAAAAATACAATATATTGAAGTGTGAAAATGTGATGTGGTTTTTATTTCGATTTGGTTATTTTTTATTATCAATATGTGTTTTTTTGTATTGTATTTTTTTTATACATTTTTTCTAGTTAATATTTAAAACGAATACCGCTCCCTTAAGATAACTTCTGCAACATTGATTCTCATTTTCCTCCTGAAGAGTTTCCGCCTCCTGGCATTCCCAGTTCGCCATTGGGAAGACTCCTCTGCTCGCTCAGGCGAGTCCTCATCTCTTGGGTTAAAGGAAAATTTGCTGGGGTGGTCATTCTGTTCGTGTACTCCGATACTTTTTGCAACTCCGTTGCCATATTCGTACAAAGAATTCCCTTGACGTTTACATTATATTATATATGTGTATTTGCATATTGCAGAATACCATCTGACGTATTGCAAACTCAACTTCTTTGCTGTTTTCTCGTGCACCCAAATAAATCCTTGGCTTACTTTATCCCAGAATAATTCTTGACATCTTGTCATCAAGTCACTGTGCTAGATCTGCTGTAGCAATGCCGACGAAACATCGCATGTTTGAATACGCACTTGCGTTCGTGACCATGCGTATTTCAAACATCACATAGTCAGGTTCAAATCCCAAAGCTTAGTGGTAACCACTTCTTAGCCACTGCCGCTGGTCTTTCAGTCATTTCCCTGAGCATTTGCAGTACGGATCGGACTACTCCTTCAGCTACATTCACTTGTGGAGCATAGAATCCTCTTTTTTTGTGTCGGATTTTGGCTGAGCAATTTTGCGAACACCTGAGACACGAACTGCTTACAGTTATCAGAGTGTTTAAGCCTTAGCACTCTAAACTGATGAAAAGTGTTATTTTCCAGAAAGCTTTCGACTTCTCCCGCGGTGGCCTTCCAGATCGGCTGTACCCATACGAACTTGGTAAAATGGTCGAAGTCTTTTGAAGGATATGCCCTTTCCATTTTGTACTCTCAACAGCGTCATCGAACCAGACCTGGAACTGAACGAGTTCTTCCATTTGGATGACTAAACAATATCGGTACGACTTGAAAGGATCACGCCTTGGAGCCAACCTACTGTTAAACCAGGTGATGACAGACAAGTGTATTTAGGACCTCTGATCAGCGAGGAGGGACTCAGCATTTTTACCCGATCGGTTTCGGCAGCTATGTCGGCATCCACTGCCGCTGGGGGGTCTAAAGCTTCGCTGCCGGCAGTGCCCATAAGTACTGAAAGCTCTGGAAAAGTCCCTGGTTCTGCTAGTCAGTCTAAGGGGTAAACACTACTTTTTGTGCCTACAGGAGAAGTAAGCTCTATAGGAGTCCCTGGTCCCGATAGTCAGACAAACGATGTTTAGATTGCTGGTGGAGGAAGAAAGAGACTCTCTGTTGTTCTATATATGAAACAATTATTTGTGTCTTGGTTAACCCGCGAAACCACATCTGCAAATGTTTTGAAATTTATACACCAAAAATTACCATCGCTAAACATTATAGTGGAAGAGTTTAAATATTCTTATGCTAGTAATATTACTTCATTTAAAGGATCTGCTCCTCCAGAAATATTTAATATACTAAATTCTAAAAGTCTTCCCAACTGATTGCCGTTACCAATAGTCAAACATCGGAGAGAATATACTTTATTAAAACCAACGACATTTAATTGGTTTGTGTTAAATTTTTGTTTGCAATCTTCACCTATTTTTGTAACCTGTTCTTATATTCCACCTGGATCCGACTTAATAATTTGTGAGCACCATTTGACTGCAATAAAAAATGTTCTATCTCATCTTTCCGACAAGTACATCTTGATTGTTTTGGCCGATTTTAATCTCCCTGAAATTTTTTGGTCCCCTTCCATTGACTCACTTTGACCATGACGTCCATGACTTTGTTGATGGTCTGTTAGAATTATCAGTAGAGCAAGTAAGCTTAAAACGTAATTAACTAAATAGACAATTAAATCTTGTTATACCCGTTACTCGTAGAGTAAAAGGGTATACTAGATTCGTCGGAAAGTATGTAACAGGCAGAAGGAAGCATTTGCGACCCCATAAAGTATAGATATTCTTGATCAGGATCACTAGCCGAATCGATCTAGTCATGTCCGTCTGTTCGTTTGTCTCTCCGTCCGGATGAACGCTGAGATCTCAAAAACTATAAGAGCTAGGCTATTGAGATTTGGCATGCTGATTCCTGAGCTTATTACGCAGCGTGCCACGCCCACAAGCCGCCCAAAACTGTGGCTCATACAGTTTTGGTGCTACAATAAAAATTTTAACTGAAATGTATTGTTCTCACCAATACCTATCGATTGACCCAAAAAGTTTGCCACGCCCACTCTAACGCCCATAACGCTTAAGTCTGTCTACCGCCCACATAACCATATATTGAGATCAGGGGTAGGTGGCGCATTTCAGTCTCGCTTTGCTGCTTGCATATCCCCATTTCTCTTTTGTCCCTTTAGCTGAGTAACGGGTATCTGATAGTCGAGGTACTCGACTATAGTGTTCTTCCTTGTTTAAATTTTAATACGTTATTAACTATATATAACGATGTATAATATACAACTTTTCCTCTTTATGTACTTTCCTAGGATGAACCAGGATGGCCTTTCTCCGCCCATCGACCACGATGGGGATACATTGAGCAACAGCAGTGACAGCATGCATAACTCCGACGTGTCGTCGGTTTTGGACATTACCACGTCACCGCGATATAGCCCCACGGGGTGTGGCATAGCATTGCGTAGGAATGAAGACGAGGAACCCAGAGGAAGAATTTCGACAGCGAGCAACGAGCCCACAAGTCCCGATAGCCCGGGGATGAGTTCCCGAAATTACGATTCGGATTCAACCCAACCTTTCGTGCACCCGGGCCAGATATCACCGATAGGAGACCACAGCGAGGAAGAGTACAACGAGGAAACCGCACTGAACTTAGGGCGACTGCCAAGGCTGAGGGTCGAAGACGACATCGCACCTGTAACCGACTCGGCTCACTGGTGGGTAGCCTCCTGGCTGCGCACCCAAAACCACCACTCCTTCGCACCAGGACTCTTGGAGAGTTGCGTTGAGGAGTTTCAAAGCACCGAATGGACCGACTCGACATCGTCTGACGGCGATGGTCGCTTTGGCATGGGAGGATATCGACCACCCCTAGCCGACGCTGTCAGGGCAGCGAGCGCTGCTTGGGACATCTTCGAGAGCAGCGGCGATAGAAACGCTCCCAACGATGCCATTCCCGACCGGAGCGACGAAACGCTCTCCTCGATTGGTGATACGGATCATTACGACCCGGTTCGCAGTCCAACTCCGCGAACACCCTGGTCACCAGGACACTTGGATTGGTCTGTTGAGATGGATCAAGATACCGGAAGGGCCGACTCGGCCGACGATTCCTCGTTAGAAGGCGATGGTCTCAGGGAGACCCAGTCCACTGGGTCGTTGCCCCCCTAGCATGGCGAGTGGACACGCACGACCGCCGACTACCCCCGACTCTAGTCCAGTTCGTTCTTCAGCATGAACGCACACGGGTCCGTTTCTTTCTGCACGCGGGGGGTCACCGGTTCCGGATCACCATCTCGGGACAGCGAGCCGTCACAATTCCCATGTGCAACCAAAAAGAATAGGGGGGGCGGGAGTAAGCACTAAACTAAACCCCACATTTATCTATCACATCGGCCACAGAGACCCTCCCAAATATTAAATATATTCTTTGGTCCAGGAGGCCACTTTACGTTTCTGACTATGATTTAGTTTAAATATAAGATTTGAATAAATTTTAAACTCAGGGTTTAAAGGAAATGTTTCATATTATTTTCCCACCAATTTTCCGATCGTTTCTATGGCAGCTATATGATATAGTCGTCCGATTTTGATAAAATTAAATTCGAAATTCAGAAATACCCTGAAATTATAATACCCTCAGCAAGGGTATAACAAGAAAGGAAGTTTACTTCGGCAAGCCGATGTTCGTATACCCTTGCAGGTCTTATTATTAAATCCAATTCGAAGTTCTTAAAAATAGAAAAAATTATATTCCCATTATTATAAGATAAATATGTCAAAAAACACCGAAGCTATAATTTGATTCATATTATTTTCCCACCAATTTTCCGATTCTTCCTATGGCAGCTGTATGATATAGTCGTCCGATTTTGACAAAATTAAATACGAAATTCAGAACTAATTAAAAAATGTAGTTTCCAAGCGTAGGAGGATATATGTTAAACACCACAGATATAATTTTTTTACATTTTTTTCCCGATTATTTCTAAACGAGCTATAAGATATAGTTGTCCTTATACTTATATACTACTACTGCAAAGGAAAGAAGACTTTTGGAAAAGTTTCAGGCCGATAGCTTTAAAACTGAGAGACTAGTTTGCGCAGACGGGCGAACAGACGGGCAGACGGACGTGGCTAGATCGACTTGTCTAGTCATGCTGATCAAGAATATATATACTTTATGGGGTCTGAAACGTTTCCTTCACTGCGTTGCTAACTTCTGACTGAAATCATATTACCCTCTGCAAGGGTATAATAAGTAAGAAAAGTCCTTGAAACCCCCGATCAGCTTTTTACACCCGTTACTTGTGGAGCAAAAACGTATATTAGATTCGTCGGAAAGTATGTAACAGGCAAAAGGAAGTTCAGAAACTTACTTTTTTTTACCATATAAAGTATAAAAATATTCTTTTTCTTAAGCGTGGGATCCCAAAGCCACACCACCCGCCCAATCGACCGAGGGGCGCTGCCTTGTGTCGTGCGGAATGAATTCGAGAGATGATAGACGCGTAGAAAAATAAAGATATAGTTCGAGGAAAAAAAGTAGGATCTAAATCTGTGTTAGAACATTTAATATTTTGTGATAATAGGATAAAGTATATTACAACCATAACATAATACTCTAAAAGGTTCATGCAAGTTATAGTTAGATTTACAATAATTTAAAATAAGGGGAATGAAATTTCTTGTTGATCTGCATGGAACAGAAAAGTTTAGCAGGATAACCAAGACGGGGCTATCCATTTCACCCCGAACAAGGTTATAATTAAAGACTGTTCCAAGCATCGTTCTGCGGTTGGCAGAGGAGGGTTAGAAGTAATCTATTAGAATTAAGAGGTAAAATAAGGCTTGCTTCTTTAAGCAAATAGTAAAATATATTGCATATTGAGGATTGACACGACAAAAAGTCATTACCTTACACTTAGAGCCATTTATAGCTTGTAAATTGTCAGAGCACCATGTTTGAAAATTATTTAAATTGGATTGAAATTTGGACTGGCAAGAAGTATCCTTGTATTGCAGGCATAATTTAACATCATCTGCGGAGGTAACGTGGAGTAGACAAGATAAATAATTTTTAAAAAGTACTCTTTTGTTCTGGAATTCATATAACTTAAGATCCATTTTAAAGGATCAACAGTTTTCTAACCAGAAGAACATTTAGAGGGTCAATTTCTTTACTAAAGTCAGTGTAAATGACGTCTGCTTGAAGATGTTTTTTAAATCTCTTTATCACAAATGCTGTAAGTTCCAAAGGGTTAGTGGTTGTTGATCTACGTTTCAGAAACCAGTGTTGAAACGGAACATATGGATCTTAGAGTTGCGAAAGAGGTGCTAGGTCCAGATTAGATACAAGAACAATAAGCTGCCTAGTGAATTTATAAAATAGCTTGGGAACTTGGGACAAAGATATGTCAAGCAAACCTTCAGTGAAATCAGGATGAGCTAACGGAAGTAAGACATTCGATTTTTTATTTGTGGACCTCGTGGTCCACAAATAAAAAATCGAATGTCCAGGTTTATCAAAGTGCCCTACGCAAGCCTCTGGTACTCTGATAAGAGTTAAGCTAGTTTTTTCAAGAAGGTGCTAAGATAGAAGATGCAGGTGCGACACTACTCTGGCTGGGGAGTCTTGTTACTAAGGTTCTTTTTCTTTTACTTGTATTCTTATTCCTAGTTTTGAATTTCTTTACCACCATAAATGCGGGCCAGAAATCTGCCGAACATATGGTTGAAAAGAGCTCACTTGGAACAGAGATTTAAAAGGACGAAGTGTCTTTAGCATAGGTAAAATTAAATATTTCCATGGTAATGTTTTTGGCATTTGTTTTGTGTTGTATATAGTCCAACCCCTCGGAGGCCGTTTGGTCAAGGGAAACTTGTACCGGTAGAATGCATTCAGTATTCACTGGAGGTGGGAAGTTATTTAAGGAAGGAAGAATTGGGGAGTCAGTTGCAGACGATCCAAATTTCAATTTATCCATATCATTTTTAGCTGCTGATCTGAACAACATTTCAGGATCTGTTGAAGTCGACCGCTGCTCCGTGAAAGAGCTTTGATCATCACATTCCAGGGGTCGCGGGGTTTTCCCCATGGGCTGCCCACCAGCAGTTGTTTTTTTACGCGTTGGGGACTCATCCAATAGCTAACGGCTATTAAATTGGGAGTCCAGTGCTGAGAGTAACTCATCCGCTTGCCGAAAACTATCTCTAGCTATGCCGAAGCTATTAAATATACCCTTTAAGCCATCTTTAGTTTGGCGCATAAACGATCTTATCTCTTGCGCAACCTCAAGACAAGGGTCACAACAAAATAGTAAGTTATGCCCCTTAGCAAGGTCATCAGGGCGACAGGTATACCCAGCACACTTGCTATGAACCATTTTTTCACAAAGCCAACTCGTCAGTTTTGACTGGTCGGCTCTACTTAATCGATGGCATTTTTTAATGGAGCCGACAAAAGTATACACAATTTTTATACCCGTTACTCGTAAAGTAAAAGGATATACTAGGTTCTCCGGAAAGTATGTAACAGGTAAAAGGAAGCGCCTCCAACCCTATAAAGTATATATATTCTTGATCAGGATATGTCCGTCTGTCCGTATAAACGCTGAGATCTCAGAAACTATAAGAGCTAGAGTGTTGGGACTTGCCATATAGATTCTTGGTTCATAAAAAAGTTATAGCCAAGTTATTATCAATATTTTGGAATCCAATCGAGATTGCACACCACATGCCGCAAAAAAGCTGTTTTTACTTATACGTCACCAAGCCGCTAGGGGCGCTATAGGCTAATTGGCGCTGTATACCAAGTGGCGCTATAGAAGAATAAGATAGGTGCCGCTATAGACTAGATGTGTTCGTGAAAAAAACAGAGTTGCTTTAAGAATATACCTCATCCTTCTGGTACTCCCTTAAGCAGAGTAACGGGCATCTAATAGTCGAGGCCATCGACTATAGCGTTTTCTCTGTTTTTTATTCCAATTGCATCTTAAAACATCGTTCACACCCTAATTTACGCCGTTCA
Organism: Drosophila suzukii; assembly: GCF_043229965.1. Classification (NCBI taxonomy): domain Eukaryota; kingdom Metazoa; phylum Arthropoda; class Insecta; order Diptera; family Drosophilidae; genus Drosophila; species Drosophila suzukii. The sequence goes on from NC_092084.1 coordinate 32,265,456, forward strand.
AAAACGAACACCGGTCTGAAATCTAGTATGTATCAAAATTTAGTTAGAAATTAAAACATTTCAAGGCAACCCAAAAAAGGTCTCATTACAGAACTGTCATCTCGACAAGCTCACAGTTTTCATTTACACTCATTGAAAAAAAAATTACCATCAGCTTCCAGCAAGCCACTATCACCTTTCAACATCAGCTTCTAGCGACGTACCAGCAGCTACCAGCATTTGGGTTCTCTGCTTTCTGAAGACCTTCACCGCCTGAAAGCTATATCATAGATTGGCAACCGGCAAGTATTCGTGGTTTTACGACTAGAGTGGCAAATAACTAGTGTGTTTTTCAGCATTACAAGGTAAATTTCTCTCAGCCGCGCGAAAGAAAACTTTTTTTATTTATACACTCAATACAGACAGTCCACTTACTTACGTACACATTGAGTGCACGCACAAAATTGTATAAAGATAATAAGGACTTCTTAGCAGTACGCAGACTTCTGCGACTTAAGTTTTTGGGGTTGATTCAATAAAATGGGCATATTAAGAAAAACGCTAAGCCAATATATATCTTAGAAGCCCACAAACGGGTTCGCAACCATTTTAATTATCAGTTATTTGACATTAAAGTCAAAGTCTAAATTTTGCTTGGGCTGCAGGCAGAGATATGGAGTGTATTTGTATCTTAAATTAACAAAAACAAGAAAGGAAGTTAACTTCGGCAAGTCGAAGTTTGTATACCCTTGCAGCTATAATTATTAAATTTAAAAATACAAAAATTGATATTTCCAATAGTATAAGATAACATGTCAAACACACCGAAGCTATAATTTGTTTCATATTATTTTCCCACCAATTTTCCGATCCTTCCTATGGCGGCTATATGATATAGTCGTCCGATTTTGATAAAATTAAATTCGAAGTTCAGAACTAATTAAAAAATGGTATTTCCAAGCGTAGGAAGTTTTATGTTAAAAACACCGAAGCTATAATTTGTTTCATATTATTTTCCCAACAATTTTCCGATCGCTCCTATGGCAGCTATATGATAAAGTCGTCCGATTTTGATAAAATTGAATTCAAAATTTAAAACTAATTAAATAATGTTATTTCCAAGCATATGAAGTTATATGTTAAAAAACACCAAAGATATAAGGAGCTTTAAGACATAGTTGTCCGATCCGGCTGGTTCCGACTTATATACTACCTGCAAAAGAAATAAGACTCTTGGGAAAGTTTCAGCCCGATAGCTTTAAAACTAAGAGACTAGTTTGCGTAGAAACGGACGGACAGACGGACATGGCTAGATCGACACGTTTAGTCATGCTGAATATGTATACTTTATGGGGTCGGAAACGTATCCTTCACTGCGTTGCAAACTTCTGACTGAAATCAACATACCCTCTGCAAGGGTATAAAGATGTTACATGACAACTACACACTAAACGAAAATCAAGAACGCATTAGTAATTAACTTATTATCTAACGGTCGATTAATTCACGCTTAATATTTAGTACTGGCTCGATTAGTAATCGACTAATGTACACATTTAAAAAAAATACAATATATTGAAGTGTGAAAATGTGATGTGGTTTTTATTTCGATTTGGTTATTTTTTATTATCAATATGTGTTTTTTTGTATTGTATTTTTTTTATACATTTTTTCTAGTTAATATTTAAAACGAATACCGCTCCCTTAAGATAACTTCTGCAACATTGATTCTCATTTTCCTCCTGAAGAGTTTCCGCCTCCTGGCATTCCCAGTTCGCCATTGGGAAGACTCCTCTGCTCGCTCAGGCGAGTCCTCATCTCTTGGGTTAAAGGAAAATTTGCTGGGGTGGTCATTCTGTTCGTGTACTCCGATACTTTTTGCAACTCCGTTGCCATATTCGTACAAAGAATTCCCTTGACGTTTACATTATATTATATATATGTATTTGCATATTGCAGAATACCATCTGACGTATTGCAAACTCAACTTCTTTGCTGCTTTCTCGTGCACCCAAATAAATCCTTGGCTTACTTTATCCCAGAATAATTCTTGACATCTTGTCATCAAGTCACTGTGCTAGATCTGCTGTAGCAATGCCGACGAAACATCGCATGTTTGAATACGCACTTGCGTTCGTGACCATGCGTATTTCAAACATCACATAGTCAGGTTCAAATCCCAAAGCTTAGTGGTAACCACTTCTTAGCCACTGCCGCTGGTCTTTCAGTCATTTCCCTGAGCATTTGCCGTACGGATCGGACTACTCCTTCAGCTACATTCACTTGTGGAGCATAGAATCCTGTTTTTTTGTGTCGGATTTTGGCTGAGCAATTTTGCGAACACCTGAGACACGAACTGCTTACAGTTATCAGAGTGTTTAAGCCTTAGCACTCTAAACTGATGAAAAATGTTATTTTCCAGAAAGCTTTTGACTTCTCCCGCGGTGGCCTTCCAGATCGGCTGTACCCATACGAACTTGCTAAAATGGTAACCTGTTCTTATATTCCACCTGGATCCGACTTAATAATTTGTGAGCACCATTTGACATCTTTCCGACAAGTATATCTTGATTGTTTTGGGCGATTTTAATCTCCCTGAAATTTTTTGGTCCCCTTCCATTGACTCACTTTGACCATGACTTCCATGACTTTGTTGATGGTCTGTTAGAATTATCAGTAAAGCAAGTAAGCTTAAAACGTAATTAACTAAATAGACAATTAAATCTTGTTATACCCCTTACTCGTAGAGTAAAAGGGTATACTAGATTCGTCGGAAAGTATGTAACAGGCAGAAGGAAGCGTTTGCGACCCCATAAAGTATAGATATTCTTGATCAGGATCACTAGCCGAGTCGATCTAGTCATGTCCGTCTGTTCGTTTGTCTCTCCGTCCGGATGAACGCTGAGATCTCGGAAACTATAAGAGCTAGGCTATTGAGATTTGGCATGCAGATTCCTGAACTTCTTACGCAGCGCAACGCTTCTTTCAGCAGCGTGCCACGCCCACAAACCGCCCAAAACTGTGGCTCATACAGTTTTGGTGCTACAATAAAAATTTTAACTGAAATGTATTGTTCTCACCAATACCTATCGATTGACCCAAAAAGTTTGCCACGCCCACTCTAACGCCCATAACGCTTAAGTCTGTCTACCGCCCACATAACCATATATTGAGATCAGGGGTAGGTGGCGCATTTCAGTCTCGCTTTGCTGCTTGCATATCCCCATTTCTCTTTTGTCCCTTTAGCTGAGTAACGGGTATCTGATAGTCGAGGTACTCGACTATAGTGTTCTTCCTTGTTTAAATTTTAATACGTTATTAACTATATATAACGATGTATAATATACAACTTTTCCTCTTTATGTACTTTCCTAGGATGAACCAGGATGGCCTTTCTCCGCCCATCGACCACGATGGGGATACATTGAGCAACAGCAGTGACAGCATGCATAACTCCGACGTGTCGTCGGTTCTGGACATTACCACGTCACCGCGATACAGCCCCACGGGGTGTGGCATAGCATTGCGTAGGAATGAAGACGAGGAACCCAGAGGAAGAATTTCGACAGCGAGCAACGAGCCCACAAGTCCCGATAGCCCGGGGATGAGTTCCCGAAATTACGATTCGGATTCAACCCAACCTTTCGTGCACCCGGGCCAGATATCACCGATAGGAGACCACAGCGAGGAAGTGTACAACGAGGAAACCGCACTGAACTTAGGGCGACTGCCAAGGCTGAGGGTCGAAGACGACATCGCACCTGTAACCGACTCGGCTCACTGGTGGGTAACCTCCTGGCTGCGCACCCAAAACCACCACTCCTTCGCACCAGGACTCTTGGAGAGTTGCGCTGAGGAGTTTCAATGCACCGAATGGACCGACTCGACATCGTCTGACGGCGATGGTCGCTTTGGCATGGGAGGATATCGACCACCCCTAGCCGACGCTGTCAGGGCAGCGAGCGCTGCTTGGGACATCTTCGAGAGCAGCGGCGATAGAAACGCTCCCAACGATGCCATTCCCGACCGGAGCGACGAAACGCTCTCCTCGATTGGTGATACGGATCATTACGACCCGGTTCGCAGTCCAACTCCGCGAACACCCTGGTCACCAGGACACTTGGATTGGTCTGTTGAGATGGATCAAGATACCGGAAGGGCCGACTCGGCCGACGATTCCTCGTTAGAAGGCGATGGTCTCAGGGAGACCCAGTCCACTGGGTCGTTGCCCCCCTAGCATGGCGAGTGGACACGCACGACCGCCGACTACCCCCGACTCTAGTCCAGTTCGTTCTTCAGCATGAACGCACACGGGTCCGTTTCTTTCTGCACGCGGGGGGTCACCGGTTCCGGATCACCATCTCGGGACAGCGAGCCGTCACAATTCCCATGTGCAACCAAAAAGAATAGGGGGGGCGGGAGTAAGCACTAAACTAAACCCCACATTTATCTATCACATCGGCCACAGAGACCCTCCCAAATATTAAATATATTCTTTGGTCCAGGAGGCCACTTTACGTTTCTGACTATGATTTAGTTTAAATATAAGATTTGAATAAATTTTAAACTCAGGGTTTAAAGGAAATGTTTCATATTATTTTCCCACCAATTTTCCGATCGTTTCTATGGCAGCTATATGATATAGTCGTCCGATTTTGATAAAATTAAATTCGAAATTCAGAAATACCCTGAAATTATAATACCCTCAGCAAGGGTATAACAAGAAAGGAAGTTTACTTCGGCAAGCCGAAGTTCGTATACCCTTGCAGGTCTTATTATTAAATCCAATTCGAAGTTCTTAAAAATAGAAAAAATTATATTCCCATTATTATAAGATAAATATGTCAAAAAACACCGAAGCTATAATTTGATTCATATTATTTTCCCACCAATTTTCCGATTCTTCCTATGGCAGCTGTATGATATAGTCGTCCGATTTTGACAAAATTAAATACGAAATTCAGAACTAATTAAAAAATGTAGTTTCCAAGCGTAGGAGGATATATGTTAAACACCACAGATATAATTTTTTTACATTTTTTTCCCGATTATTCCTAAACGAGCTATAAGATATAGTTGTCCTTATACTTATATACTACTACTGCAAAGGAAAGAAGACTTTTGGAAAAGTTTCAGGCCGATAGCTTTAAAACTGAGAGACCAGTTTGCGCAGACGGGCGAACAGATGGGCAGACGGACGTGGCTAGATCGACTTGTCTAGTCATGCTGATCAAGAATATGTATACTTTATGGGGTCTGAAACGTTTCTTCACTGCGTTACAAACTTCTGACTGAAATCATATTACCCTCTGCGAGGGTATAATAAGTAAGAAAAGTCCTTGAAACCCCCGATCAGCTTTTTACACCCGTTACTTGTATAGTAAAAACCCACTCTAACGCACATAACGCTTAAATCTGTATACCGCCGGTAGGTGGCGCATTTTAATCTCGCTTTGCTACTTGCATATCTCTATTTAGCTGAGTAACGGGTATCTGATAGTCGAGGTACTCGACTATAGCGTTCTTCCTTGTTTTATACTTTATATGGTAAAAAGGAAGAGTTTCTGAACTTCCTTCTGCATGTTACATACTTTCCGACGAATCTAGTATACCCTTTTACTCTACGAGTAACGGGTATAAATATTCTTTTTTTTAAGCGTGGGATCCCAAAGCCCCACCTCCCGCCTAATCAACCGAGGGGCGCTGCCTTGTGTCGTGCGGCATGAATCCTAGAGATGATAGACGCGTAGAAAAATAAAGATAAAGTTCGAGGAAAAAAAGTAGGATCTAAATCTGTGTTAAAACATTTAATATTAATCGTCTTAGGAGAGGCAGAGAGTCAAATTTTGTGATAATAGGATAAAGTCAATTGTAATCAGAACATAATACTCTGAAAGATCTAGATCTACAATGATTTAAAATTAGGGGAATGAAATTTCTTGTTAATCTGCATGGAACAGAAAAGTTTAGCTGGATAACCAAGTCGGGGCTATACATTTAACCCCGAATAAGGTTATAAATAAAGACTGTTCCAAGCATCGTTCTGCGGTTGACTAGGGAGGGTTAGGTAATTAGGAGTAATCTATTAGAATTAGAAGGTAAAATAAGGTTTGCATACCAGGCGCCTACCTAAAGCAAATAGTAAAAAGTTCTTCTGTACAGATTTGATACGATCAACATGAATTCCGTATTGCAGACTCCAGACGGGTGATCCATACTCAAGTATCGGGCGGACAAGCGAAATAAATAAGGTCTTAGTTATATAAGGATCATAAAACTCCTTTGACCACCTTTTAATAACGCCAAGAGCACCCCTAGCTTAACTCACCATGGACGAGATGTGATCAGCAAACCTTAGTCTTGGGTCCAACAAAACACCATGATACATACCGAGAGTTATTCTATCCAATGAGCCCTCACTCAGCGTCTATATTGCATATTGAGGACTCACACGACAAAAAGTCACTACACTTAGAGCCGTTTATATCCAGTAAATTGTTTGAAAATTATTTAAATTGGATTGTAAGTTGGACTGGCAAGAAGTATCCTTGTATTGCAGGCATAATTTAACATCATCTGCAGAGGTAACGTGGAGTAGACGAGAGAAATAATTTTTAAAAAGTACTCTTCTATTCTGGAATTCATATAATCCATATATATCCATTTTAAAAGATCAACAGTTTTCTAACCAGAAGAACATGACTTAGAGGGTCAATTTCTTTACTAAAGTCAGTGAAATTGACGTCTGCTTGAAGATGTTTTTTAAATCCCTTTATCACAAATGATGTAAGTTCCAAAAGGTTAGTGATTGTTGATCTACGTGTCATAAGCCCGTGTTAAAACGGAGATATATCTACCTATAGAGTAATACAATTTTCAAAGAGCTTTGGGGTCGCTGATAATTTAGAGATACCTCTATAATTATTTGCTTCCACTTCGCTACGCGTCCTATGGAGAGGATTTGCTCACGATTCCTTTCACATATGGGGAAATTGTGAAGATTGTTAAGATAGGGTTAACAATTTAAAAAAGGGCTTGCATAAGGCCTCCGCGCAATATCTAAGCACGCAGCCAGGAACTCCATTGGGACCAGGTGAATAAACGTGCTTAACACGTTGAAGACCAACAAGTAGAGAGCTTTCGTTTAAGGTGGGTCAGAATATTAAATAAGACTTGGATACAGTGTAAGAATAAGGCTGTGAAGAATGAGGTAAGGTAGAATATGTCGCTTGAAAAAGCTTGGAAAACAGAACGGCTATTGCCTGATCGGTCGGAAATGGACCTTACAACGATTTAAATAGTTTTTGTAACACAGAAAGTTAAGCACGGTAAAACTATCAAACCCTTAAGTATCTAGAATAAATAGATTGAGGACCGGTATTTTTTTATTTCCTATTGTTTACATCAAAAGGGCGTTTAATTTCAGGAGGCAGTGTCGAGCGGCGGTTTTATCCAGATGTCTACATCTCGCGCGCTTGCACTGCCGTCCGCTCTCCCTCTCCATCTCTCCCATATGTCACCGCTCCGCTCTGGAGCGCTTAAGTTAAGATAGGCTTAAGCAGTTCTTATTTCCAAGTGTACCAATAAACACCTTTGCACGTCGCGTAAAAACCCCAAAGTACCATCGTGTTTTTTGCGTACCCTTCGTTCTTGGGACTTCACCTATTTCAGTGACCAAGCCGCCCGCCCCAACATTTTGGTTCAGTCGAAGCCGGATTTCAAAATCTTTGGAAAGAATGTTACAATATCCACAAATTTACTCAAGCAAATCGTTTGCAATTTAGTTGTGCAGGTGACAAACAAGCATAAGAGAAGTCTTTACAATTCCCGCAACGTTATTCCGCTATTCGCACCCCACACATGTACAAATTAATATTGTCACTGGTAATTTATTTAAAAAAATATATTGTTTACTTATTCGAACTTGGTGTTAAACCTTTTAATTTTATTTCACTAATACAAGACACTTTATTTAGAACATTCGGATTCCGAACTTCCGATCTCTTTCTCGATCCAAAATGGACTGCCAGCTTAATTCTAAAACCTTATCCAACGAACCTCGGCCAGAAGCTTTTCTTTGAGCTTCAAGAACTTTTCCTTGCTTTAGAATAAAAGCTTGGGATGAAATCATGGCATCCTATTGAGAAATTAAAATATGCTGACCGATTCAATTTGTTTGGGTTTGAATCGCAATAGTTTGAACTTGCAACGCAATTGATTGGGTTTCGAGCGGAAGTCCTTTAAGTTTGGTTTGTTTATCTTGGCTGGGATACCAAGAGCGGGCCCCAAAGCCAAAGACAAGGGCAAAGACAAAGACAAAGGCAAATGCGAAGGCAGAGGCAAAGATCGCTTAGATTGAATTTTGAAAATTGTTTATAAATTCCATAAGTAGCCCGGTTTCACGGGTTGGATAACTGGTTGGATAATCTTGCAAATGTTTGGTTAAAAGGATTATTATTTCTATTTTGGAGTTGGATGCTGGCGTCCACTTCCACTGGTTCACCCCTGTTTTGGTAAGTATTGTTCGGTTGTGTCCAAACATTGTTGTTTGGGCTAGAATTGAACCGAGTATTGCTGATAGTTATTATTGTTTGGAAGTTATTAGCATTAAGATAGCTGTTAGCATTTTCATAGGTATTAAAAAGTTGATAGCTATGTGATTTCCCTGATTGTAGTTGTCCGATTTATAATATGAGTCTTATAAAACGATAAGCACACTGTGCCCTCAATTGGTTGCTTTCCATTTCTTGCACTGTGGCTAATGCGTTTCGCAAGTCAGGAGGATTAACGGAAAACAGAGTGGCGGAAATTGGGCCGTTTAGGCCAGTTATAAACACTCTCAAGGCGTTTTGCCTGTGTCTGAGGTTTGTTTCTGTAGTTATGAGATTTTCTTTCATATAAGTCATTATGGTTTTATTTATTATTAGGGTAAGCCAAATTATAAAAGTTAATAACTGAGAACTTATTTTGTGTAGAGACGCTTAGTTCTTGTTCAATTATGTGAATAGGTCCCTTGTCGCTAAAGACAAAGTCGAGCCTGGCTAAAATTGCGCCAAAGCTTAAAACCGTTCCGTGATTAGTAAAAGCATCATTGTATAACTTCTTGTACAAATTTTCCGACCGTTCTCAGCGCTGTCGCCTCTCTGCGTCACCGTTAATTGCACTGCGATACATATCTGGGAAGCAATGGTAAGCAATCTTGCCACACACAAGCAAACATTTTAAACTAACCCTCTGGGAACGACTGCCGCCGCAATTGGCGATGGAATCTCCATAAGACATAGGTATCTCTATATGTACTGGGCCTAGCATTTTTTGGGTGGGTCAACTCCTTAATCAATTAAAGTGGGTTGTTAGAGATAAACCTAACCTAACCGAACCTAAGGATAGTAAGAAAAGTTTGGTTGAACAAATCAGCTATAAATAAAGAGTCATCACATTGAAAGTGGTGTAATTGGAAAGCCTGTTCTTTTAACTTTTTTCTACACTATTTATAAGTCAATTGCAAAGCCTTCTAGAACTTTTGCCAAATGTGAAAATACTTTTTAAACTATCCTTGCTCCAGTAATGGTGCCAAAATAGTTATTAATTTACTTCCTCTGTAAATGGTATGTACATGGTTAAGAAAATTTTTTTTTCAATTTAATTGGTTTCTTTGGACACCATTCCTTCCATCTCAAATGGAACAGATTTTCGCGTTTTTCTTCAAAACCTTCCTTCATGACATAAAATTGCGCGGAGGACCACATTTATGTTAATGTAATTTTTTTTTCTTTGTTGATCTACAGAATATTATTATCCCCTGAAAATTCGATGATGTCAACATTTTTTTTTGGGCGTCTCGGCCCCGTTTTTGACCGTTAGACTTAGTATTACGGCATTTTGGGTCATCGAGCACTGGCAGCATCACTGACACCATGAAAACTATATATATAGATCAACAAAATCCGTATTATTAGATATTATTTTTAACTTCTTGCCTCACAGGTAGTGCAAAGTACCACTAATAATAGTATATAAAAGTTTATCCTGACTTTTCTGATTTTCTATCACCACTGTACCAGTGTTGATTCTAACATCGGATTTTTAGGTCAATAGGTTGTGCTACCTTAGACAGAAACACTTAGTCCAGATTTCCTCGTAACTGCAAGGAAACTGACGTTATGCATAACAACTTGCACCAAATTCTTACGTTCCCCAACACTGAAAATTTAAAGTAACGTTTAACGGCCGCTGCTCCCGAATACTGAACTTGGGTATATACGTTTAAAAATCTGTTAAAAATCGATTTACCAACGGATTGTCGTGATCAATAGCGCATATTCTCCGTTACGGTTCAGCCTTCAAGAAAACAACATAAAACAAATATCGGTTTTTACGCGTGTATTTTTAAAGAAGCCATTTATGCCAGCGTTTTTGATTTTTTTTTAAATTTTTCAACTTTGATGAAGTGTAGCTTTTGAACTAATAAATGGAACTTAATGATGTGTATAAAAAGTTAAAGGGCATTCTATTACCTGTAAAATGAGTCTTTGATGACCGAATTCGGTTTATCACAACTCGAGTTAGAAAATAAAAAAGTGCGAAAAACGTTTTTTACACTTAAAAAAAAATTGGTACCATAGAAAAAATTTTAAGTGCCCTTTTCTTAATCAGGGACATGTATCTTACCGGAAAACAAAGGTTTCCTGAAAGGCGTATTTCATCAATTTTCTTTTCTTTAGACAGATAGACAGATAGACAGATAGACAGATAGACAGATAGACAGATAGACAGATAGACAGATAGACAGATAGACAGATAGACAGATAGACAGATAGACAGATAGACAGATAGACAGATAGACAGATAGACAGATAGACAGATAGACAGATAGACAGATAGACAGATAGACAGATAGACAGACGCCTAAGTCTGTCTACCGCCCACATAACCATATATTGTGATCAGGGGTAGGTGGCGCATTTCAGTCTCGCTTTGCTGCTTGCATATCTCCATTTCCCTTTTGACCCTTTAGCTGAGTTACGGGTATCTGATAGTCGAGGTACTCGACTATAGCGTTCTTCCTTGTTTAAATTTTGAAACGTTATTAACGATATATAACGATGTATAATATACAACTTTTCCTCTTTATGTACTTTCCTAGGATGAACCAGGATGGCCTTTCTCCGCCCATCGACCACGATACATTGAGCAACAGCAGTGACAGCATGCATAACTCCGACGTGTCGTCGGTTCTGGACACGTCACCGCGATATAGCCCCACGGGGTGTGGCATAGCATTGCGTAGGAATGAAGACGAGGAACCCAGAGGAGGAATCTCGACAGCGAGCAACGAGCCCACAAGTCCCGATAGCCCGGGGATGAGTTCCCGAAATTACGATTCGGATTCAACCCAACCTTTCGTGCACCCGGGCCAGATATCACCGATAGGAGACCACAGCGAGGAAGAGTACAACGAGGAAACCGCACTGAACTTAGGGCGACTGCCAAGGCTGAGGGTCGAAGACGACATCGCACCTGTAACCGACTCGGCTCACTGGTGGGTAGCCTCCTGGCTGCGCACCCAAAACCACCACTCCTTCGCACCAGGACTCTTGGAGAGTTGCGTTGAGGAGTTTCAAGGGACCGAATGGACCGACTCGACATCGTCTGACGATTCCTCGGTTGGGGGCGATGGTCGCTTTGGCATGGGAGGATATCAACCACCCCTAGCCGACGCTGTCAGGGCAGCGAACGCGGCTTGGGACATCTACCTGGACGACAGCAGCGTCGATAGAAACGCTCCCAACGATGCCATACCCGACCGGATCCTAGCAGCTCCTGATTCCCAAGTAATCTTCGACGCAACGCTCTCCTCGATTGGTGATACGGATCATTACGACCCGGTTCGCAGTCCAACTCCGCGAACACCCTGGTCACCAGGACACTTGGATTGGTCTGTTGAGATGGATCAAGATACCGGAAGGGCCGACTCGGCCGACGATTCCTCGTTAGAAGGCGATGGTCTCAGGGTAACGACCGCGGTTTGGGAAAACTACCTGAATACTTTATTCTTGTTACGCTCCCCGTCCGAGAGGTCTCCCTACGATGCCGAAAACGACCTGGTCCTAGCGTCACCTGATTCCCCACCTCTCCGAATGGAAGATGAGATACACAACACGGTGTGCAGTCCTCTTCCGCAAACACCTGGGTGCGATCGTTCGAAGCCGTGGCACCCAGTACCGCCAACAGTGACACTGGCAATAACCCCAGGTAGACGGATCTCAAACCCAACGACACCCAGGGCAGTGTCATCCAGGGCACCAGTCTCGCCACTTTTTCTGGCCCAAGGGTTGCGTACCTCCGCCCGATTACTCCCACCGATCCCAGGGCGTACAGTCCCACCGGCAGCCCACGACATGCTTCACGGGAGAAAGCCAAGAACAAGCACATCCGAGACCGAAGACACGAAATGGGGACTGCAAGATCTTCGGGTATCGCCCGGAGCAGAGGAGGCCTTGAGTGAGGACCACTAGCATGGCGAGTGGACACGCACGACCGCCGACTACCCCCGACTCTAGTCCAGTTCGTTCTTCAGCATGAACGCACACGGGTCCGTTTATTTCTGCACGCGGGGGGTCACCGGTTCCGGATCACCATCTCGGGACAGCGAGCCGTCACAATTTCCATGTGCAACCAAAAATAATAGGGGGGCGGGAGTAAGCATTAAACTAAACCCCACATTTATCTATCACATCGGCCACGGAGACCCTCCCAAATATTAAATATATTCTTTGGTCCAGGAGGCCACTTCTCGTTTCTGACTATGATTTAGTTTAAATATAAGATTTGAATAAATTTTAAACTCAGGGTTTAAAGGAAATGCTTCATATTATTTTCTCACCGATTTTCCGATCGTTTCTGTGGCAGCTATATGATATAGTCGTCTGATTTTGATAAAACTAAATTCGAAATTCAGAACTCATTAAGAAATGTTATTTCCAAGCGTAGGAGGTTATACTTTAAAAAACACCAAAGAAATAATTTTAAAAACTTTTTTTTCCGATTTCCGTTTCTGTTTTAGCCCGATAGCTTAAAAACTGAGAGACTAGTTTTCTTAGAAACCGACGGACAGACGGGCATGGCTAGATCGTCTCGTCTAGTGATGCTGATCAAGAATATATATACTTTATGGGGTCGGAAACGTCTCCTTCACTGCGTTGCAAACTTCTGACTGAAAACATAATACCCTCAGCAAGGGTATAACAAGAAAGGAAGTTTACTTCGGCAAGCCGAAGTTCGTATACCCTTGCAGGTCTAATTATTAAATCCAGTTCGAAGTTCTTAAAAATATAAAAAATTATATTCCCATTAGTATAAGATAAATATGTCAAAAAACACCGAAGCTATAATTTGATTCATATTATTTTCCCAACCAAAAAAATGTTGATTCCAAGCGTAGGAGGTTATATGTTAAACACCACAGGTATTATTTTTTTTAAATTTTTTCCCCGATTATTCCTAAACGAGCTATAAGATATAGTTGTCCTTATACTTATATACTATCTGCAAAGGAAAGAAGACTTTTGGAAAAGTTTCAGCCCGATAGCTTTAAAACTGAGAGACTAGTTTGCGCAGACGGGCAGACCGACATGGCTAGATCGACTTGTCTAGTCAAGCTGATCAAGAATATATATATTTATTGGGTCGGAAACGTTTCCATCACTGCGTTGCAAACTTCTGACTGAAATCATATTACCCTTTGCAAGGGTATAATAAGTAAGAAAAGTCCTTGAAAGCCCCGATCAGCTTTTTACACCCGTTACTTGTAGAGTAAAAACGCATATTAGATTCGTCGGAAAGTATGTAACAGGCAGAAGGAAGTTCAGAAACTCTTTCTTTTTACCATATAAAGTATAAAAATATTCTTTTTTTTAAGCGTGGGATTCCAAAGCCACACCTCTCGCCTAATCGACCGAGGGGCGCTGCCTTGTGTCGTGCTGCATGAATCCGAGAGATGATAGACGCGTAGAAAAATAAAGATAAAGTTCGAGGAAAAAAAGTAGGATCTAAATCTGTGTTAAAACATTTAATATTAATCGTCTTAGAAGAGGCAGAGAGTCAAATTTTGTGATAATAGGATAAAGTCAATTGTAATCAGAACATAATACTCTGAAAGATCTAGATCTTCAATGATTTAAAATTAGGGGAATGAAATTTCTTGTTAATCTGCATGGAACAAAAAAGTTAAGCTGGATAACCAAGTCGGGGCTATACATTTAACCCCGAATAAGGTTATAAATAAAGACTGTTCCAAGCATCGTTCTGCGGTTGACTAGGGAGGGTTAGGTAATTAGGAGTAATCTATTAGAATTAGAAGGTAAAATAAGGTTTGCATACCAGGCGCCTACCTAAAGCAAATAGTAAAAAGTTCTTCTGTACAGATTTGATACGATCAACATGAATTCCGTATTGCAGACTCCTGACGGGTGATCCATACTCAAGTATCGGGCGGACAAGCGAAATAAATAAGGTCTTAGTTATATAAGGATCTTAACTCCTTTGACCACCTTTTAATAACGCCAAGAGCACCCCTAGCTTAACTCACCATGGACGAGATGTGATCAGCAAACCTTAGTCTTGGGTCCAACAAAACACCATGATACATACCGAGAGTTATTCTATCCAATGAGCCCTCACTCAGCGTCTATATTGCATATTGAGGACTCACACGACAAAAAGTCACTACACTTAGAGCCGTTTATATCCAGTAAATTGTTTGAAAATTATTTAAATTGGATTGTAAATTGGACTGGCAAGAAGTATCCTTGTATTGCAGGCATAATTTAACATCATCTGCAGAGGTAACGTGGAGTAGACGAGAGAAATAATTTTTAAAAAGTACTCTTCTATTCTGGAATTCATATAATCCATATATATCCATTTTAAAAGATCAACAGTTTTCTAACCAGAAGAACATGACTTAGAGGGTCAATTTCTTTACTAAAGTCAGTGAAATTGACGTCTGCTTGAAGATGTTTTTTAAATCCCTTTATCACAAATGATGTAAGTTCCAAAAGGTTAGTGATTGTTGATCTACGTGTCATAAGCCCGTGTTAAAACGGAGATATATCTACCTATAGAGTAATACAATTTTCAAAGAGCTTTGGGGTCGCTGATAATTTAGAGATACCTCTATAATTATTTGCTTCCACTTCGCTACGCGTCCTATGGAGAGGATTTGCTCACGATTCCTTTCACATATGGGGAAATTGTGAAGATTGTTAAGATAGGGTTAACAATTTAAAAAGGGGCTTGCATAAGGCCTCCGCGCAATATCTAAGCACGCAGCCAGGAACTCCATCGGGACCAGGTGAATAAACGTACCTAACACGTTGAAGACCAACAAGTAGAGAGCTTTCGTTTAAGGTTGGTCAGAATATTAAATAAGACTTGGATACAGTGTAAGAATAAGGCTGTGAAGAATGAGGTAAGGTAGAATATGTCGCTTGAAAAAGCT
This sequence comes from Drosophila suzukii, assembly GCF_043229965.1. Taxonomy (NCBI): domain Eukaryota; kingdom Metazoa; phylum Arthropoda; class Insecta; order Diptera; family Drosophilidae; genus Drosophila; species Drosophila suzukii. Next base: position 32,280,937 of record NC_092084.1, read on the forward strand.
TGGAAAACAGAACGGCTATTGCCTGATCGGTTGTTGCAGTAATATTTTCAAATGATAGCTAGGAAGGATAATTTGTGGATTTACGCTTAGTGTTAATAAATGTATATTAATTTTTCCGATTCTGAGAGAATTGGACCTTACAACGATTTAAATAGTTTTTGTAACACAGAGAGTTAAGCACGGTAAAACTATCCCAAACCCTTAAGTATCTACAATAAATAGATTGAGGACCGGTTATTTTTTATTTCCTATTGTTTACATCAAAAGGGCGTTTAATTTCAGGAGGCGACACTGCAGTTTTATCCAGATGTCTACATCTCGCGCGCTTGCACTGCCGTCCGCTCTCCCTCTCCATCTCTCCCCTATGTCACCGCTCCGCTCTGGAGCGCTTAAGTTAAGTTAGGCTTAACTAGTTCATATTTCCAAGTGTAAAAACCAAAAAGTACCACCGTGTTTTTTGCGTACCCTTCGTTCTTGGGACTTCACCTATTTCAGCGACCAAGCCGCCCGCCCCAACATTTTGGTCGAAGCCGGATTTCAAAATCTTTGGAAAGAAAGTTACAATATCCACAAATTTACTCAAGCAAATCGTTTGCAATTTAGTTGTGCAGGTGACAAACAAGCATAAGGGAAGTATTTACAATTCCCGCAACGTTATTCCGCTATTCGCACCCCACACATGTACAAATTAATATTGTCACTGGTAATTTTAGTAAAAAACAAGGAAGAACGCTATAGTCGAGTACCTCGACTATCAGATACCCGTTACTCAAAGGGAAATGGAGATATGCAAGCAGCAAAGCGAAATTAAAATGCGCCACCTACCGGCGGTAGACAGATTTAAGCGTTATGGGCGTTAGAGTGGGCGTGGCAAAATTATTTTTGGATCAATCGATAGGTATTGACGACACCAATACATTTCAGTTAAAATTTTTTATCTAGCATGCAAATTGTGGGCGTCACAGGTTTTCGCGGTTTGTGGGCGTTTAAGTGGGCGTGGCAAACTTTTTTTTAGGTCAATCGATAGGTATTGATGAGAACAATACATTTCAGTTAAAATTAAAAATCTAGCATCAAAACTGTAGGAGTTACAGTTTTGGGCGGTTTGTGGGCGTTAGAGTGGGCGTGGCAGTCTACTGAAACAAACTTGCGCTGCGTAAGAAGCTCAGGAATCTGCACGCCAAATCTCAATAGCCTAGCTCTCATAGTTTCCGAGATCTCAGCGTTCATCCGCACGGACAGACAGACGGACAGACGGACAGACGGACAGACGGACAGACGGACAGACGGACAGACGGTCAGACGGACAGACGGACAGACGGACAGACGGACATGGCTAGATCGACTCGGCTAGTGATCCTGATCAAGAATATATATACTTTATGGGGTCGGAAACGCTTCCTTCTGCCTGTTACATACTTTCCGACGAATCTAGTATACCCTTTTACTCTACGAGTAACGGGTATAAATATATTTTTTACTTATTCGAACTTGGTGTTAAACCTTTTAATTTTATTTCACTAATACAAGACACTTTATTTCTTACATTCGAATTCCGAACTTCCGGTCTGTTTCTCGATCCAAAATGGACTGCCAGTTTAATTCTAAAACCTTATCCAACGAACCTCGGCCAGAAGCTTTTCTTTGAGCTTCAAGAACTTTTCCTTGGTTTAGAATAAAAGCTTGGGATGAAATCATGGCATCCTATTGAGAAATTTAAATATGCTGACCTATTCAACTTGTTTGGGCTTGAATCGCAATAGTTTGAACTTGCAACGCAATTGATTGGGCTTCGAGCGGAAGTCCTTTAAGTTTGGTTTGTTTATCTTGGCTGGGAAACCAAGAGCGGGCGCCAAAGCCAAAGACAAGGGCAAAGACAAAGACAAAGGCAAATGCAAAGGCATAGGCAAAGATCGCTTAGATTGAATTTTGAAAATTGTTTATAAATTCCATAAGTAGCCCGGTTTCACGGGTTGGATAACTGGTTAGATAATCTTGCAAATGTTTGGTTAAAAGGATTATTATTTCTATTTTGGAGTTGGATGCTGGCGTCCACTTCCACTGGTTCACCCCTGTTTTGGTAAGTATTGTTCGGTTGTGTCCAAACATTATTGTTTGGGCTAGAATTGAACCGAGTATTGTTGTACTGATAGTTATTATTGTTTGGAAGGTATAGATAGCTGTTAGCACTTTCATAGGTATTAAAAGGTTGATAGCTATGGTTATTTTGATAAATATTATTTTGGTGGCCATGTTTATTGGTGTTTTGATAGTTTGTTTTTTGTCCATGATAATTATATCCGTTACTCGTAGAGTAAAAGGGTATACTTCAAGGTGAGTTCCAAAGTAAACAGGACTTTTAAAAAAAAGACAGAACAAATAGTTTTTTCGGCAAAATCAATTTATTTTATTCAAAATAGTCTCCTTCTGCTTTAATACAGCGTTTTGCACGGTCCAAAAGCATGTCGAACGAGTGTTTTAGCTCGTTGCCCGGTATCACCGCCAGTATGCCGGTCCAAGCCTTTTGAATGGCCTCTACGTCGGCATAACGCTTTCCTTTCATCGGCAAAGGATTTTTCCGAAAAGGTAGAAGTCGCACGGTGCCATATCAGGTGAATACGGGGAGTGGTTGATGGTTAAAATGTGATTTTTGGTCAAATAGTCGGACACAAGCGTCGATCGATGAGACGGCGCATTATCGTGCAACAAACGCCAACTTCCATCTTCACGATATTCGGGCCGAACACGTCGAATACGGCGCACCAAACGGTTCAAAACTCCAAGGTAGAATACCGCATTAACGTTTTGGCCGGGTGGAACAAATTCTTTGTGGACAATACCCTTGGAATCATAAAAACAAGTCAGCATTGTCTTCACTTTTCACGTTTTGTCACCAGTCACATTCTTGTAAAGGAAGTTCTGGTCTTTTTTTGCATCTTTAATGATGTCCTTCGAATGTTAAATTCTGAGCAATTTTTGGACGTCAGTCAATTTGTGCGGAACAAACCGTGCACACACCTTTTGCAAGCCCAAATGTTCGATCAAAATGCGATAAATCGATGTTTTGGAGATGTTCAATTCTATATGATGATTTCGGCTGATTTTTTATGAATTCACGCACAGTTTCGATGAAATTTTCGGTGATCACGGATTTTGGTTGGCCCACATGTTCATCGTCATTTATGTCCTCACGACCACTTTGAAAACGTTGAAACCACTCGTGCACTCTGCTACGGGATAGGCAATCATCGCCATAAACTTGTTTTATCAATTGAAACGTTTCGGTAAAAGTTTTACCAACTTTAAAACAAAATTTAATGTTGGCTGTGTGTTCGAAGCTCATTTGCGCACCGATGACAAAAACATGCTGACACTTGAAACGCAATAACCTCCTCAATAACCTACCAATAGATGAAACGTCATGCAATTTTTACTGGAAGTCGATAAACGATAGCATATTCTAACGCACCAGTTGACATATAGATGGCGCCACTAGAGGGCGCTAGATTAAAAAAGTCCTGTTTACTTTGGAACTCACCTTGTAGATTCGTCGGAAAGTATGTAACAGGCAGAAGGAAGCGTTTCCGACCCCATAAAGTATATATATTTTTGATTAGGATCAATAGCCGAGTCGATCTAGCCATGTCCGTCTGTCTGTCTGACCGTCTATCCGTATGAACGCTGAGATCTCGGAAACTATACAAACTACAATACTGGGATTAGGCATGCAGATTCCTGAGATTCCTTATGATTATAATCATTGGTTCTATTCAGACAAAAGTGATTTCCCTGATTGCAGTTGTCCGATGTATAATATGGTCTTATGAAGTTCTTAAATTTTCGTTAAAGCGGCGTCGAGGAGATCTAAAACGATAAGCATACTGTGCCCTCAATTGGTTGCTTTCCATTTCTTGCACTCTGGCGAATGCGTTTCGCAAGTCAGAAGGATTAACGGGAAACAGAGTGGCGGAAATTGGGCCGTTTTGGCCAGTTATAAACAATCTCAAGGCGTTTTGCCTGTGGCTGAGGTTTGTTTCTGTAGTTATGGGATTTTCTTTCATATAAGTCATTATGGTTTTATTTATTATTAGGGTTAGCCAAATTATAAAAGTAAATAACTGAGAACTTATTTTGTGTAGAGACGCTTAGTTCTTGTTCAATTATGTGAATAGGTCCCTTGCCGCTAAAGACAAAGTCGAGACTGGCTAAAATTGTGTCAAAGTATAAAACCGTTCCGTGATTAGTAAAGGCATCATTGTAGAACTTCTTGTACACATTTTCAGACCGTTCTCAGCGCTGTCGCCTCTCTGCGTCACCGTTAATTGCACTGCGATACATATCTGGGAATGGTAAGCAATCTTGCCACACCCAAGCAAACATTTTAAACTAACCCTCTGGGAACGACTACCGCCGCAATTGGCGATGGAATCTCCATAAGACATCGGTATCTTTATATGTACTGGGCCTAGCATTTTTTGGGTGGGTCAACTCCTTAATCAATTAAAGTGGTAGGTTAGAGATAAGCCTAACCTAACCGAACCTAAGGATAGTAAGAAAAGTTTGGTTGAACAAATCAGCTATAAATAAAGAGTCATCACATTGAAAGTGGTGTAGTTGGAAACTAGTAGTTTTAACTTTTTTCTACACTATTTATGAGTCAATTGCAAAGCCTTCTAGAACTTTTGCCAAATGTGAAAATACTTTTTAAACTATCCTTGCTCCAGTAATGGTGCCAAGATAGTTATAAATTTACTTCCTCTGTAAATGGTACATGGTTAAGAAAAATTTTTTTTTCAATTTAATTGGTTTCTTTGGACACCATTCCTTCCATCTCAAATGGACCAGATTTTCGCGTTTTTCTTCAAAACCTTCCTCCATGACATAAAATTGCGGTTAAGCTTTTTGACGCAAAGGACCACATTTATGTTAATGTAATTTTTTTTTCTTTGTTGATCTACAGAATATTATTATCCCCTGAAAATTCGATGATGTCAACATTTTTTTTGGGCGTCTCGGCCCCGTTTTTGACCGTTAGACTTAGTATTACGGCATTTTGGGTCATCGAGCACTGGCAGCATCACTGACACCATGAAAACTATATATATAGATCAACAAAATCCGTATTATTAAATATTATTTTTAACTTCTTGCCTCACAAGTAGTGCAAAGTACCACTAATAATAGTATATAAAAGTTTATCCTGACTTCTCTGATTTTCTATCACCACTGTACCAGTGTTGATTCTAACATCGGATTTTTAGGTCAATAGGTTGTGCTACCTTAGACAGAAACACTTAGTCCAGATTTCCTCGTAACTGCAATCGCATACTTTTTAGCTTGCCCAGCACTAATAGCAAGGAAACTGACGTTATGCATAACAACTTGCACCAAATTCTTACGTTCCCCAACATTGAAAATTTAAAATAACGTTTAACGTCAGTTGCTCCCGAATACTGAACTTGGGTATATACGTTTAAAAATCTGTTAAAAATCGATTTACCAACGGATTGTCGTGATCAATGGCGCATATTCTCCGTTACGGTTCAGCCTTCAAGAAGTTCCATTCATAAGTTTAGAAGCTACCCTTCGTCAAAGTTGAAAACGTTGGAAAAAATTCAAAAACGCTGGCATAAATGGCTTCTTTAAAAATACACGCCTAAAAACTGAAATTAGTTTTATGTTGTTTTCTTGAAGGCTGAACCTTAACGGAGAACATGCGCAGTTGATCACTACAATCCGTTGGTAAATCGATTTTTTACACATTTTTAAACGTTAATACCCAAGTTCGGTATTCGGGAGCAGCGGCCGTTAAACATTATTTTAAATTTTCAGTGTTGGGGAACGTAAGAATTTGGTGCAAGTTGGGGGGCTTAACTTTTCCGATTTCCCCCTTTGAATTTTATCTTAGTTTTCCGGCATTTTACGCCAAATTCACGGCTCTACGAAGAAAATATCCGCCGCGGTTCCGCGACGGACCAAACGTCTTGCAGCGCGATCGAACAACTACCTTTGGCTCTCGCTCAAACGAAGAACGAACCCCAAGCAAAAGTTTTTGATTTGTAACTTAGCAAACGAAAATGGTTATGTGTGTCGGGTCTTCTTCCATCGCCCCAAAGGCAATGCTGTTGGCGGGGCCCTGAACTGGGCCTCTTTTCCGCTTCTCGACCTAGTTTTTCGAGCAGCTTCTCCGGCTCCAAATATAATAGGGGATGACCTCCACAGATCTCTCTCGAATTCACGGCGGCCGCGCAGGAACCTTTTGAGGACGGCTGGTAGCCTAATCCGTAGTTAATCTCCTAAATATATCTCCTTTTTTCCGGTGGCCCAGCAAGATGAACAGGCCGACCTTAGTCACTCGCGCTAAGCTTTGCGGATTAAACACTTGTAGAGAAATTTTCACTTCTGCTCGCCTAGGCTGCCAAAACGGAAAAGACCGACTCTGATGCCAAAATTCAGGCGGTAACCCAAACCCCGGAGTATGAGGTGAAAAACTAGACCCGAGAAAGCCTGACATTTGCCCCTGTTGCTCTCACTTATTCCGAAACCTGCTACAGAACATTTCTTCGCACGAATGCTAGATGGCGCCACCCCTGTGTCTCTATGAGCCACTTCTGCTTAAGCAAGCGCTACACTATAAATAATATATATTCCTGATCAGGATTACTAGTTAAGTTGATCTTTCCATTTCCGTCTGTCGGTCCGTCCGTACGCTGAGATCTCGGAAACTATAAGGGCTAGAACGTTGGGTCTTGGCACGTATGTATATTCTTGGGCTTCTTGAGCAGCGCAAGTTCATTTTGCTCCAACGATAACCTAGTATACCCTTTTACTCCACGAGTAACGGGCTTCACTTTTCAAAATCTTGTAAAACACCTCTTAAGGAAGTAAAAAACTAGAGACATTCGCACTTTCAACATACAAAAGTAATAATCTCAACTTTCGTGACGAAAATGTACTATACGATCTACTAAATAAATTCACTTTCTAAATTTTTCTCATTTGGCACGCCTGTGCCACAGGCATATTCCTGTGTAGGTAATAAGCTGTACGATTTTGAAAAAGAGTGCCTATCGATTGACCTAGAAAAACTTTGGTACACCCACAAACGCTATTAACGCTTAAGTCCGACTGTTCCCCCCTGTCTTAAAGATTTTGTAAGGTGAAAATGGGATTTAGTTTTGTTTGCCCATTTACCTAAAAATTGCTCAAGTCATCACCGCTAGGTGGCTCCCTGAAATCTCGAAAAAAGTCGCTTTGCTGCTTGCATTCTCCATCTCCCTTGCGCTTCCTTTAAGACAATACAAGAGAGTCCGTAAATAAGCTCATTTTACATTTAATGGATGTGTTATATAACAATTATGAACAATTATGCATAGAACATATGGCTCGATTTCCTAAGTCTTTGGTGAAGGCTGATGAACCTCTTCGTTCTGCTGCTCACCCTGCTGCCCGTTCTGCCCACCGTATTGACCATTGGCCAGCTCCTCGTCCATCTTAGGTTTCTTGGCATTGAGCAGTTCCCTCTGATCGCAGACCTCTATACGCTCCTCCAGTTGGTCGACCTTCAGCCACATTTGGGACGCCAGAAGCCAATTCGGCGGTGGATTGTCGTTGATTAGGGTCATCAGAGTTTCCAGACGTTTACGATCCCAGTGTTCGGCATTTTCGCTTCGATTGGTCATCAGGGACTTCAGATATTCAATCGGTTGCTCGCCGTTATTCGGGATGATCACACGGTCGGCTGAATCCAGAGTACCGTCGTCCATCGCCTGGCAGGCCTTCTCATTCAAATCGGGAACAAACGGTGGGCAAGCCGCCGGTTGTTTACATATCATGATGGAAGCGGCCAACGGTTCTGCCTGCGGATTGACCGCCGGCATCAGGTGCGTGGCCAAATGTTGGGACGGCGGTATCTGCAAGGCATTCTTGCGCTTCGACGGACCCATTGCCAGGACATTCGTTTGGGTGCCAACTGAACGCCGGGACGCGGTCTCGGTCGTCTGCACTACCGGTACCACGCTCCCCGGTGCGATCATCGAAATGCGTTTCTTTGGGGCTATGGCTGTGGCTAACTGAATATGCCGAAATTGTATAGATTTTTTTACTTTTTATAGAAAAGCGCTAGAGCTTGACGTTGTCGAAAAGTTCCGATTGCAATAATTCAGCTGTCACAGGAAAACGAATGGCCTACTAGCTCATCATATCTAAGGAACAGGGCTGCCACTTAAAAGCCATAACTTAATGTGTTTTTGTATCCTTCGATAGCCAATTTTTTGGTTTACGACAAGACCGATTTATTTTGGACACATATTTTTTATTAACTTTTAGTGTAGGGGAGTGTAGGGTATGAACGACTCGTTTTTTGAATGCCACTTTTTCAAAAATTAATATGTTTTAAAAGTTTAAAAGCAGAAAGTTGCCGACATCTATTGAGCATATTCCCGTAAAAGTTCGATGGTAAAATTCCAGCGGAGTTAAGTACTACAGCTCTTGGCGTAAGCCAATAATTTTTCACTTCTAATAGTTGTAGGGTAAAGTGACGAACTGATAAATACACACTAAAACTTTATCCAAATTATTGATTTTTTCTTTAACAAATGTTGAAATTTGACAATAATGCAATTCAAATGTAACTGTACTCTTAAAACAAAAGAAAACGCTATAGTCGATGGCCTCAACTATTAAATACCCGTTACTCAGCTTAAGGGAGTGCGAGATTGATGGAGATATGCTTAAAGCAAATCTGTTTTTTTCACTACAACACCTACCCTATAGCGCCACCTATCTTCTTCTTCTTTAGCGCCACAGGCGGCTGAACTTAAAATAATTAACGAAGCAACATTACATTATTATACCCGTCAATCGTAGAGTAAAAGGGTATACTAGATTCGTCGGAAAGTATGTAACAGGCAGAAGGAAGCGTTTCCGACCACATAAAGTATATATATTCTTGATCAGGATCACTAGCCGAGTCGATCTAGCCATTTCCGTCTGTCCGTATGAACGCTGAGATCTCGGAAACTATACAAGCTACAATGTTGGGATTAGGCATGCAGATTCCTAAAATTCCTGCGTAGCGCAAGTTTGTTTCAGCAGGGTGCCACGCCCACTCTAACGCCCACAAACCGCCCGAGACTGTGGCTCCTACTGTTTTGATGCTAGAATAAAATAATAAAATAAAAGAAACCGACCACAAATTAAAAAAAATCGTAAATGTGAACGCGGATATCTCGGAAACTATATAAGATAGAGAATTGAGATTTAGATTCCGAATATGCCCATAAGCCGCCTAAGTCTGTGGCTCCCACAATTTTCATGCTAGATAAAAAATCTTAACTGAAATGTTTTAGCCTCGTCAATACCTATCCATTGACCCAAAAAAAGATTGCCACGCCCACTCTAATGTCCATAACGCGTAAATCATAACCACATATTGAGATCGCGGGTAGGTGGTGCATTTCAATTTCGCTTTGCTGTTTGCTTATGGTTCCTTAAATTGAGTATTTTCTAATTTCCATCCTAGCACAGCTTTCTCTCTGAAAAAATATTTTTATTTTTTATTCCAACTGCATCTTAAAACATCGTTCACAACCAAATTTCCGACGTTCCAAACCGGGCGCCGACCTCAAATCTGGTATATATCAAAATGTATAAATAAATAAAGAAGACATTTCAAGGGAACCATAAAAAGGTCTCTTTACAGAACTGTCATCTCGACAAGCTCACAGTTTTTATTTAGACTTCTTTAAAAAAAAACCGACCACCAGCTTCCAGCAAGCCACTATCCCCATTCAAAACCCTACCATCAGCTTCCATCAACTTGCCATCAGCTTCCAGCAACGTACCAGCAGCTTCCAGCATTTGGGTTCTTAGCTTCCAGAAGACCTTCACCGTGTGAAAACGAATTCATAAATTGGCAACTGGAAACTATTCGTGATCCTTCGACCTAAGTTGCAAAGAACTGGTGATTTCTTCAGCAAAACAAGGTAAATTTCCCCCAGCCGCGCGAAAAATAAAACCTTTTTTTTTATTTATGTGCATGTGCATTTCAACATACGTTCATACATACAGAAAGTAAACAAAGTTTAACCTTGTGCCTCAATAGGGACAGTCCACATACACAAGTATACATTGAGTGCACGCACAAAATTGTGAAAGATAATAAGGACTTCTTAGCAGTATGCAGACTTCTGCGACTTAAGTTTTTGGGGTTGATTCAATTAAATGGGCATATTAAGAAAAACGCTAAGCCAATATATATATCTTAGAAGCCCACAAATGGGTTCGCAACCATTTTAATTATCAGTTATTTGACATTAAAGTCAAAGTCTGAATTTTGCTTGGGCTGCAGGCAGAGATATGGAGTGTATTTGTATCTTAAATTAACAAAAACAAGAAAGGAAGTTAACTTCGGCAAGTCGAAGTTTGTATACCCTTGCAGCTATAATTATTAAATTTAAAAATACAAAAATTGATATTTCCAATAGTATAAGATAACATGTCAAAAACACCGAAGCTATAATTTGTTTCATATTATTTTACCACCAATTTTCCGATCCTTCCTATGGCAGCTATATGATATAGTCGTCCGATTTTGATAAAATTAAATTCGAAGTTCAGAACTAATTAAAAAATGGTATTTCCAAGGGTAGGAAGTCTTATGTTAAAAAACACCGAAGCTATAATTTGTTTCATATTATTTTCCCACCAATTTTCCGATCGTTCCTATGGCAGCATATGATAAAGTCGTCCGATTTTGATAAAATTGAATTCGAAATTTAAAACTAATTAAAAAATGTTATTTCCAAGCATATGAGGTTATTCGTTAAAAAACAACAACATATGTTAAGGAGCTCTAAGACATAGTTGTCCGATCCGGCTGGTTCCGACTTATATACTACCTGCAAAAGAAATAAGACTCTTGGGAAAGTTTCAGCCCGATAGCTTTAAAACTAAGAGACTAGTTTGCGTAGAAACGGACGGACATGGCTAGATCGACACGTTTAGTCATGCTGAATATGTATACTTTATGGGGTCGGAAACGTATCCTTCACTGCGTTGCAAACTTCTGACTGAAATCAACATACCCTCTGCAAGGGTAAAAAGATGTTACATGACATCTACACACTAAACGAAAATCAAGAACGCATTAGTAATTAACTTATTATCTAACGGTCGATTAATTCACGCTTAATATTTAGTACTGGCTCGATTAGTAATCGACTAATGTACACATTTAAAAAAAATACAATATATTGAAGTGTGAAAATGTGATGTGGTTTTTATTTCGATTTGGTTATTTTTTATTATCAATATGTGTTTTTTTGTATTGTATTTTTTTTATACATTTTTTCTAGTTAATATTTAAAACGAATACCGCTCCCTTAAGATAACTTCTGCAACATTGATTCTCATTTTCCTCCTGAGGAGTTTCCGCCTCCTGGCATTCCCAGTTCGCCATTGGGAAGACTCCTCTGCTCGCTCAGGCGAGTCCTCATCTCTTGGGTTAAAGGAAAATTTGCTGGGGTGGTCATTCTGTTCGTGTACTCCGATACTTTTTGCAACTCCGTTGCCATATTCGTACAAAAAATTCCCTTGACGTTTATATTATATTATATATGTGTATTTGCATATTGCAGAATACCATCTGACGTATTGAAAACTCAACTTCTTTGCTGCTTTTTCGTGCACCCAAATAAATCCTTGGCTTACTTTATCCCAGAATAATTCTTGACATCTTGTCATCAAGTCACTGTGCTAGATCTGCTGTAGCAATGCCGACGAAACATCGCATGTTTGAATACGCACTTGCGTTCGTGACCATGCGTATTTCAAACATCACATAGTCAGGTTCAAATCCCAAAGCTTAGTGGTAACCACTTCTTAGCCACTGCCGCTGGTCTTTCAGTCATTTCCCTGAGCATTTGCAGTACGGATCGGACTACTCCTTCAGCTACATTCACTTGTGGAGCATAGAATCCTGTTTTTTTGTGTCGGATTTTGGCTGAGCAATTTTGCGAACACCTGAGACACGAACTGCTTACAGTTATCAGAGTGTTTAAGCCTTAGCACTCTAAACTGATGAAAAATGTTATTTTCCAGAAAGCTTTCGACTTCTCCCGCGGTGGCCTTCCAGATCGGCTGTACCCATACGAACTTGGTAAAATGGTCGAAGTCTTTTGAAGGATATGCCCTTTCCATTTTGTACTCTCAACAGCGTCATCGAACCAGACCTGGAACTGAACGAGTTCTTCCATTTGGATGACTAAACAATATCGGTACGACTTGAAAGGATCACGCCTTGGAGCCAACCTACTGTTAAACCAGGTGATGACAGACAAGTGTATTTAGGACCTCTGATCAGCGAGGAGGGACTCAGCATTTTTACCCGATCGGTTTCGGCAGCTATGTCGGCATCCACTGCCGCTGGGGGGTCTAAAGCTTCGCTGCCGGCAGTGCCCATAAGTACTGAAAGCTCTGGAAAAGTCCCTGGTTCTGCTAGTCAGTCTAAGGGGTAAACACTACTTTTTGTGCCTACAGGAGAAGTAAGCTCTATAGGAGTCCCTGGTCCCGATAGTCAGACAAACGATGTTTAGATTGCTGGTGGAGGAAGAAAGAGACTCTCTGTTGTTCTATATATGAAACAATTATTTGTGTCTTGGTTAACCCGCGAAACCACATCTGCAAATGTTTTGAAATTTATACACCAAAAATTACCATCGCTAAACATTATAGTGGAAGAGTTTAAATATTCTTATGCTAGTAATATAACTTCATTTAAAGGATCTGCTCCTCCAGAAATATTTAATATACTAAATTCTAAAAGTCTTCCCAACTGATTGCCGTTACCAATAGTCAAACATCGGAGAGAATATACTTTATTAAAACCAACGACATTTAATTGGTTTGTGTTAAATTTTTGTTTGCAATCTTCACCTATTTTTGTAACCTGTTCTTATATTCCACCTGGATCCGACTTAATAATTTGTGAGCACCATTTGACTGCAATAAAAAATGTTCTATCTCATCTTTCCGACAAGTACATCTTGATTGTTTTGGGCGATTTTAATCTCCCTGAAATTTTTTGGTCCCCTTCCATTGACTCACTTTGACCATGACGTCCATGACTTTGTTGATGGTCTGTTAGAATTATCAGTAGAGCAAGTAAGCTTAAAACGTAATTAACTAAATAGACAATTAAATCTTGTTATACCCGTTACTCGTAGAGTAAAAGGGTATACTAGATTCGTCGGAAAGTATGTAACAGGCAGAAGGAAGCATTTGCGACCCCATAAAGTATAGATATTCTTGATCAGGGTCACTAGCCGAGTCGATCTAGTCATGTCCGTCTGTTCGTTTGTCTCTCCGTCCGGATGAACGCTGAGATCTCGGAAACTATAAGAGCTAGGCTATTGAGATTTGGCATGCAGATTCCTGAGCTTATTACGCAGCGCAACGCTTCTTTCAGCAGCGTGCCACGCCCACAAACCGCCCAAAACTGTGGCTCATACAGTTTTGGTGCTACAATAAAAATTTTAACTGAAATGTATTGTTCTCACCAATACCTATCGATTGACCCATAAAGTTTGCCACGCCCACTCTAACGCCCATAACGCTTAAGTCTGTCTACCGCCCACATAACCATATATTGAGATCAGGGGTAGGTGGCGCATTTCAGTCTCGCTTTGCTGCTTGCATATCCCCATTTCTCTTTTGTCCCTTTAGCTGAGTAACGGGTATCTGATAGTCGAGGTACTCGACTATAGTGTTCTTCCTTGTTTAAATTTTAATACGTTATTAACTATATATAACGATGTATAATATACAACTTTTCCTCTTTATGTACTTTCCTAGGATGAATCAGGATGGCCTTTCTCCGCCCATCGACCACGATGGGGATACATTGAGCAACAGCAGTGACAGCATGCATAACTCCGACGTGTCGTCGGTTCTGGACATTACCACGTCACCGCGATATAGCCCCACGGGGTGTGGCATAGCATTGCGTAGGAATGAAGACGAGGAACCCAGAGGAAGAATCTCGACAGCGAGCAACGAGCCCACAAGTCCCGATAGCCCGGGGATGAGGTCCCGAAATTACGATTCGGATTCAACCCAACCTTTCGTGCACCCGGGCCAGATATCACCGATAGGAGACCACAGCGAGGAAGAGTACAACGAGGAAACCGCACTGAACTTAGGGCGACTGCCAAGGCTGAGGGTCGAAGACGACATCGCACCTGTAACCGACTCGGCTCACTGGTGGGTAACCTCCTGGCTGCGCACCCAAAACCACCACTCCTTCGCACCAGGACTCTTGGAGAGTTGCGTTGAGGAGTTTCAAAGCACCGAATGGACCGACTCGACATCGTCTGACGGCGATGGTCGCTTTGGCATGGGAGGATATCGACCACCCCTAGCCGACGCTGTCAGGGCAGCGAGCGCTGCTTGGGACATCTTCGAGAGCAGCGGCGATAGAAACGCTCCCAACGATGCCATTCCCGACCGGAGCGACGAAACGCTCTCCTCGATTGGTGATACGGATCATTACGACCCGGTTCGCAGTCCAACTCCGCGAACACCCTGGTCACCAGGACACTTGGATTGGTCTGTTGAGATGGATCAAGATACCGGAAGGGCCGACTCGGCCGACGATTCCTCGTTAGAAGGCGATGGTCTCAGGGAGACCCAGTCCACTGGGTCGTTGCCCCCCTAGCATGGCGAGTGCGACCGCCGACTACCCCCGACTCTAGTCCAGTTCGTTCTTCAGCATGAACGCACACGGGTCCGTTTCTTTCTGCACGCGGGGGGTCACCGGTTCCGGATCACCATCTCGGGACAGCGAGCCGTCACAATTCCCATGTGCAACCAAAAAGAATAGGGGGGCGGGAGTAAGCACTAAACTAAACCCCACATTTATCTATCACATCGGCCACAGAGACCCTCCCAAATATTAAATATATTCTTTGGTCCAGGAGGCCACTTTACGTTTCTGACTATGATTTAGTTTAAATATAAGATTTGAATAAATTTTAAACTCAGGGTTTAAAGGAAATGTTTCATATTATTTTCTCACCAATTTTCCGATCGTTTCTATGGCAGCTATATGATATAGTCGTCCGATTTTGATAAAATTAAATTCGAAATTCAGAAATACCCTGAAATTATAATACCCTCAGCAAGGGTATAACAAGAAAGGAAGTTTACTTCGGCAAGCCGAAGTTCGTATACCCTTGCAGGTCTTATTATTAAATCCAATTCGAAGTTCTTAAAAATAGAAAAAATGATATTCCCATTATTATAAGATAAATATGTCAAAAAACACCGAAGCTATAATTTGATTCATATTATTTTCCCACCAATTTTCCGATTCTTCCTATGGCAGCTGTATGATATAGTCGTCCGATTTTGACAAAATTAAATACGAAATTCAGAACTAATTAAAAAATGTAGTTTCCAAGCGTAGGAGGATATATGTTAAACACCACAGATATAATTTTTTTACATTTTTTTCCCGATTATTCCTAAACGAGCTATAAGATATAGTTGTCCTTATACTTATATACTACTACTGCAAAGGAAAGAAGACTTTTGGAAAAGTTTCAGGCCGATAGCTTTAAAACTGAGAGACCAGTTTGCGCAGACGGGCGAACAGATGGGCAGACGGACGTGGCTAGATCGACTTGTCTAGTCATGCTGATCAAGAATATGTATACTTTATGGGGTCTGAAACGTTTCTTCACTGCGTTACAAACTTCTGACTGAAATCATATTACCCTCTGCGAGGGTATAATAAGTAAGAAAAGTCCTTGAAACCCCCGATCAGCTTTTTACACCCGTTACTTGTATAGTAAAAACCCACTCTAACGCACATAACGCTTAAATCTGTATACCGCCGGTAGGTGGCGCATTTTAATCTCGCTTTGCTACTTGCATATCTCTATTTAGCTGAGTAACGGGTATCTGATAGTCGAGGTACTCGACTATAGCGTTCTTCCTTGTTTTATACTTTATATGGTAAAAAGGAAGAGTTTCTGAACTTCCTTCTGCATGTTACATACTTTCCGACGAATCTAGTATACCCTTTTACTCTACGAGTAACGGGTATAAATATTCTTTTTTTTAAGCGTGGAATCCCAAAGCCACACCTCCCGCCTAATCAACCGAGGGGCGCTGCCTTGTGTCGTGCGGCATGAATCCGAGAGATGATAGACGCGTAGAAAAATAAAGATAAAGTTCGAGGAAAAAAAGTAGGATCTAAATCTGTGTTAAAACATTTAATATTAATCGTCTTAGGAGAGGCAGATAGTCAAATTTTGTGATAATAGGATAAAGTCAATTGTAATCAGAACATAATACTCTGAAAGATCTACAATGATTTAAAATTAGGGGAATGAAATTTCTTGTTAATCTGCATGGAACAGAAAAGGTTATAAATAAAGACTGTTCCAAGCATCGTTCTGCGGTTGACTAGGGAGGGTTAGGTTATTAGGAGTAATCTATTAGAATTAGAAGGTAAAATAAGGTTTGCATACCAGGCGCCTACCTAAAGCAAATAGTAAAAAGTTCTTCTGTACAGATTTGATACGATCAACATGAATTCCGTATTGCAGACTCCTGACGGGTGATCCATACTCAAGTATCGGGCGGACAAGCGAAATAAATAAGGTCTTAGTTACATAAGGATCTTAACTCCTTTGACCACCTTTTAATAACGCCAAGAGCACCCCTAGCTTAACTCACCATGGACGAGATGTGATCAGCAAACCTTAGTCTTGGGTCCAACAAAACACCATGATACATACCGAGAGTTATTCTATCCAATGAGCCCTCACTCAGCGTCTATATTGCATATTGAGGACTCACACGACAAAAAGTCACTACACTTAGAGCCGTTTATATCCAGTAAATTGTTTGAAAATTATTTAAATTGGATTGTAAATTGGACTGGCAAGAAGTATCCTTGTATTGCAGGCATAATTTAACATCATCTGCAGAGGTAACGTGGAGTAGACGAGAGAAATAATTTTTAAAAAGTACTCTTCTATTCTGGAATTCATATAATCCATATATATCCATTTTGAAAGATCAACAGTTTTCTAACCAGAAGAACAGAACTTAGAGGGTCAATTTCTTTACTAAAGTCAGTGAAATTGACGTCTGCTTGAAGATGTTTTTTAAATCCCTTTATCACAAATGATGTAAGTTCCAAAAGGTTAGTGATTGTTGATCTACGTGTCATAAGCCCGTGTTGAAACGGAGATATATCTACCTATAGAGTAATACAATTTTCAAAGAGCTTTGGGGTCGCTGATAATTTAGAGATACCTCTATAATTATTTGCTTCCACTTCGCTACGCGTCCTATGGAGAGGATTTGCTCACGATTCCTTTCACATATGGGGAAATTGTGAAGATTGTTAAGATAGGGTTAACAATTTAAAAAGGGGCTTGCATAAGGCCTCCGCGCAATATCTAAGCACGCAGCCAGGAACTCCATTGGGACCAGGTGAATAAACGTGCTTAACACGTTGAAGACCAACAAGTAGAGAGCTTTCGTTTAAGGTGGGTCAGAATATTAAATAAGACTTGGATACAGTGTAAGAATAAGGCTGTGAAGAATGAGGTAAGGTAGAATATGTCGTTTGAAAAAGCTTGGAAAACAGAACGGCTATTGCCTGATCGGTCGGAAATGGACCTTACAACGATTTAAATAGTTTTTGTAACACAGAAAGTTAAGCACGGTAAAACTATCCCAAACCCTTAAGTATCTAGAATAAATAGATTGAGGACCGGTATTTTTATACCCGTTACTCGTAGAGTAAAAGGGTATACTAGATTCGTCGGAAAGTATGTAACAGGCAGAAGGAAGCGTTTCCGACCCCATAAAGTATATATATTCTTGATCAGGATCACTAGCCGAGTCGATCTAGCCATGTCCGTCTGTCCGTCTGTCCGTCTGTCCGTCTGTCCGGATGAACGCTGAGATCTCGGAAACTGTGGGAGCTAGGCTATTGAGATTTGGCGTGCAGATTCCTGAGCTTCCTACGCAGCGCAAGTTTGTTTCAGTAGACTGCCACGCCCACTCTAACGCCCACAAACCGCCCAAAACTGTGGCTCCTACAGTTTTGATGCTAGATAGAAAATTTTAACTGAAATGTAATGCTCTCATCAATACCTATCGATTGACCCAAAAAAAAGTTTGCCACGCCCACTTTAACGCCCACAAACCGCAAAACCCTGTGACGCCCACAATTTTCATGCTAGATCAAAACTTTTAATTGAAATGTATTGGTCTCGTCAATACCTATCGATTGATTCAAAAAAAAATTTGCCACGCCCACTCTAACGCCCATAACGTTTAAATCTGTATACCGCCGGTAGGTGGCGCATTTTAATCTCGCTTTGCTGCTTGCATATCTCCATTTAGCTGAGTAACGGGTATCTGATAGTCGAGGTACTCGACTATAGCGTTCTCCCTTGTTTTATTTCCTATTGTTTACATCAAAAGGGCGTTTAATTTCAGGAGGCAGTGTCGAGCGGCGGTTTTATCCAGATGTCTACATCTCGCGCGCTTGCACTGCCGTCCGCTCTCCCTCTCCATCTCTCCCATATGTCACCGCTCCGCTCTGGAGCGCTTAAGTTAAGACAGGCTTAAGCAGTTCTTACTTCCAAGTGTACCAATAAACACCTTTGCACGTCGCGTAAAAACCCCAAAGTACCATCGTGTTTTTTGCGTACCCTTCGTTCTTGGGACTTCACCTATTTCAGTGACCAAGCCGCCCGCCCCAACATTTTGGTTCAGTCGAAGCCGGATTTCAAAATCTTTGGAAAGAATGTTACAATATCCACAAATTTACTCAAGCAAATCGTTTGCAATTTAGTTGTGCAGGTGACAAACAAGCATAAGAGAAGTCTTTACAATTCCCGCAACGTTATTCCGCTATTCGCACCCCACACATGTACAAATTAATATTGTCACTGGTAATTTATTTAAAAAAATATATTGTTTACTTATTCGAACTTGGTGTTAAACCTTTTAATTTTATTTCACTAATACAAGACACTTTATTTAAAACATTCGGATTCCGAACTTCCGATCTCTTTCTCGATCCAAAATGGACTGCCAGCTTAATTCTAAAACCTTATCCAACGAACCTCGGCCAGAAGCTTTTCTTTGAGCTTCAAGAACTTTTCCTTGCTTTAGAATAAAAGCTTGGGATGAAATCATGGCATCCTATTGAGAAATTAAAATATGCTGACCGATTCAATTTGTTTGGGTTTGAATCGCAATAGTTTGAACTTGCAACGCAATTGATTGGGTTTCGAGCGGAAGTCCTTTAAGTTTGGTTTGTTTATCTTGGCTGGGATACCAAGAGCGGGCCCCAAAGCCAAAGACAAGGGCAAAGACAAAGACAAAGGCAAATGCGAAGGCAGAGGCAAAGATCGCTTAGATTGAATTTTGAAAATTGTTTATAAATTCCATAAGTGGCCCGGTTTCACGGGTTGGATAACTGGTTGGATAATCTTGCAAATGTTTGGTTAAAAGGATTATTATTTCTATTTTGGAGTTGGATGCTGGCGTCCACTTCCACTGGTTCACCCCTGTTTTGGTAAGTATTGTTCGGTTGTGTCCAAACATTGTTGTTTGGGCTAGAATTGAACCGAGTATTGCTGATAGTTATTATTGTTTGGAAGTTATTAGCATTAAGATAGCTGTTAGCATTTTCATAGGTATTAAAAAGTTTATAGCTATGTGATTTCCCTGATTGTAGTTGTCCGATTTATAATATGAGTCTTATAAAACGATAAGCACACTGTGCCCTCAATTGGTTGCTTTCCATTTCTTGCACTGTGGCTAATGCGTTTCGCAAGTCAGGAGGATTAACGGAAAACAGAGTGGCGGAAATTGGGCCGTTTAGGCCAGTTATAAACACTCTCAAGGCGTTTTGCCTGTGTCTGAGGTTTGTTTCTGTAGTTATGAGATTTTCTTTCATATAAGTCATTATGGTTTTATTTATTATTAGGGTAAGCCAAATTATAAAAGTTAATAACTGAGAACTTATTTTGTGTAGAGACGCTTAGTTCTTGTTCAATTATGTGAATAGGTCCCTTGTCGCTAAAGACAAAGTCGAGCCTGGCTAAAATTGCGCCAAAGCTTAAAACCGTTCCGTGATTAGTAAAAGCATCATTGTATAACTTCTTGTACAAATTTTCCGACCGTTCTCAGCGCTGTCGCCTCTCTGCGTCACCGTTAATTGCACTGCGATACATATCTGGGAAGCAATGGTAAGCAATCTTGCCACACACAAGCAAACATTTTAAACTAACCCTCTGGGAACGACTGCCGCCGCAATTGGCGATGGAATCTCCATAAGACATAGGTATCTCTATATGTACTGGGCCTAGCATTTTTTGGGTGGGTCAACTCCTTAATCAATTAAAGTGGTTTGTTAGAGATAAACCTAACCTAACCGAACCTAAGGATAGTAAGAAAAGTTTGGTTGAACAAATCAGCTATAAATAAAGAGTCATCACATTGAAAGTGGTGTAGTTGGAAAGCCTGTTCTTTTAACTTTTTTCTACACTATTTATAAGTCAATTGCAAAGCCTTCTAGAACTTTTGCCAAATGTGAAAATACTTTTTAAACTATCCTTGCTCCAGTAATGGTGCCAAAATAGTTATTAATTTACTTCCTCTGTAAATGGTACATGGTTAAGAAAAATTTTTTTTCAATTTAATTGGTTTCTTTGGACACCATTCCTTCCATCTCAAATGGAATAGATTTTCGCGTTTTTCTTCAAAACCTTCCTTCATGACATAAAATTGCGGTTAAGCTTTTTGACGCGGAGGACCACATTTATGTTAATGTAATTTTTTTTTCTTTGTTGATCTACAGAATATTATTATCCCCTGAAAATTCGATGATGTCAATATTTTTTTTTGGGCGTCTCGGCCCCGTTTTTGACCGTTAGACTTAGTATTACGGCATTTTGGGTCATCGAGCACTGGCAGCATCACTGACACCATGAAAACTATATATATAGATCAACAAAATCCGTATTATTAGATATTATTTTTAACTTCTTGCCTCACAGGTAGTGCAAAGTACCACTAATAATAGTATATAAAAGTTTATCCTGACTTCTCTGATTTTCTATCACCACTGTACCAGTGTTGATTCTAACATCGGATTTTTAGGTCAATAGGTTGTGCTACCTTAGACAGAAACACTTAGTCCAGATTTCCTCGTAACTGCAATCGCATACTTTTTAGCTTGCCCAGCACTAATAGCAAGGAAACTGACGTTATGCATAACAACTTGCACCAAATTCTTACGTTCCCCAACATTGAAAATTTAAAATAACGTTTAACGTCAGTTGCTCCCGAATACTGAACTTGGGTATATACGTTTAAAAATCTGTTAAAAATCGATTTACCAACGGATTGTCGTGATCAATGGCGCATATTCTCCGTTACGGTTCAGCCTTCAAGAAGTTCCATTCATAAGTTTAGAAGCTACCCTTCGTCAAAGTTGAAAACGTTGGAAAAAATTCAAAAACGCTGGCATAAATGGCTTCTTTAAAAATACACGCCTAAAAACTGAAATTAGTTTTATGTTGTTTTCTTGAAGGCTGAACCTTAACGGAGAACATGCGCAGTTGATCACTACAATCCGTTGGTAAATCGATTTTTTACACATTTTTAAACGTTAATACCCAAGTTCGGTATTCGGGAGCAGCGGCCGTTAAACATTATTTTAAATTTTCAGTGTTGGGGAACGTAAGAATTTGGTGCAAGTTGGGGGGCTTAACTTTTCCGATTTCCCCCTTTGAATTTTATCTTAGTTTTCCGGCATTTTACGCCAAATTCACGGCTCTACGAAGAAAATATCCGCCGCGGTTCCGCGACGGACCAAACGTCTTGCAGCGCGATCGAACAACTACCTTTGGCTCTCGCTCAAACGAAGAACGAACCCCAAGCAAAAGTTTTTGATTTGTAACTTAGCAAACGAAAATGGTTATGTGTGTCGGGTCTTCTTCCATCGCCCCAAAGGCAATGCTGTTGGCGGGGCCCTGAACTGGGCCTCTTTTCCGCTTCTCGACCTAGTTTTTCGAGCAGCTTCTCCGGCTCCAAATATAATAGGGGATGACCTCCACAGATCTCTCTCGAATTCACGGCGGCCGCGCAGGAACCTTTTGAGGACGGCTGGTAGCCTAATCCGTAGTTAATCTCCTAAATATATCTCCTTTTTTCCGGTGGCCCAGCAAGATGAACAGGCCGACCTTAGTCACTCGCGCTAAGCTTTGCGGATTAAACACTTGTAGAGAAATTTTCACTTCTGCTCGCCTAGGCTGCCAAAACGGAAAAGACCGACTCTGATGCCAAAATTCAGGCGGTAACCCAAACCCCGGAGTATGAGGTGAAAAACTAGACCCGAGAAAGCCTGACATTTGCCCCTGTTGCTCTCACTTATTCCGAAACCTGCTACAGAACATTTCTTCGCACGAATGCTAGATGGCGCCACCCCTGTGTCTCTATGAGCCACTTCTGCTTAAGCAAGCGCTACACTATAAATAATATATATTCCTGATCAGGATTACTAGTTAAGTTGATCTTTCCATTTCCGTCTGTCGGTCCGTCCGTACGCTGAGATCTCGGAAACTATAAGGGCTAGAACGTTGGGTCTTGGCACGTATGTATATTCTTGGGCTTCTTGAGCAGCGCAAGTTCATTTTGCTCCAACGATAACCTAGTATACCCTTTTACTCCACGAGTAACGGGCTTCACTTTTCAAAATCTTGTAAAACACCTCTTAAGGAAGTAAAAAACTAGAGACATTCGCACTTTCAACATACAAAAGTAATAATCTCAACTTTCGTGACGAAAATGTACTATACGATCTACTAAATAAATTCACTTTCTAAATTTTTCTCATTTGGCACGCCTGTGCCACAGGCATATTCCTGTGTAGGTAATAAGCTGTACGATTTTGAAAAAGAGTGCCTATCGATTGACCTAGAAAAACTTTGGTACACCCACAAACGCTATTAACGCTTAAGTCCGACTGTTCCCCCCTGTCTTAAAGATTTTGTAAGGTGAAAATGGGATTTAGTTTTGTTTGCCCATTTACCTAAAAATTGCTCAAGTCATCACCGCTAGGTGGCTCCCTGAAATCTCGAAAAAAGTCGCTTTGCTGCTTGCATTCTCCATCTCCCTTGCGCTTCCTTTAAGACAATACAAGAGAGTCCGTAAATAAGCTCATTTTACATTTAATGGATGTGTTATATAACAATTATGAACAATTATGCATAGAACATATGGCTC
This sequence comes from Drosophila suzukii, assembly GCF_043229965.1. NCBI lineage: Eukaryota > Metazoa > Arthropoda > Insecta > Diptera > Drosophilidae > Drosophila > Drosophila suzukii. Next base: position 32,304,265 of record NC_092084.1, read on the forward strand.
GATTTCCTAAGTCTTTGGTGAAGGCTGATGAACCTCTTCGTTCTGCTGCTCACCCTGCTGCCCGTTCTGCCCACCGTATTGACCATTGGCCAGCTCCTCGTCCATCTTAGGTTTCTTGGCATTGAGCAGTTCCCTCTGATCGCAGACCTCTATACGCTCCTCCAGTTGGTCGACCTTCAGCCACATTTGGGACGCCAGAAGCCAATTCGGCGGTGGATTGTCGTTGATTAGGGTCATCAGAGTTTCCAGACGTTTACGATCCCAGTGTTCGGCATTTTCGCTTCGATTGGTCATCAGGGACTTCAGATATTCAATCGGTTGCTCGCCGTTATTCGGGATGATCACACGGTCGGCTGAATCCAGAGTACCGTCGTCCACCGCCTGGCAGGCCTTCTCATTCAAATCGGGAACAAACGGTGGGCAAGCCGCCGGTTGTTTACATATCATGATGGAAGCGGCCAACGGTTCTGCCTGCGGATTGACCGCCGGCATCAGGTGCGTGGCCAAATGTTGGGACGGCGGTATCTGTAAGGCATTCATCTTCTTGAGCTTCGACGGACCCATTGCCAGGACATTCGTTTGGGTGCCAACTGAACGCCGGGACGCGGTCTCGGTCGTCTGCACTACCGGTACCACGCTCCCCGGTGCGATCATCGAAATGCGTTTCTTTGGGGCTATGGCTGTGGCTAACTGAATATGCCGAAATTGTATAGATTTTTTTACTTTTTATAGAAAGGCGCTAGAGCTTGACGTTGTCGAAAAGTTCCGATTGCAATAATTCAGCTGTCACAGGAAAACGAATGGCCTACTAGCTCATCATATCTAAGGAACAGGGCTGCCACCTAAATGCCATAACTTAATGTGTTTTTGTATCCTTCGATAGCCAATTTTTTGGTTTACGAAAAGACCGATTTATTTTGGACATATATTTTTTATTAACTTTTAGTGTAGGGGAGTGTAGGGTATGAACGACTCGTTTTTTGAATGCCACTTTTCCAAAAATTAATATATTTTAAAAGTTTAAAAGCAGAAAGTTGCCGACATCTATTGAGCATATTCCTGTAAAAGTTCGATGGTAAAATTCCAGCGGAGTTAAGTACTACAGCTCTTGGCGTAAGCCAAAAATTTTTCACTTCTAATAGTTGTAGGGTAAAGTGACGAACTGATAAATACACACTAAAACTTTATCCAAATTATTGATTTTTTCTTTAAGAAATGTTGAAATTTGACAATAATGCAATTCAAATGTAACTGTACTCTTAAAACAAAAGAAAACGCTATAGTCGATGGCCTCAACTATTAAATACCCGTTACTCAGCTTAAGGGAGTGCGAGAGGGATGGAGATATGCTTAAAGCAAATCTGCTTTTTTCACTAAAACACCTACCGGATAGCGCCACCTATCTTCTTCTTCTTTAGCGCCACAGGCGGCTGAACTTAAAATAATTAACGAAGCAACATAACATTATTAAACCCGTCAATCGTAGAGTAAAAGGGTATACTAGATTCGTCGGAAAGTATGTAACAGGCAGAAGGAAGCGTTTCCGACCACATAAAGTATATATATTCTTGATCAGGATCACTAGCCGAGTCGATCTAGCCATTTCCGTCTGTCCGTATGAACGCTGAGATCTCGGAAACTATACAAGCTACAATGTTGGGATTAGGCATGCAGATTCCTAAAATTCCTGCGTAGCGCAAGTTTGTTTCAGCAGGGTGCCACGCCCACTCTAACGCCCACAAACCGCCCGAGACTGTGGCTCCTACTGTTTTGATGCTAGAATAAAATAATAAAATAAAAGAAACCGACCACAAATTAAAAAAAATCGTAAATGTGAACGCGGATATCTCGGAAACTATATAAGATAGAGAATTGAGATTTAGATTCCGAATATGCCCCTAAGCCGCCTAAGTCTGTGGCTCCCACAATTTTCATGCTAGATAAAAAATCTTAACTGAAATGTTTTAGCCTCGTCAATACCTATCCATTGACCCAAAAAAAGATTGCCACGCCCACTCTAACGTCCATAGCGCGTAAATCATAACCACATATTGAGATCGCGGGTAGGTGGTGCATTTCAATTTCGCTGTGCTGTTTGCTTATGGTTTCTTAAATTGAGTATCGGGTATCTGATAGTCGAGGTACTCGACTATAGCGTTCTTCCTTGTTCAGTTTCGGCACATTCAGCGTGGTACATTTGCGTAACAAACTTGCGCTGCGTGCAAGGCTTCGGAATAAAAGTGTTAATTGGAGTGTACTGCACTCGTCAGTTCCCAAATTAATCAATTGACCAAGCCCACTCTAACACCCACAATACGCCCACAAGCCTCAAAAAATCGTCAGTACGAACGGTAAGATCATGAAAACTATAAACGCGAGATTTTTGCGCATCGGAAGAGTACTTCAGCAGGGTGCCACGCCCACTGGAAAGTCCCCAAGCCGCGCAGAACTGTGGGGCCCACAATTTTAAAAGATATTTTATTTTTGATAAGCAAAAATAAGTTTCACTTCCTGCAGGCCGATAATTGCTAAAGTCGGACCACTAAATAATAATAAAAGATTTTACGCCCGTATCTAGCAAAAACATTGTCAATATCGTGACAACCGAAGATATAAATGAAAAATGTTAAATTTAAAATTGTAGAAAAGATAAAAAGCAAAAAGAAAATTTATTTTCAATCTAGTTCGCGTGGGCGCAGTAGACAGAACATTGACTTTCCACCGCTTTTCCTCGCAATTTCCTCTTGTTGATTAAATAACCAGCCAGTGCCAAGTGCAGTTGTCAACCGAAATTAGCCAAAAAATGTTTGCACTTTCTCGCCACGCACTGCGGCGCACTCGAAATTTCGCAATTAATCGCTTTTTTGCAGCCTCTGCTCGAAATTAATTCATTGTCTTCAATTGCCCGCGACACACTTGGCTGATTTTTCTATTGTTGCACTCGGAAAACCCCAAAATAAAAGATTCACGTCAAGACAACGACAATCCGGCAAATAAGTATTCCGGGCTAACGACTATGGACAACAAGAGCGAGAAGGTTACGGGAGGAGGAGCTGCGCAAGCGCCTGACCCCGATGCAGTATCAGGTTACCCAGGAGGCGGGCACCCAGCGTCCCTTCACAGGTTGCTACAACAAGCACTACGAAAAGGGCGTGTACCAGTGCATCGTGTGCCACCAGGATCTGTTTAGCTCGGACACCAAATACGACTCGGGATGCGGATGGCCGGCCTTCAACGACGTCCTCGACAAGGGCAAGGTCACCCTGCACCGCGACGCCAGCATACCAGAACGCATACGCACCGAGGTCCGCTGCGCCCGCTGCAACGCCCACATGGGTCACGTCTTCGAGGATGGTCCGAAACCGACCCGCAAGCGCTACTGCATCAACTCCGCCTCCATTGAGTTCGTGAACGCGGATCCCGCCACCTCCAGCCCGCCCAAGGCCACGCCCACCGCGGCACCCATTGCCCAGCAGTGAGAAGAGTATGGGTAAAACCCACGGCCCTCCGTTCTCAAGGTCAATCATCAACCATCCATCGGAAAAGCGGTATAGCCCAGCCTCAATGTCTCGTTGCTGTTAAGAATTTTTCTACGTGTACTTTCTAACTTTCCGCAAGTGTGGCCAATTTTAGCTCGTAGTCAGTCAATTGCCTCTAAATTTGTTTGTTAATTCATACAAAACCGAAATCCGAATACTCTGTAACACATTCAACACATTACTAATTTTAAACTGAGCGCGCTAAATAAACGTGTGTTTTAAAAAAAAAAAAAAAAAAAAAAAAGTTACTAAGCTGAGTAACGGGTATATGATAGTGAGGAACTCGACTATATCATTCTTCCTTGTTTTAATTTTTCCTTATGGATCATTCCCGGGTCAACATCAAGGACTTCTTCGAAGCACATTGGAGACAGTTTATTTCCCTGGAGATTGTTTGATAAACCTTTCAAATCCTTATCTGACTTATCTAAGATTTTCTCTTGAACCTGCTAAACTTCCCAGTTTTAAATACACGTGGCTAATGGGACACCTTTTAAAGTTAGTTTTAATTAAACTGTTGTTGAATATTTAATCAGAGGACATATGTAACAGGTATATTATAATCCTTAAGTATTTTCTAATTTCCATCCTAGCACAGCTTTCTCTCTGAAAAAATATTTTTATTTTTTATTCCAACTGCATCTTAAAACATCGTTCACAACCAAATTTCCGACGTTCCAAACCGGGCGCCGACCGCAAATCTAGTATATATCAAAATGTATAAATAAATAAAGAAGACATTTCAAGGGAACCAAAAAAAGGTCTCTTTACAGAACTGTCATCTCGACAAGCTCACAGTTTTTATTTAGACTTCTTAAAAAAAAAACCGACCACCAGCTTCCAGCAAGCCACTATCCCCATTCAAAACCCTACCATCAGCTTCCATCAACTTGCCATCAGCTTCCAGCAACGTACCAGCAGCTTCCAGCATTTGGGTTCTTAGCTTCCAGAAGACCTGCACCGTGTGAAAGCGAATTCATAAATTGGCAACTGGAAACTATTCGTGATCCTTCGATCTAAGTTGCAAAGAACTGGTGATTTCTTCAGCAAAACAAGGTAAATTTCCCCCAGCCGCGCGAAAAATAAAACCTTTTTTTTATTTATGTGCATGTGCATTTCAACATACGTTCATACATACAGAAAGTAAACAAAGTTTAACCTTGTGCCTCAATAGGGACAGTCCACATACACAAGTATACATTGAGAGCACGCACAAAATTGTGAAAGATAATAAGGACTTCTTAGCAGTATGCAGATTTCTGCGACTTACGTTTTTGGGGTTCATTCAATTAAATGGGCATGTTAAGAAAAACGCTAAGCCAATATATATCTTACAAGCCCACAAACGTGTTCGCATCCATATTTAACATCAGAGTTATTTGACATTAAAGTCAAAGTCTGAATTTAGCATGGGCTGCAGGCAGAGATATGGAGTGTATTTACTTATCATATTAACAAAAAAGACGTTGCATCACATCTACACACTAAACGAAAATCAAGAACGCATTTGTCGAGTGCCTCCACAATCATACAACCGCTACTCAGCAAATCAAATCAACCTAGTAACTAACGGTTGAGTATTTCAAGCCTAAAGTTTAATACTGGCTCGATTTGTAATCAATGTGCACATTAAAAGAAAAAAAGCAATATATTGAAGAATGAAAATGCGATGCGGTTTTTATTTTGATTTGGTTATCTTATATTATCTATTTATACTACCCGTTACTCGTAGAGTAAAAGGGTACACTAGATTCGTCAGAAAGTATGTAACATGAAGAAGCAAGCGTTTCCAACCCCATAGAATATATAGTACATTAAGTATATTGATCACGATCACTAGCCAAGTCGATCTAGCCATGTCCGTCTGTCCAATTGTCTGATTGACCGTCTGTCCGTATGAACCCAGAGATCTCGGAAACTATAAGAGCTAGAGTGTTGGGAATTGGCATGTAACTTGGCAGGGTGCCAAGACCACTCTTACGCCCACAACTCTAACACTAAAACCCGTCCAGCACACACATTTTTTTATGTTTTGTAAAAATTTTCAAAAGCGTTTGCCTTTTTATAAATTCTTTTCTACACGTCAAAAAATTTTGGAAATCGGACCTTCATTAAAAAGTTATAACCAAATAATAATCAATATTGTGCAATTCAATCGAGATTGCACACCACATGTAGCAAATAAGCTGTTTTCACTAATACGCCAGGGGCTAGGGGCGCTATAGGCCAGTTGGCGCTGTAAGTCAAGTGGCGTTATAGAAGAAGAAGATAGGTGGCGCTATTGACCAGGTGTGTTACTGAAAAAACCATATCTCCATCCCTCTCGCATTCCCTTAAGCTTAGTAACGGGTAACAGTCGAGGCCATCGACTTGTTTTTATACTTGTTACTCGTAGAGTAAAAGGTATAATAGGTATAATAGGTATAATAGGTATAATAGATTCATCGGAAAGTATGTAACAGGTAAAAGAAAGCGTCTTCGAACCTATAAAGTATTCTTGATCACGATCACTAGCAAATTTGATCTAGCCATATCCGTCTGTCCGTTTGTCCGTATGAACGCTGTGATCTCGGAAACTATAAAAGCTGCAATACTGGAATTAGGCATGCAGTGTGCTATTGGAATCTTTCGGAGTCTATTTAAACCTAATTAACTCTTACCTAAATATTCTCAAAGAAAACTGCGCAAAAGGCCCGACGTCGGCAGCGACGAGCAGAATTGACGGTAACGTTATGGGCAGAGCGCTGACCTTGCACTCCGTATCAGCCGCATAGCCCGCTGCATAACTCGTCCGTTTTGGTCAACGGCACTAGCGTGGGACCGCTGCACCATCAAATGAATGATGCATAGATCTGTGCAGTCAAGGCAGGCATGAAATGTATTTCATACGGGCTGCACTTTTCATCTCTCAATAACTTTCAAACGGTAATTATTAGGGCAAAAAGTGTTGTAGATGGAAAGCTGAGGAATCTTAAGGGCACTATATTTTGAATTTTAAAAAGAAATTGTTCGAACCAATTTTGAGAAATAGGCAAAAAGAGGATTTAAAAAAATTTAGCTTTAACATTAAATCAATTGTATTTAGACAAATTAAGCAATGGCAGCGTGTTTAGCATATCAAATTACCTTTTTAGCGACATATACCAAGTATCTATAGCATTAATTGATTTAAAAACTAAAAACCTTAACCTATTTTTTGGGTTTCCTGCTAAACTAACGAGTTTTCTATATCGAGCTTTTAAATTAACCCATATATTCCCCAAGACCCTAAAACAAAATGGTGATTTATGCAAACCTACAAACAAATCCCCCAGACCCTAAAACTAAAAGGGGATAGTAGTAGATTAATACGGGAGCTGGCTCACTAAGTAATAAATCATGTCAAAAAAGGAGGTGGGGGTGACCCTAATTAGTCACGCATGGTTGCACACAGGTGTTCTAATGACCTAATTAGCATAATTAAGTCAAAAAGGGGGGTGTTGCTGACCCTAGTTAGATGAGCATGGTTGCACACAGGTCACTTAATGAGGTTAGAAAGTGGTGTGTAGGAGTGTGAGAGAGTGGTGTTTTGATATGTCTTGTTTTGTCTTGTCGTTTTCTCACGCTAAAGGTGCGTGTGTGATAGGGGTGTTTTGTCATGCGTGGGATTTTGTGGAGTGCAATGGTTGCACACAGGTCACTATGTTGCTTCTAACTTGGGTTAGAACGCGTTATGCGTGGGCGTTTTGTTGAGTCAATTAGGGTTGTAGGTGACACCTGGCTTGCGTGTGTGATAGGGGTGTTTTGTCATGCGTGGGATTTTGTGGAGTGCAATGGTTGCACACAGGTCACTATGTTGCTTCTAACTTGGGTTAGAACGCGTTATGCGTGGGCGTTTTGTTGAGTCAATTAGGGTTGTAGGTGACACCTGGCTTGCGTGTGTGATAGGGGTGTTTTGTCATGCGTGGGATTTTGTGGAGTGCAATGGTTGCACACAGGTCACTATGTTGCTTCTAACTTGGGTTAGAAGGCGTTATGCGTGGGCGTTTTGTTGATTCAATTAGGGTTGTAGGTGACACCTGTTAGTGTAACCTGCCTACGGTCTTGTGGTCAAAAGGTGTTGGTTTGAGGGATATTAGACCGCATACTTTTGTGGTGTGAAACAAGCGTGAGTTCGGTAACCTCCCCCTCTTTAGCGAGCATTAGATGGGAAAGTGAGCGTGGGAGTGTAACAAAAACGTTGTTTTGTTATGCGTGGGCGTTTTGTTGATTCAATTAGGTTTGTAGGTGACACCTGTTAGTGTAACCTGCCTACGGTCTTGTGGTCAAAAGGTGTTGGTTTGAGAGATATTAGACCGCATACTTTTGTGGTGTGAAACAAGCGTGAGTTCGGTAACCTCTCCCCTCTTTAGCGAGCATTAGATGGGAAAGTAAGCGTAGGAGTGTAAGAGGGATGGTGGTGGTGGCGGTGCTTGTGGTGGTGGTTCCTAACAGAATATACACATTTATACACAAAAACAAATGAGATCGTTTGTTTAGCCAAATACGTTTTTATTTCTATATATTCGTCTTAAATTAGTTTACATTGAGTCTTTTAAATAAATGAATGTATCTTTCCATCAATTTTAAGGCGTCTTCTTCTCTCTTTTCAACATGCATACACCTGCAAGTGTCAGGTCCAACTTTACAATCATCATATGCCCATGCACAGGATGATAGGTGTTCTCCATACTTTGAATGAATTAGTGGGGTGGCTTCTACATCTTTAAAAAATGTATGAAATGATTTCAATTTCGTAGCATGTTCCTTGAAGATCTCACTTCCATGCTCCCTTAAGAACTCTTCAATTTTTGAGGAAATCATTTTTTCTTTCAACGTAATAGTCTGAATGTTTATCTTAAACTAAAGTTTGGTAGATATAACTTGTTGTATTATACTTAGAAAACAGATGTTAAAAAATGCAACAGCTGATGATAGACCCACCCTCGAAAACAAATTCAAAACAATAGAAATTTTTTTTTTTTGGTTTTCTCTTTATTTAAAAATTTCAATATATGATGAAATTAATTTTCTAACTCTATATTGTTGAATTACAAAATGAAAACAAGCACAAGTTTCTATATTATCATGAGAAAATGTACATAAATTTAAATGTTCTCCAAATGTTGTTTTTATAAACTCCTTTACGTCAGTACCCATGAACATGTTCCTTGTCTCCAGTAGTAATTTCAAGTCCTCTTTTGAAATCATATTTCCAAATGTATTAATAAAAAAATTAATTTTATTTATTAAAGATGAATAAGTCGGTATATTAAGATTGTTATTAGAATCAGTCATTTCGTAAACTTATTTTCCCGACTCTCAAAATGTGAATGAATTGTTTAAAAGGTGTTTAGGAGTTTTCGTTTGTGTAAAAGTTTAAGATTTTATGAGCATTGTTCAGAGAGCAGACACCATCCCGAGCATGTAATGAACAATATGGAAAGTGCTTTCCATCCATTATTTTTAGAGAGGGACAACCAATTTCATCAATGTTAATTACATTATCAATTTTTAAAAATTTTTGTAGGAATAACCTTTTTTGATATCCCTTACAAATTATTTCCTGTTTTCTAATTATTTCTCTTAAATACATTTGTGTTTCTTTGAAAAAGTATACTCCATCATTCCAATAAATTTTGTGATGTTTTTTTGTTAGCCAAGTAGCTGTTTTTCTACATTTCTTTTTTTTTAGTTCTTGGACGTTGATGCACTATGGTCAGTACAAACAAGTGGCCCTTACGACACCAAGCAATGCTTGTTACGCGCGGAGCCCTAAACCGATTTGGGCAAGTAAACGAAATCGCGGACATGGAAAAAGACGACATAAAAATAGACAGTTTAAAATACATGCTCACATAGAATGGCTAGTAACATAGAAATTTACAAATTATTGGAAGATAGAAAATACATAAGCTTATCATAATTAGTTGCATTAGGGCTATCAAACAGTAAGACGTGACACAGTGCATTATAGCCGTCACAAAGAACCCGAAAAGGATCATGAAGGGCATAATTGGATCTACAAATTGGCAGGGACAACGGACGAAAACGACGAACTGTTCTACAGGGTACATTCCAGTTGAGGGAACTAAGAAGGAAGGGAGAGTCAACATCACCATTAATTAATTTATGCAAAAACATAACTCCATGACACTTTCTACGATGGTTCAGGGTTGGTAAGTCCAGCAGGCGCAACCTCGCATGATAAGAGGGCAATCGACTTCCTGTGTCCCAGCTTAGACCTCTCAAAGCAAATAAAAGGTATTGTTTTTGAACGGACTCTAACATATTTTGGTAACAGCTAATTTGAGGTGACCATATACACGAGCAATATTCCATTGAGGGACGAACAAGAGAAACATACAAAAGCTTTGTTGTGTATGGATCATCAAACTCCCTTGACCAGCGCTTCATAAACGCCAGGAGACTTCTGGCTTTGTTAGTTATAGTAGATATATGGTCTTTAAAACTAAGTTTATGATCAAATAGAACGCCAAGATCCTGAACAGAAAAAATACGTTCAAGGGCGTTATTACCGATACAATAAGAATACAGAGATGGACTACTACGATAAAAGGTCATAAAGTTACATTTAGAATAGTTCAAATTCAACTTGTTAATCATGCACCACGTATACAAACAATCAAGATCTAATTGAAGGTCATTATATGAATTAGGTAAACACATGGACAAACATAGCTTGACATCATCTGCATACATTAAAACAGTTGACGATTTTATAACATAAGGTAGATCATTAATCATTAAGCCAAAAAGTAAAGGTCCCAGGTGGCTACCCTGTGGCACTCCAGAAGTAACATTAATTATTTTGGAAATTTTATTATTAAAACAGACCATTTGAGTTCTATTAGAAAGGTAGGAAAGTATCCACTCTAGTAGGTTGGGCGGAAAACCTAAAAGGGACAATTTATAAATAAGAATCCTATGGTTCACTGAATCAAAAGCTTTAGAGAAATCGGTATAAATCACATCAGTTTGATGATGTGTCAGAAAACCTCTAGTGATTGAAGACGTAAATTCAAGTAGGTTTGTAGAAGTAGAGCGACATCTAGTGAAGCCATGCTGACAAGGTGAAATAATAGACCTGCAACTGACAGGTAATAATTTTTTTAAAAAGTTTAGGAATAGAACTGAGTTTAGCAATACCGCGATAGTTTGAGATATCAGACTTGTTCCCTTTTTTAAACAATGGGATAATAAAGGATTCCTTCCATATGGATGGAAATCTACATTGACTTAGGGACGGATTAAATATCAATGTTAAGGGAAGAGCAAGATGAGATGAACAATTCCTAAGTATACAACTTGGTATTCTATCAGGACCCGGTAAAAATGAGAGCTTGAGAGTATTAAGACTCTGAAGAACATCAGATACATCAATCACTGGTTTGAAGATAGAGTTCAAATGAGGTAGCGGGTATGGATAATCTTTGATAATGACATTATTGCATTTCGTATAAGTGGATTGAAAAAAGTCTGCGAATAAGTTGCAAATATCATTATCATCAGATGCTATCTTATTATTGAGAACGAGAGAGGGAGGAAAGCAGCTAGATTTTCGTTTAGAATTGACGAAAGAAAAGAAAAGCTTAGGATTGCTTTTGAAATCCCGCTTACAACGAGACAGGTAATTTTTGTAACAATCAGTATTGTACTGGACAAATTCCACCTTAGCTGAGCTATATTTGGTGAAGTCTGTCTGTAAGCCGGATATTTTGAAACGTTTAAATAGTCTTGTTTTTTTATTCTTCAGATAAGATAGTTGACGGGTAAACCATGGAGAGCTGTAAGAATTCTTCATGGAGGAAAGAGGGACATGTTCTTCAAATAGACGGTAAAGGATCTCATAAAAGTGCCTAACTGCATCATCAACAGGAAGGTCAACTAGAAAGGACCAGCTTACTGTCGATAAAGATTCCACTAGTCTGCCGTAATCAGTCCTCTTAAAACACAAACTAGGCTGTACATTTATTGCAGTCCTAGGATTATTAAAAAATCCATTAATACAGAGCTGAAGGGTAGGATGATAACAATCCTCAGGTAAAGATAGTGGCGAAATACGACTGACTTCAGCATCGCTACTATCAAAAACAAAGATTAAGTCAAGAAGACGACCAATATGATTGGGAATCCTGTTAACTTGCTGCAAAGATAGTTCAACAAGACCATCAATAAAATCATTTTGCATCCTAGGAATCATTGCCAATGAGTCCTTACTCTCCAACCAAGAGATATTGGGAAGATTAAAGTCACCAAGCACAATAAGTTGGTCAGTTTCAGTAAGCAACAAGGAGATAGACAGGTGCAGTAGATACACGTTAAATTCAGAGCCGGGAGATATATACGAACAGGTTAAAAAAATGTTTTCTTTTTGGGAAAGATAATTTTACGGAAATAAATTCAATACCTGATGATTCAAAAATATCAACAAACTCAGAAGTTAAATTGGATTTGACTCCAATAAGAACGCCTCCTCCTCGACGGGTCTGACGATCCTTCCGATAAACAAAAAAGTTATTAGACAAAATCTCACTATCGTGTACGGATGGGTTAAGCCAGGTCTCAGTGAGTACAATAACATTGGCCTCAAAAACTGAACTATTTATATAAAGCGTAAAGAGTTTACTAAGAAGCCCCCGAACATTCTGATAGTGAATTAGGAAATTTAGTTTTTTGAATTTATATCAGAGCTGGGCGCCGACAAAGAAGTCATGGAAAGGGAGCTATTTTTTTTTATATACTCGTGGACAATTATATCAGCAGGCCAAAAATTGGGGCAAAGAAGTTTAGAGAACAGCCCGTCCGGAACAAGTATTTTAAATGAAGAGTAATCTCTTTTCTGTTTAAAATTAAATTTGGTGATGTCAATACCATTTTGATTGGGAAGGGAGAGGTTTGTGACAATATGATGCATAACGTCATTTACTGTTATTGCTGCATTCAACCTAGACACAAAAATAGATTTCCTAGGTACCATGACAGTGAGTGGTACCGGAGAAGAGAGAGCAGGGCTATGCGTGTTTTTCCTAGGGATCATGCTAGTAAGTGGGACAGGAGGAGGTGCGAGGGTATTAGCTATAGGAAGTACAAGGTGCGGCAGAGCCCCGGAAGTGGCAACAGCCGGTGAACGGTTAGTAGGCCTTAATGACTCAAGCGAAACTACAGTCCCTGAATCTGGCAGCGATTGCCCCGTGGGGTCATTCGTTGATGACTCGATCCCATTGGGATCATCCTCGTCGCACGACACATAGCCTGCAGTGGGGCTGGGAAGAGAGAGGTTGGTCGAGAGATCTGGAACGTGTAAAGAAACATTAGGCAGTGTAGGACTACGATTTATATTTAATGAAGATTGACTTAGAAGAATCCGACCTTTAAAGTTCGAGTCGCAAACATTAAATCGACTTAAAAAGTCCGTAAATCCAGCACGTAATGCCTGGAACTCCAGCTCCGTTTGCCTCATAAATGCTCTTATATCGATTTTGATATGTAGGCATGTAGGGCACGTCCAGTCCAGGTTAGCATTAGATCTAGTGCGATCAGCAATTTGGGCAGCACTATGCCCAAAGTCTGCACATTTTGCGTGCGCAATGTTCTCACATAACCAGCAACTAACAATTGGCTGCCGAGAAGTGATTTTACCAACAAATTGGCAACCAACAACACAGTAGGCAGACATTGTTTACAAGTTGAGGTCAGTTAAATGTAGAATGTAGAAAAAGTAGGAAGCTTTAGATGAGTGCCAACAAACAGCTGTGTGGCTTTGCAAAACGCAGAGGAAAGATAAGAAAAGAGAGCGGTAAGACCAATTCAGCAAAGACCCGTTAACTCGAAAATGAGAGCCGGTGACTGAAGTTGGGAGAATGTAGCAGAGCGAACGGTGCGAGAGAGCGCCAAAACAACACTGTAAATAAGAAACAACAACAATGCACAAAGCACCCGCGTCTTTAACTATTATCCAATATAATAATACAGATAATGGTTTTAACACAAATAACTTAATTACATGCAAACGGCGGTCTCAAACGAGTTGAAAATGAAACTTTGGGAATATATCAGATCGGTAATTTAGACACTAGGCGAATAAATGTAGGAGCAAATATAAAACGCGTCCGTGTACAACAGAGAGTTTTCACACACACAATTCAATAAAATCATGTGGAGAGTGTATGATAAAATTAGAATTCAAGATTGTCTCGTTTTTGAATACGACTCCAATTTCCTTTAGAATAAATGTATTATTATTCCCAAGAAATCCTTGAACATCAATTGCAACAATATCTTCACTCATGATTGATTGATTAATTGTTAGACAATCCGCTGAACTAGACCATTCAACGGGTTATATTCAACTAAACGATCATGTATGAGCACGCAATATACTTGAACATTTTCGATAGCGGGCTTGGTAAGTTCAATTGAAATCCTAACATCAATGGGTCCCGATTTAACCATTTCATTTTGATATGATAAGTCAATTACGATAATTGGAGCTTTAGTTTTAAAGTCTGTAGGTGATAGTAAAGGAGATTCACTTCGGTTATAGTAGCTAGATTGAAACTTGCAATACATATCATATAGGTGAGCAAATCGATCTTTTTCAAAGTCCAAGTTTAAGTCATCGTAGGGATATGTTTCAGAGTTTAAGTAGACCTTTAGATTTCTTAAATTGTTTGTAATCAGATGGTGGTTATCTTTAAATCCAATTAAAGCAAATCGTGGACGTTCTCGGTTAGCAGCTAATTTAACATTCCAAACATGATTTGTTCCATTACTTAGTTTAGGATTAATGTATGTATCCCAACTACGGAATGCAATCGGTAGATTGGTTCCACTTTTTATAATATCATACATTTTAATTTTCGTTGAATCGCTGGGTGTTATATGAGGAATTTTCCATGTAATATTAGTCATATTGAGATGATACTTTCCGACTAATTGTGCACTCTCAAATTTATCTTGCTCAAGTACATCATTAAAATTTTTTGCTATTAATAGTACTAGTTCATGTTTACAATTTAATAATACTTTTTTGAAATCTTCAGCAAATCCAAGTAGGTTTTTAAGGGGTATTGAAAAGTTGAAGTGGGGGGTTAAATTGAAAACGGGTCCTCCACTCCATCCAGAATTGTAAAGTCTCTTGCTTTCAAATTGATTTAAAGAAACAAAGTTTTTTATTGTAGAAGTAATACCACTAAATCTTGTTCTATCTATTTCAACACCATTGATTTCATAGCGTATTTCATCTAAAAAGTATGCCATACAATTATTTCTCATTCTCGCAATAACATTTTGAGTTTCTACCGCTCCCCCTTCCTTAATTAGGGTAATATCTCCTTGAAAATTTAGAAGACTCTCATGGGGGAGTACATATAAATCTTGATTTTGGATTGTAATTCTTATCTCATCATTTGGTTTAAATGATTGTTGATAGGGTTGATAGCTGTGATATTCCTTCTTTGATATACTTTCATCAGAGAAAGGTTTTTCCCGTACTGCCAATATTTCATTCAACCCATGACTTTAGTTAAACTCGCACTTTGAAGCCCAATGATTTAAGAAGTAACTTATTTTTTAATGTAAGTGTGTGTCTTTTTGGTTTCGATCCTCTTCCTCTAACTCGTGTGTAATGTACTTCATTCGATGAGAAATGCTCCTTGATTAAACATTATATAAAATGGGTAAAAGTTTTTATAATTGTTGCAGTCAGAGTTCAAACTTGAAACGAGGTAGTGGTATTATCAACAAAATAATTAACACACTTCCATTTGAAGTACATATTCCTGGTTATAATTTTTGTGGACCTGGAACAAAGCTAAAACAAAGGTTGGAGCGCGGTGATCGTGGGATAAATCAATTGGAGGAAGCTTGTAGAGTACATGATATTGCATATTCACAATATAAGGATCTAGCTGATCGACATAGGGCTGACGCAGTACTAATAAATAAAGCGTGGGAACGTGTTGGTTCAAAAGATAGTAGTATTGCAGAGAAAACAGCAGCATACTTGATTACAAATATTATGAAAACAAAAAAGAAATTCGGAATGGGTGTGAAAAAGGGAACAAAGAGAAAGTGTAAGAAAAGGAAATCAAAGGTAAAGAGTTTTTCAAATGTTATCCAAACAGGAATGCGGGCATTGAAAACTCAGAAGCCACTAGATCTAATGAGTGCGATTAAGGTTGCACGTAAAGCAGTCAATAAATCAATTGGCAGAAATAAAAAAAAAATTAAGATTCCTCGTATTATTAATGTACCGAAAATTGGTGGTTTTTTACCTATTGTACCCATTTTGACTGCACTAAGTGCATTAGGTAGTCTCGCCTCTGGTAGTGCAGCTATTGCTAAAACTATTAATAATGCAAATATGGGGAAAAAACAATTAGAAGAGAGTAAGCAACATAATAAGAAAATGGAAAGTATTAAGGTGGGTGAAGGTATGTTTCTTAAACCTTATAGAAAAGGTTATGGATTATATCTTAATCCATTTAGAGGAAATCCAAAAAACTAATTACTAAGCTACCTAAAAAACCTCTTTCAAATTTCGAAATTTTGAATTTTGCTCAAAAGTACATTCCACATTTCCGAGGTGTGTTTATGAGAGACTCACTCCCCAAATCTCCTTGGAGAGAAGAGTCAGGAATTATAAACCTAGATGATAGTTCATCAAATGGTACACATTGGGTAGCTTATAACAAAAATAAAAAAAGTATACATTACTTTGATAGTTTTGGAAATTTACAACCCCCAAAAGAAATTGTGAAATACTTGGGGAATAACATTAACTATAACTATGAGAGAAAACAAGACTTTAATAGTACCAACTGTGGACACCTGTCCCTCCAATTCTTACTCTCTCTATCCCACCCTAACTTTTACACTATGATCAAGTAATTTATCTATGATTCTTGAAACCCACCCTATTTACATGCTATTCACTGCTATGATTGGTCGATGCTAAATCAAGAATGAGAGAGAACAGGGAGGGTTAGTTTACCTCAAGGTATAAAAACTCGATCAAAAGTTATTCTAACACACATTTAAAAACCACCTGCAAACAGTCTCAACCTAAAAGTTTCAAGCTAAAACGTTCTCAGCCTAAAGTTTCAACCTAAAAAATCTTGCAATCATCAAAATCAACAACAATAAGAACAACATAAAAAACAGTTAAAACAGTAAGACAACAACAACAATTAAAACAGATACAACTGCTAAAAACAGCTGAAAACAACAACAAAACAGCTACATCCGCTAAAAAACAACTAAAATTAACAACAAAAACAGCTACAACTGCAAAAAACAACTAAAATTAACAACAAAAACAGCTACAACTGCTAAAAACAGGTAAATTAAACAACAAAAAACAGCTACAACTGCTAAAATAACAACTAAAATCAACAACAAAAACAGGTAAAAGCAACAAAAACAACGAAAACAACTACAAGAAGAAACAACTACAAATGGTCAATCCGGGAATGATGAAAGTACTCAAGGAGTTTAATGGTAACGCACCAAAACCTCTCTTAACAAAGGCGAAGATGGAATCGGAGGTGTGCTACCCTATTCGACGTGCTCAACGTAAGAAAACCAGCTTTGGGATGACCCTCACTCTTGAACTTGAAGAGTATATGCTGTACTTGCCGGAACGATACTCAACTTTAGAGGATTCAACAATTGATTATATAAAAGATAATCTTTTTTGTATTATTAAAAAGAAGGATAACAATCTCTATTTAGAATTAAATAAAGCTTAAAATGTTTTCATTTTTAATATTATTAATGTATCTATTTTGATAAATAAAAATAAAAATAAAAATAAAGTTTTATAAAACTCAAACTCAAACCCTTTGTTATAAATATTTAAATTATAGTACATTTTTCCCAGTAGCACATGAGTATCAGAGAAAACGACAACAATGAAGCGTAAACTTTTAGAACAGTTGACGAAAAGTAGAAATTCATTAAAAAGAAAATTTAATGAATTGAAACAAATAAAAAATGAGAACGTATCAAATTTGGAGGAAACTTTTAAACCTATTACAGAACCTTTACATGAATTACTCACTGAAAATAAAAAATTGAATAAAAAGGAATATATTAATGATACACATGATATTAAGACTAAGTTCAAGAATGAGAATATAAGAGTACCTAAAAGTAAAAAAGAAAAAAGGGAACACGAGAGAGTAATCGAAAGTGATAGTGAGAGTGATGCTTATGTTGATGCCTTTTCACGACAGTCTCTTATAGATGAATCTGATGTTTCACAACAGTCTCTTATAGATGAATCCGATGTTTCACAACAGCCTCACACAGATGATTTAAATGAAAGTGTATATGAAGAAACCGGGGTGAAGTACAATCTCAACATTAATCAGTTAAAGCAAGAAAAGATTTTAGACAATAGTTATGGACCAAGAGAAGAAAATAATATTTTAATGTTGGGTAATACAACACTTAAAATTAAAAAAAATTTGATGGAATTAGGAAGTGGAAATTTATGGACTCTATCACCAGGTCTATACTCTTCAATTTTTCATAATAGTCCTAAGGATTATACTAAGAACGATTTAGAATCATATAAAAACATTTTAATTGAAACAAGTGCTCACAAAAGAAACTATCAACCAGATGGTCAAGTAAAGGGGAATCGTTCTAAAAAATATTCTTCAATTATTAAACCATTAATATCATCTTCAGTAAATGAAGAACATACTGGTTCTGGGTATATGAGACTACAAAAAATACCACCAAACTATGTATATTGGGATAATGTTAATGAACTTGTTGAAAGATTGCAACTCTTAATGGCATCAAGAGCTGCTGGTAATAATAACCATACTAATGAAATTCTTTCAATAATAGAAGAATTGCGGGAAGCAAAAATAATATATTAATAAAATAGAAAACATTTTCTCATTTTGTTTAATAGTAAAATGTCTATTGACAAGTTTGGTCACTTTTCAAATGATAGAGATTTTTCCTTGCTTTTCAAAAAAGAAGTTGAGAGTCTTACAGGTATATATATAGACACTGATGGTCACATAAATGTTCAGAAAAAAAGAATTAAAAACTCTTCAAAACCAATAAACGGAAATGATTTGGCTATTAAATTGTATGTTGATGATAAAATTAATGAAGCGAAATCACATCAAATGGAAACTATAACTAAATCATTTCAACTACGAAATAAAAGAGTATCAGAGCTGGAAAGTAAAGTAATAAAAATGATAACTCAAATGGAGTATATACATAATTCAATAAAAGAGTTTGTTGATAAATTGGAAAATTTTAACAAATTCATAAACCAACATTTAAAAAAACCTCCACCAATCATTCGTTCTGATCAGACACAAATAGATGGAATAATACTTCGGAAAAGTCCATTTGCACATCGTGTAAACGAAGAAGAAGTTTTAACAATTAATGTGGATCATACATAAATATACCACTCTTTCATTATTTATTTTATAATTAAAATGTCAGTTGATAAGTTTGGTTGTTTTTTAAATGAGAAAGAGTACTCAAGAGATATAACAAAAGGTCTAGAAAAATTTCAAAGTATACTTAATGATTATGATGGACATTTAAATGTTCAGAGGAAACGATTTAAAAATTCCCTACCCCCCATTCATGAAAATGATATTGCAACAAAGATTTATATTGATGATGAAATAAGTAAAGTAGTACAGAATACATCTAATGAAATTTCTAAGCAACCGCAGAAACAACAAATCTTTAGATTAAGACCTCGAATCAATAATATTGAGGGAAAAGTGAGTGAAATTTCTAAAAAATTGGAATTTCTCATGAAAACTTTTAATAAGGTAGTGCAGGATATAAATGAAATAGAAAGTAACATTTTCAATTATATAATTGCACCAACCTCAGTTTTAAAAGGTGAAACTGAATCTTTAGAGAAGAAACCATTTATACCAGATAAAATAAAGCTATGAGTAAACGAGATATTGTAAATGAGTTACATCGCCCATCATTCAAGAATTTCCCAAGACGTAGAGTTATAGTAAAGGGTATTAATGATTTATGGCAGGCTGATTTGGTTGAAATGGGGGCATATGCATCATCAAATAAGGGGTATAGGTATTTGTTAACAGTAATAGATACATTTTCTAAATATGGATGGGGTGAAGCAATAAAATCAAAAAATGCAGATGAAGTTACAAAAGCAATGGAAAAAATAATGAAATCTGGTCGTGGGGTACCAAAGAATTTACAAACAGATAATGGAAATGAATTCTATAATAAACAATTTAGAGAATTGATGAAAAGATATGAAATTAATCATTACTCAACATTTAGTACTCTTAAAGCATCTATTGTGGAACGTTTTAATAGAACAATAAAAGAACTTATGTGGCGTGAGTTTAGTTTTAATGGAAAATATACTTGGCTTCAAATATACAAAGAGTTGATTAATAATTATAATAACAGGAAGCAAAGAACGATTAAAATGAAGCCTATTGACGTCAATGCTAAAAATGAAAAACAGATTTTGATGAGATCATACAATCATCTAAAAATATTTACAAATGGGGACTTTAAAGAGGGGGATCATGTACGAATAAGTAAATATAAACATGTCTTTGAAAAAGGCTATACCCCAAACTGGACAACGGAAATTTTTCGAATTCGGAAAGTACAAAATACATCCCCCACCACATATTTACTTGAGGACTTGAAGGGTGATCCAGTACAAGGTGGTTTCTATAAACAAGAAATTAAAACAAGGAAGAACGCTACAGTCGAGTACCTCGACTATCAGATACCCGTTACTCAGCTAAATGGAGATATGCAAGCAGCAAAGCGAAATTAAAATGCGCCACCTACCGGCGGTAGACAGATTTAAGCATTATGGGCGTTAGAGTGGGCGTGGCAAAATTATTTTTGGATCAATCGATAGGTATTGACGACACCAATACATTTCAGTTAAAATTTTTTATCTAGCATGCAAATTGTGGGCGTCACAGGTTTTCGCGGTTTGTGGGCGTTTAAGTGGGCGTGGCAAACTTTTTTTTAGGTCAATCGATAGGTATTGATGAGAACAATACATTTCAGTTAAAATTTTCTATCTAGCATCAAAACTGTAGGAGTTACAGTTTTGGGCGGTTTGTGGGCGTTAGAGTGGGCGTGGCAGTCTACTGAAACAAACTTGCGCTGCGTAAGAAGCTCAGGAATCTGTACGCCAAATCTCAATAGCCTAGCTCTCATAGTTTCCGAGATCTCAGCGTTCATCCGGACGGACAGACAGACGGACAGACGGACAGACGGACAGACGGACAGACGGTCAGACGGACAGACGGACAGACGGACAGACGGACATGGCTAGATCGACTCGGCTAGTGATCCTGATCAAGAATATATATACTTTATGGGGTCGGAAACGCTTCCTTCTGCCTGTTACATACTTTCCGACGAATCTAGTATACCCTTTTACTCTACGAGTAACGGGTATAAAAACAAAATTCCCTAATACTTATCTTGTTGAAAAGATTGTGAAACAAAAAGGTGATTATGTGCTTGTGCGTTGGCTAGGCTTTTCAAAATCAGAAGAATTCTATAAAGAACAAGTGGAAGCATAGAACAATTAAAATGTAGGCATTGACGTCAATGCGTGAAAATAAATTATGGTTCTTCTTCACAAGCACGCAATTCCTATTTATAAACGGAACGGAACTTGATTATGAGCTTGTGCGTTGGCTAGACTAAAAGAGTATATACAGATAAGAATTTTGGGTGGAACTTGATTATGTGCTTGTGCGTTGGGTAGGCCTTTCAAAATCAGAAGATAGTTGGATTTATAAAAACGAAATTCTATAAAGAACAATAAAAATGTAGACATTGACGTCAATGCGTGAAATAAATTATGTTTCTTCACAATCACGCAATTCCTATTTATAAAGTGTGAAGAAAAGCATGTACAGATAAGAATTTGAACAGAACGTTACATATTTATATATACAAATCTGGAGGGTATAAAGGCGGAAGAATTTCAAAAAGTGTTCAGTTTCCATCTATTCGTTCACGCAACTCAATTTCGAATCGTTTGCTTATTCATTCAAATTTATTATTCAAAAAAAACAAAATCAAAATTAAAATGACGGTTTTTATAATATTTTTTGTGATACTTTCCCTCTTTAATCCGATGGTGAAAATGGTACCACTCCCCAAAGAAATGACTTTAATTGAAAACCCATCGACTTCCAATAATTCGATTGGGTTATTTATCAATGTTCCAAAACTAAAAAAAATCATTAAAATTGACTTAAAATTTGAGATCCTAGAGGGCAGTCATGTTTTTATGGATCTCATAAACAAGACAAGTGATGAAAGTGAGATACCAAACTTAAAAAGTGAACTCGATACAAAAATATTTAATGCTATTAATGGTAGCATTAATGAAAAAGACTTAACAACAAGTACAAGTGCAAGTACAGTTGAAGAAGAAGAAATATCTACATCAACATCTACTACAACTACATCTACCTCAACTACAACAAGTGCAACTACACCTACAATGAGAAGGGGAATTCTGGAGGAGGAGGAGAAGGAAGAAACAACAACTACATCAGCAGCAAAAAAGAACTTCTGGAAGAAGATACAACAAAAACAGCTACATCAACAACTACAACCCCAACCAATCTTTTTGATTTTAATAGCGAAAATGAAAGTGTTGATCACATAGAAAATAAAACCATAGGAGATGAAAAATCAGAAAAAATTAATATGGGTATAAATGATAGTGAGAGAGAATTTGAAAACGTAAGTCGAGCACCAACATTTAGTAATACGTCACAAGAATTAGTGTTGGGGATCAGTGATAGTGATACAGAATTTGAAAGTGTAAGTCGGGTTCCAATAAAAAGGAACACTACTCATAAATTAAAAAGCACTGAAAACATACACAACTCTCAAATCGAATTCACAAAGAGAGGTATAATTGAGAATTTTAAGCAAAAATTAGTTGAAAATGAAAGGAGAATAGGAGGGCATATGGATTTGGGAAGAAGGGGTCTAAACAGATTCTTTACTATCCAATGCAAAACTGCTACAGTAGGAGTTAAATGTCATTACAATAATATATATAGAAGAACACATTCTAGGCGAAGTTTAAGTAAATCTAAGCGTATGAATTTAAAATATTTATCTAATCGCCACCGCCACCAAAAATCTAAACGCAATACTAATACCCCCTTAGCAACTTTAAGAATAAATTGTTTTGAATTTGCAGAAGTTTTATCCCAAACAGTAATTAATGCAGAGAGACGAAAAGATAGGATTGTCTATGAAAAAATATCAAAAGATGCTGATCTTCTCTCCAAACAAGAGAGTAAAAGAGAAGAGATAGAAGAAGAAGAAACAGGTTATCTTAGTGATGGTCCACAAATCCATGAAATTGAAATAGAGGAAGCAGAAAGAATTAATGGGATATATTTAAGAAAGAGAAATTTAGCAGCTCAAATGATGGTTGAATATTTAAATAAAAAAGAAAGTCAGATTAGCACAGATAAAATATCAATTAACGATATTAACGATTTCAAAATAACTAATAGTGATATTATATCATAATCTGATTGAGTAGGGAAATATGTTTGTTTTTACAGAATATAAAAATAGAAGATGAAAATAATAATTCGAGTAAATTAAAAAAAGGTGAGTTTAATATATATATATATATATATATATATATATATACTAATATATATATATATATATATATATATATTTTCAGAACTCCAAAACATAAATAAAAAAGTTGAAAATAATATTTCGGATGGAGCTCAAAAAGGTTGGTTAAATACATGTAAAATAATATTTGTATATATATATATAGTAAAATATTTATATTTTCAGAACTCCAAAACATTAATAAAAAAGAGGATGGCAAATTTTCTCATAATTTGTATGGTGATGACGATGATGATGATGATGACCATGATACAATCCTTTATGATGATGAAAATCCGGAACCATGTATTCCAAGATCATCTAGTGAGGATGAAACTATTCTTGTTGAGGGTGGTATAGATAACTATGTTCAAACTATACCGTTTAATTTAGATGAAGATAATGATAAATACATTAAATCAATTCCTTTAAGTAATGATGACAATAAAGTATATAGATTACAGGGTGGTATAGATAACTATAAACAAACTGTACCACTAAATATAGAAGAAAGTAAACAAATTGAATGTAATTCAAAGAAAATATTGTAATTCTTCTGTTAAATTCAAATTTTCATGTTCTGTTAATTCTCATAAATTTTAACATTACCCTGTAAGTAAAAGCGATGTTTGTTCTGTTAAATAAAAATTTTATAATAATAATATTGTGAATTGTAATATTTGGTTTATACATTACCTTACATTTTACCCTTTAAATAAAAAAGCGTTGTTTGTTCTGTCTTATTTACAATTATAGAGTACATTTATTCATTTTTTTTATCATTTAGTAAACTTAATTCTAATTCTATACAAAACATTTCAAATTCACATTCATATATATTTTTGTGAAATTTTTCTATTTCATTCTCTTGATAATTATTTCTATTAGAACAATTCTCTATTTCTTTTATTCTTTGTTCATAAACATAAATATTTGAATCCATTTCATTAAGTTTATTTTCTAATCTTTTTTCATCTATTTTATAATGGCCATATTGTAGTGTATTAATTTTATTGTCTTGTATAAGAACCTTTGTGTCTTTATGACTGAGAACTACTTTTTTACATTTAATTGTTGATAAAAGATGATTTTTAGATCTAATCATTGACATAGAGCCTACCACTTCCTCTTCCGAAAACAAACATTTTTTAAAACTATTAAAAGTTAATTGATCTACTGCACTTCTTTTAACACCCTTTGATTTTTTCACTGTTTTTTCAGAGCTGTCATTACTATTAGATGTTTTAAAGGCATACATTTTTGATCTCAAACCAACAAATTCAGTCATAGGTCTTCCATTGAGTTCATCTTTAAAAAAACCCAACCTGTTTTTATTAGCTTTAGGAAAATTATAGAGATTAAGTAATTCATCAGAATAATCTGATGTATCAAACTTCATCTCAACATCATTCTGAATATCTTTATAAAAATCTTCAGTGTTAATGGTATATATAAAAGAATCTGTATCCATATAATTTAATTGAACATTTTCATTGTATTTAGGTTTGATATAATTATAATGAAAATCATACATTTTCCATTTCGATAAATCTAATACAGCAAAACCTAAATATAAAGGTTTGTTGTACAACACATTTAATCTTTTCATTTGAAAGGCAAAGAAGTTTTCTGAAAACTGTTTGACACTATGGAAGTTTGACTTTGAAATAAGAGATCTACCACAATGCCTTTTTGGACCAGAAGAATCGGATGGTGAAGCACTTTCCCATTCAGTAATTAATTTAATATTAACGCGCTTATCGACATTTTCCATCGTTTTACCGTAGACAGCATTATTTAAAAGTTTAAAAAAATCTTTTTCAAATGTATTTTTTGCATTAGTTCTATGGAATGTATTCAAATCAATATATGTTTTTAGCCAAGGTTTCTGAAAGAAGCGAAGACCTCTATGAATTTTTGTTAGAATTAATGCATTTTCTATACACTGTTGAAGATTTTTATAATGAATTATATATTTTTCTTTATCCCTTAAATCAGCAATTAATTTTTTTATTTTGTCTGACTTTGTTGGTAACTGATTATTACAACAAAATGGAAGGTCATTATGTTTATCGTGCAATTTTAAAGGATATTTTAAATCTACCTCAAAAATGTATCCATATTCACTATCATCTGCAATCTCAGCAATGTTTTTACTATCAAGTTCCCCCCTTGAAATCCATTCAAAACCTCCATATGGTAAAGATTGTGACATAGCCCAACCATATAAATTATTTGCATCCAAATAAATCAAATATGATTATTTTTGAGTACTATCAAAATTCTCAACATATTTATTATTTGCTTTAGCATATCTACATGTACATTGAACTAAGCCACCACGAATACCACTTTGAATAAATTTATACTGATCTATATCAGTTAATAAATCTAATTCATTTTTAGTACATTTTAACATAGCTTCCCATGATAATACTGGTGTAGTGAAAAAATGTGCTGGATCAAGTGAATAAATGTTACTACAAAGTCCTCGAAAGTTTTCAAAGACATCAGACATTAATAAAACATCTGTTTTTAAATATAATTCTAAATAATCTTTAAGATTATTACAAGAAAACTCATTCCATACCTTTTGTGCGTGAGTATAATTTTCAACTGAACATTCATTTTCGGTTAAGGAACTATAGAAAGCTTCTCTAGGAGGTAATTTACTTTCTTTTAATTTCTCAACTGAATCTAAATATTCATATGGAAATACACCCTTTCGTCGCATTAAGTTGAAATGATTTTCATTAGGGAAAAATGATCTTGTTATACACATTTTTTCACTATCTAGATTTGAAGCTAATGTATCTAAAGCAGAAGGCATAAATCGAAACGAGTCTAGAAAACGGATTTCAAAGTTATCACCATTACTTAAAGTTATAATTTTTGAAATTGATATATATTGTTCCTTATTTAATGGAATTACCTTTATTTCCCCAGGTATGACTGCCAAATCTTTAATAAATAGATGGCAATCATACCTGGTGAAATTGTGGAAGAAAACAGGAATAAATTTTGGAACTGTATATTTTAAATTACACTCATTATGTGCTGCCCCCCTAAATTTTCCTGTGAAGTGACAGTGATCCCTAACTCTGTCTAATAAAAGAGGAGTGTTGCATATATGACAATTATTAGATTTTTGGAAATCATCTTCTTCAACATCTGACATTATTAAAGAAACAGATTTTGAAATATAGTTTTCATATATAAAACTTAAATTTTCTATTAGTGATAACAGGAAATTCATTCCCGAGTTAAATACAGTTTCTAAGACAAACTTATCTAAACTGTTATCATGTGCACACTTTATATAGTATGTATATGAAACAGGTCTATGTATATTTATAATATTTAAATTTAATGTTTCGTTTTTATTAATTGGTTGAAGGATGCATTCAAAGTCAGCGTAAACTGTGAATGGGACCATCACTCCCTTTGGAACATTTGTATACCGTAAAGTGGCATCCTTCATGTTGGGTAAGCGTGAGACTTTTTTCCCACAGACTTCTGAATGCCGGTTGGCAGCATCTTCACTCAATGAGTAATTTAAGCAAATTTGACAGAACCATTTTTTTGATTTGTCTCTCGAAACTTGAGAGGAAACCAAACTAAAAAAAGATAAACACAAAAAAAAAAAAATTTTTAAGCTTATAAATATTATGAAATTTAAAAACAAAAACAGGTAAAAGATATAATAATGATAAAATGATAAAACAACTTACTTTGAGAGATTTTTAATCCAAGTATAGTGTGCTTTACATCCTTCCTCCAGTATCAACATATTTATATAATTTCTCCTCACTTCAGGGGAGTAAAATATGGGCCCGAATATAACTCCATCGTCGAATCCAAAAAGTGTAATATTTATGTCTTTATTTATTTCCATAAATTTCGATATATCCGCAGGCTTTAGTGGAAATTGCAATCCAGTGAAATTTAGTGTGATCCCATTGACTTGAATTACTTCATCATTTATATTCACTTTATAGCTTGTGCATCTGTTCGCATTCTTATTTAGTTTACTTAATGCTGCGATTAAGCTCCATTTAAAACAATATTCATCATCTGTGTTTTTTACATTTATAATTGCTTTTTTTCCTTCTAAACAAGAGGGTTGTTTTATATATGATGATCCTCTTAAGGGTGAATATTGATTAATATTCATCTCCAATCGAGTGAGATGAAGCAAAGTCCATCCACTATCCCTTTCTTGGAATTCTTCCATCCTTGCCAAAATTTTTTCCATGTGCTCCTTATATTCATTTTCAATGTTCGAATAGGCACTAATTATTGTCATCTTACTTTGAAATGACTTTATTTCAATACATTCCTTTTCTTCCTTCAAAAGTCCGTACTCTCCAAAAAGTTCAAAATTTATTTTCACCGATGCATAACTTTCCAACAATGGATACAAGTGAGGTAGAAAAGCTTCTCCTGCTTCCTCCATAAATTGTTTTGGATAAATTACATCATTGTTGGTGTTTTCATATAAGTAGTGAACAATCCTTCCTTGAAATCCAGAACTGATTTTTTTTATCCTTGAATCCACTGGTTCAACAACATTCTTCTTGTGTTGCTCCGTTCGCAGATGATGAGCCCACGAAATGTTACCCGATAGGGTAATGTTGCACTTTCCACAATACTTATTCATTTTTTTTTGTTTTGATTTTTTTCTTTTTTTGGAAGTATTGTATTGTTACTTGTACTTTTCACTTTGTTATACTTTACTTTTACTGTAAAGTATTTTATGTTTTATCAATTTGATAAGTTTACACAACACAAGTCTGGGTAGTTCACAGTTCACACAACTTTACTTTACACTTGGTAAAGTATTTTAATTTTTATCAATTTGATAATCTCGCACAAATCGAATTCGGATGGAACGTAAGTTAACACAACTTTACTTTAGCTTTGAATTACCGGAGGGTTCACACGACGATTCTAGATGGTTCGCTCAACTCAAATAGTTTTCTAAAACTGAACTACTTTCCACATTTCTCCTTAACACATACATTTTTTGAAAACTTAGAAGGTAACCGTTTTCTCTTTCTATAAGCGCATGAGAATAAATTTTCAAATATGATTAAAGAAAAACGTATTTGACTAAACAAACGATCTCATTTGGTTTTGTTCTGTTAGGAACCACCACCACAGTCACCATTTTGACCACAAGACCGTAGGCAGGTTACACTAACAGGTGTCACCTACAACCCTAATTGAATCAACAAAACGCCCACGCATAACAAAACAACGTTTTTGTTACACTCCCACGCTCACTTTCCCATCTAATGCTCGCTAAAGAGGGGGAGGTTACCGAACTCACGCTTGTTTCACACCACAAAAGTATGCGGTCTAATATCCCTCAAACCAACACCTTTTGACCACAAGACCGTAGGCAGGTTACACTAACAGGTGTCACCTACAACCCTAATTGAATCAACAAAACGCCCACGCATAACGCCTTCTAACCCAAGTTAGAAGCAACATAGTGACCTGTGTGCAACCATTGCACTCCACAAAATCCCACGCATGACAAAACACCCCTATCACACACGCAAGCCAGGTGTCACCTACAACCCTAATTGACTCAACAAAACGCCCACGCATAACGCGTTCTAACCCAAGTTAGAAGCAACATAGTGACCTGTGTGCAACCATTGCACTCCACAAAACCCCACGCATGACAAAACACCCCTATCACACACGCAAGCCAGGTGTCACCTACAACCCTAATTGACTCAACAAAACGCCCACGCATAACGCGTTCTAACCCAAGTTAGAAGCAACATAGTGACCTGTGTGCAACCATTGCACTCCACAAAATCCCACGCATGACAAAACACCCCTAT